>NC_064824.1:65631440-65939218 GCF_024166365.1 Elephas maximus indicus | reverse complement strand
ATTGAGTTGATTCTGATTCACAGTGATTCACAGAGTAGAACTGCCCCCTAGGGTTTCCAAGGAACAGCTGGTGGATGCAAACGGCCAACTTTTGGCTAGCAGATGAGCTCTTAACCACTATATCACCAGGGCTTCCAGCTGGCCAAAATATGGATTGACCAGGCCATTATCATGGCCTAAGGATTTCCTTCTTCTAGTTAATCAAAATGTAAAGCATGATTCTCAGCCTTGATTACACATTTGAACCATAAGAACCAAAAAAACCCAAACCTGTTCCATTGAGTTGATTCTGACTCACAGTGACCCTATAGGACAGAGTAGAATTGTCCCATACAATTTCCGAGAAGTGCCTGGTGGATTTGAACTGCCAATATTTTGGTTAGCAGCTGTAGCTCTTAACCACTACACCACCAGGGTTTCCTGTATCAAAAGCTCCCCATGTGTTTCCAGTTAAAGCCAGGGAGCCACACTAATTTAAACTAAGCCATAATGCTTATTTCACACAGTTGCTTGGTTTGTAAAATAGATACTAGGTTATGAAAAAGAAAGTCTAATAGACATCTCTATATAATAAAAAGTGAAAGCACAAAACAGTTTATCCTTGATGTTTAACTTAAAATCCATGTTCCTAAATGCCATTCTATGCTAATATACCAGAAAAGGGAATAGAGATACATTTAGTTATTATATTTACTAGTGTCTCTTACAATCTCCCATTTAACTTACTAAAATACACAAAGAGAAGACCAAAAAAGAAGTAAGATTTTTCTGGCAATAATCCGAGGTCACAAAATTAAATACATTCTCAACAAGGGTAGTGAGAATGCAGCCAATATAAAAAGGAACACATTAGCTACCTATTATGGGTTGAACTGTGTCCCCCAGTAAGATATGTTCAAATCTTAAACCCAGTTCCCATACTTTTGAATACGTGCTTATTTGGAAATAGGATCTTTGCAGATGTAATTAGGTTAATGTGAAGTCATACTGGTATAGAATTGGCGCTAATTCAATATGACTGGCATTCTTATTAAAGGGGAGAAGAGACAAAGACACACATGGAAAACAACTGCGTGAAGACGGAGGCAGAGACTGGAGTTTTGCTGGCACAAGTGAAGGAATGCCTGGGGTTATGAATCTCAGTCTAGAAAATATCTTCCTATAAGAGTCTTTGAAAAGAGCATGGCCCTGCAGACACCCTGAATTCAGACTTGTGGCCTCCAGAACTGTGAGAGAATACTTTTCTGTTGTTTAAGCTACCCAGTTTGTGGTGCTTTGTTATAGCAGCCGTAGGAAACTAATACATCACCAAAGAGCTGGTCTTTTACAGAGAATCAGATAATGCTGTATTTAATTGCTGCTTCCCCATCTTTATTTCATTTAATTCTAACAAATTTGTGAGGCAGTTGATGCTATTATTCTCGTGTAACAGGTGAGGATTCTGAGATGTAGGGTGGTAAACAACTTACGAAAGGTTGGAACTAAAACCCAGGTTTCTTGGCTGAAAATTGTCATCTTTGCACCTCTCCACACTAACAGAAATGATCTAGATTCAACAGATATTTAGTGATTTCAAAGCCTATCCAAATCTACAGAGTAAGAGGTGAACTGCCATTGGCGTCTGAGTTGATTTAATAGCTATAGTGATTCCGAAAAGCTGACTAGTGGGAATAATTGGAAATGAGCAGTGGAAATTGCTTTCAGCGTAGCACCCATGAATCAATGATTCTTGCTGATTTGAACAGCTGGAAAGAGTTCACTGATATGAAATCGGAAAAGCAGTTGTAGAAAGGCTCCAGGGGTGACAGAGCTTTGTCAGCCTTCACAGAGGGCTTTTGACTTCTCATTTGGCTTCACGAATAGCGGGCAGAATGAGAATTGAGGCAACTCCCTAAACGAGAAGCCCCTCAGAGAGAAAATCTGGAGGTTGACCACTAAATTCATCAGGAAATCCATACATGAATAATTCTAGATTCAAGCACTCCTGTTAAAAGCTCAGTGGAGCATGACATTCAAAGATTTTAAGTATTTTGTTCCAATTAGCTACTCGATTTATTCCAGGAATAGGAAATAAAATATTACTTCTAATATGACATAGACCAGTTCATCATGGTCTCCCTCATTATAAATTATACTGTTCATTTGAAACTCAGAATTCACATACCCCTTAACTGCAACAGAACCTGATGCTTTATGTATACGTGGAATGGTTTGTGGACTCTTTCTAGAAAACCTAAGACCAGTCCTTTCCAAGGGACAGTTGTGTCACTATCCTCTGAAATCTGAAAACAAAGACTAAGGGGAATGAAAGCAGAAGCGTAACTAAGGTATGGCAGGTAGGGCGCGTGGCCTGGGTGCTGCTTGAGAAGAGGCCCTAACGAGCAGTTTCTCTTGGCCATCACAGTTTCCATTGCCAGCTGTGAGAGATCATTCAGCAATTTAAAACTGCCATAGGCGCTGTTTTTGGTTGATAGGCCCCTGAATGAAAGCTGCTCCTGGGATAAACTGGTGCATAAAACTCTTTTTGTGATTGGCTTTTCAGTCGATTTTCTATTTCTGTTTTTGTGTCTGACGGTTCTCTCCTTGTTCTACACCTCTGCGACCTTGGCCATCCTCCCACAGAACCCTTGCATATACTTCTAATTCTGAGCAGATCTTATGGCCCTGTGTCTCTCCTTGCTTCATAATTTGGCTAAGGAATTTTGACCGTGATTTATATCCTGATTCAAATGGTGACCATTTTCTGAAAGCAAAGTTAGCACTTACTTTTAGATAAGGCCAACTATGTATTGTTTTAATGTGTTTCCTTGTGCAGGTGCACCAAGTCCTGTTGATCTTGTGGTAGAAGTCAGAAATATACATCAAATGAATGGGCAGACTGATGTGTGGCCCCTTTCAACGTTTTCTTTTAACACCACAGTAATAACAAAACCAAAAAACCAGACCAGTTTTTATCGAGTGTATTCTGACTCATAGAGAGCCCCTGTGCTTCTGAGTAGAACTGTACTGTATAGGATTTTTATGGTGTGACCTTTTGGAAGCAGATCGCCAGGCCTTTCTTCTGAGGTACCTCTGGGTGAATTGTGAACCACCAACTTCTCGGTTAGGAGCTGAGGGCTTAACAGTTTGCATCGCCCAGGGACTCTTATGGTAATACATACTGGATTAAATATTGTATCTTAAACCAGCTTTTAAGTTTTAGAGAAAAAAATAAACACTTCAAATTACCATTAAAAACTCAAAGCCCACATTTCCCCTGAACATTAATTATATGTAAGACTGGCCTCTCCTGCTCTTATCATTGCTCAGATGTGATTTTCACGTTGTCATAATAACATTTTGTCATACTCGGCTTGGAATATTTTGTGTTCTCCTTTTTAATAGAGCCTCATTTTACATAGGCTTTCTAAGTATTTACATAGTCCACATATGCATCATTTTATTTGCCACACACTTTATCACCATAGGAAAATTCCAGAGTTTGCTTAATCACTCCCTAATTGTTGAGTGTTTGGGTTGTTTCCAGTTGTGTGCTATTACAAATAGAGTGGCTATAAACATCTTTATACAAGTAGACTTAAAAGCTATTTAGATAATTCACCAAGGTGGGAATACTCACTTAGTTCGTGCAATGCCAGCATGCTCTCTAGAAATAAACATACTAATTAGCAATACCCCATCAATGGAAGATGGCACCTGGTCATCCCTATTTTTTACCACCATGAATGTTTATACTGTTATGAAAAAATGACATGGCTTCAGATCTCTCCAAAAACAACGGGCTGTGAACAACATTCTCTATAACCAACAGGACCCTGCAGAGGCCCATGTGTCTCCTTGTCATGCCACCCGGTCTGCAGGCCCAGTGACAGTGACCTCTCTGTATGCTGATCGTTCTGCCCATGTCCTCTGTGTGTTTTAGCTGGCCTGCTGGAATTCAGTACTCTGGGGACATATTAGGAAACAGAATCAGAGAGCAATAATTTGGAGCTTGAGAAGGAAACAGGCTAGCTGAAGTAGCTTGGAAAACTCCCAGTAGTCACAGCTTCAAATTCCTCCGTGTCACCTATTTCATACCCACTTATAGTTATCCCTATTGATTTCTCCCCAGACCCACTATTGCCATTGCAAATGGTCATACTTATTTCTGCTCTCTGTAGTCATCAGCCCTGGCTTCTGCCAGAGGTTACTAGCCTGGAAAAACTGTCCTTAAACCTAATGAGATAGATGAGTGTTGTCCTCAAGACAGAGGAAGTTAATGACCATAACAACTTTGCTGAATTCCATTTCACCTGACTCTGAGTCTTAGCATTTGAAACCAAGATTAACTAGAAGGGCACATTGTCTCTTTTACCTCTTTTCCTGCCCTCCAGGGAGTCCCTGGGGAGCCATATGGACAGGATCATACAATTTCCTCCCCTTCGCCCCTATCCCATGCTAAGTAGCCATCTCTCTCTTCCTTATTATTCCGTCTTAAAGGTATCAGCACTGCTGAGGATAAGAAAATAAATTCTCAACTAGCTTCAGGGTAAGAAAATGTGTGGAAAATGACTATGCCTTTTTTTTTTCTTTTTGTCTTTTCAGTTTCTAGAAAAATGACTCCCACTCTACTGGTGGAAGCATCACACAGTGACTCAGAGTCAGGCGCTAGATGGAGGTGGGAAGAGAATATAATGGATCTTGCACCTCACTTGACTCAAGGAAATAATTACATGGACTCTCAGCTTTTACCATCTTCTCCCTCACCATCATCAGTTGTTGCTGACACTAAGACAAATAGAAAAATCTCCCCCGGTGGGCCACAAACATTTGGCATTTTTATCCTCTGTGTACTACTGTTGAGTTCAATGATTAAACCTCATTGAAAGAGACATTATTTTTTATGCCCTCTTCATTCTTCCTAATCATTTTTGCTTATCTTTCGAACTTCACTTGTTTGATATGAGATCGGGGCATCACAGGACGCAGAAGTGGTAAATTTAAAAATCTACTATCTGTCTGCTTTATTCCCCCATGAGTGCAGAATTGCAGCAGACAGCCTGCTTTCTTGTTCTCTGCCAAACCACCATAAATTAAACATCCCACCAGACACTAGGCCGATAACTTTGGGCGAGCTCTCTAGTAATCAAATAAATCGCACAGTCAGAATTTGTGTCTAATGTTTACTCTAAAATGCTTATTTCTTTCATTTATTCCTATTATTTTCTCATCATTTTTTATACTGAAATAATTCCATGACCTTATAAACATAGCATTCAACAGGAACTCGATAGATAATATAATTTTACTCACATATTCAGGAAGGTTTCAGAAACAATTCCAGGTTGGTAGAAACATAAGTAGATTTAGAAAAATACCTGCATACTTTTCTACTGAGAATCTTAAAGTGCATGCTACACGCTCTGTTAAAATAATTCCCTGCCCCAGGAGCTGGGAAGGGTGTATAATTACCTGTTTTATTTATGGAATAACTGAGATAAACACCACATCCATCTGGATGAGCAGAACTTCTTGTACTGTTGTATTTAAAAGTCTGAAGTTGATTTTGTTTGGAAAGGATTTTGGTAAGAGGGGAATTCATATTGTGAAAACATGTGAAATATTTACCCAGGGTTTTAAGAGTTATGCCTCATCTTATAGGATGAATGCTGACATTTCTTCATGTGTACTTAGAAGATGATAGGCCTTGCCTTCTGCCTTCTGCCTTCTTTGCTTTAAACAACCCATCCAAACCCATGTTAACCAAAAACCAAACCCATTGTCGTGAAATCAATTCCGACTCATGGCGGATCTATAGGACAGAGTAGAGTTTCCAAGGAGCACCTGGTGGATTTGAACTGCAGACCTTTTGCTTAGCAGTTGTAGCAGTTAACCACTACACCACCAGGGTTTCCAAACCCATGTAGCAATGTTAAATAACTTCACAACCAGCATCACCATTCCCCTTCAGAATTTTCCTAGGCCACCATCATCTGCCTGCCTCTACTGCTGCTCTCTCATCTTCTTATGTTCTTACTTGAATCTGGAGTCTTGGTTCACATACGTCACCCAGGCCCTGCATCCATGATCCAGTATAAGACTTGCTATCTTAGCTTTAGCCTTCAGCTCTTGGCCAGAGTCATAACTTCAGCTCTCCTATCTCTGGCTTCTTCTACCACATGCCTGGGCAAAGGGCAGCCAATACCTCTCACAGCCCAGGGGGTCCGGACTTGGAGAAATCAACCATTGTCATTTCCTCACCTGAGATGTGAAGGGAGTTAGAGACTCAGAAATAAGCAGAAAACACCATGTGGGAATGCATTGACACTGGACCTTGAGCCAAAATCCTTTGATTTTTCAGATGCCTTTGTATCTTCATCTTCCTCGTTGGTTCCTGAGGCTTTATATACAGGCATAGCTTTCAGAGTAATGGTAATGTACCTTATTAAATGGAGTGTTGTACCAATCTGGGCAGCCTTTAACTTCAGATAAAAACAGGTGACAAACCCTGAGCTCTGGGAAAGAACTTGTGGAGAAACCAACTAGATTTTGCTATGAAAGAAAGGACGCCTCCATATCTTCTAGGAATCACTGTCTGAATTATTTTGAAAATCATACTATTCTTTGCTTGAGCAGAAAAATGGTCACATAATTGCTCTGTTTTTTCCACCCCTAGATTTGACAATATTATAAAACCCTGAGTAATAATAAATATTAACAAATCCTTCCTAGGGCTCACTTACAGTCATTAAGTTATTACAGACGACTAATATACTCTTACATGCTTGTCTAACAATGGGTTTTCCTTTTCGCATATAACTTTAGTTATCCTGGGGGTGTCCTTCATCACCTATGTGCTGGGCGAGGTGGGCTCTAAGCCGTTTCTAATACTGGTTCTCGTGATTCCACATGTGTTTTTAATAGCATTGTTGTCAGTTGCCGTTGAGTAGGCTCCTACTCATGGTGAGACAAGGTATAACCGACGGAAATATTGCCTAGTCTTGCACCATCTTCATGATAGTTGGTTTGCTTGAGTCTATTATTGAGGCCACTGTGTATTTTTAGTGCCTTTTAACCTAGGGGGCTTCTTTTCCAGCAGTATATCAGACAATACTCTGTTGTGCTATATAGGATTTTCATGGGCTAATTTTCAGAAGTAGATCTCCAGGCCTTTCTTCCTAGTCTGTCTTAGTCTGGAAGCTTTGCTGACTCGTGTCCACCATGGGTGACCCTGCGGATATCTGAAATACCATTGGCATAGCTTCTAGAATTATAGCAACATGCAAGTCACCAACAAACCAATAAACTGGTTTAATAGCAGAGGAATCCTTAATTCTTTCCACATTTAGTTTGAAAAATAAATGCACAGATAACAAATCCATGGGTCATACTTCATATTCAACTTCTAGAAAACCACAGTACCAGGGAACATGTAGCTTCACCCAAGAGCTGCAGGATGCTTCCCTCCATCACACTGCAGCTCCATTTCTTGGCCCATCCCTGGTAGTACTTAAGAAACGAAGAGCCAATAGCCTGTTGGAGGTTTACAACTTTGAAATTCAATCTTTTCTTTTAAAGAACTTTCTTTCCATAGTCTACAACCCAATGATTTCCTTACAAGAACATGGCAGTTTTTGTAGGTAACTATGAAAAGCCTTTTTTCCTGGTTCTTCTTGGTATATTCTGCCTGTGACCATAGAGTGACAGGTGGTGCACTAGCTTAGGCTGCCTGTCAGACACACTAGCACCTGCAGAGCTGATATCGAGTTGACGTCCATAACTGAAAACTTCAGCATGGCTCACTTCTGTGGTTTCAGAAAAGTGGCATTTTGGTAGTGTCACGAAACGATTCCAGGACACAATTGTGCTTCCAAAATATGGCAATCTACTCAGTAAGTGTGTATCTGTAAGAGTACATCAAGATCGTACGTACTACCAACAAGATGTGAAAGAGTCTCTAGAAGCTTTACAGGCAGGGTTCTGTTGGAGCAATTGAATACTGATTTCAAAGTGTTTGACAACAGATGGCTATGTATAGAAGTCATCATAATAGCAGCCTTCTCTTTGTTAGGGAGCTCTTACAATTTTAGTGGGCATTGCAAAGTAAAAAAAAAAAAGCCTTTTGTATAGCATGTTTCCTAAAGTTGATTGTGGAAAGCAGTGCTCTTAATCTTTTCCATATACACACAGAAGATATTAGACAGCTCACTGGGCTGAACGATCGAAGCTGACCATGACTAGTGTGACTGGACCAAGGGTTCCGGCCACTCCAGGCCCCATTAGTTATCCCAAGTGCTCAGGGGTCAATTTCTCAGCACACCAGTTTGGAAGCTCTTACATAAAACACTGTGTGCTATGCAATGCTTTCCATAAGTACTTGTCATTCAAGTCTCTTACCCACAGAAAGTCTGTGTTTGCAAAAACTGCTGTGAACTCTTGATTCACTCTTTTCAGGCACTGTCTAGAATAAGCTAGAGGTTACATAGCAAAGATATAAAATTAAATCTTATATTATGTTTTCTTGAGTCTCTTTGAAACTTGCCTGAGGTTTTTGATCCACTGAGTGAGACAGACCTTGGCAGTTAGCAGTCGAATGAATTTCTTAACATTCACATTGACATTTTGATACAGATTTTAAAATGTTGAATGTTTTTAGGATACGTAATATTAAGTGGAAGGGACTACATATGTGGTAAATCTTTTAATAGTTTTGCACAAGTCTCTGAACAGATGGATAGAACACTATCATCCAGTGATTACTCGGAGAATAATAACAGTTATGAGTTTGAGCGGCACTGTGAGAACAATATAATATGTGATGCTCCAGTTCTTACCGTTCTTTTTGATGGCTGTTTTCATAAACAGACACTCAAATTTGGCCTTTCCTGCTAGGCATGGAGGCACAGGGCCCTGGACACATGAAATGACCGGTATCTACAAATTAGTGAGAGCACGAATCTTGGTTTGTATTTCCTCAGATATTCTCAGTGTACTGGCTATGATCGATAAATACCAAACAGTGAAAAGAAAAGCTTATTGATCACAGCTGTGTCAGAAAAAACAGGAAATGACTTATGGGTGTATTTTATGAAAGTCAGGGCCTTTCCACCATTAAAAGAAAATGAGGCTATCATAGCAGGTATAACTTAAAAAAATCTGTGTTGCCTTAAAATATTTACCAGCCTAAAACATTCCCATTGGCTTCCCAATGAGTCTGCCATTCCCTTCTAATCATGCAGATCATTAAATTCTGATGATATCTACACATGGCAAGCAATTCCAAGTGGCTCCAAATGTCTGTCTTCTGCTACGTTGCTTATTTAAAAGCTTGCAAAAAACATGTGGAGAAAGAGAGAAAAAAATAGAACCTGGACTTGCTATCCAAATAATTCACTCATATTGCAATATGTTGTTGCTAGGTGCTGTTGAGTCGATCTTGGCTCATGGCAAGCCTCTGTGACAGAGTAGAACTGCCCCATAGAGTTTTCTAGGTTGCAGTCGTTACGGAAGCAGATTGCCAGGTCTTTCTCCCATGGATCTACTGGGTGGGTTTGTACGGTCAACCTTTTGGTTAGCAGCCCAAAGCTTAACTGGCGTGCCATCAGAACGTCTTTACATATGGTAATACTCAATGAATAGACAAAAAAAAAAAAAAAGTGAATGAAAGAAAGATACATTTCAGCTTCGTAAACCCTTCTTAATGTGTTTCTGAATTTCTAGGTGATAGTACCACTGGCTCCTCCCAATTGTTTGCATTTGATGTCATTACTAATAGGCATTTCAGGAAAAACCTGACACATACTCAACAGGAGGTTAACAGAAGATGGAATGAGAATGTGACCCTACAAACACTGACTTCCCTAACGAGCAACCAGAGAGTTGCTCTGACTGGGCTCCATCTATCGGCTCAGCAGAGCTGGGTTACAGCAAATCCTTTGCTTTAACATTTTAATCAATTCCTATAGAATTTCACTCTAAGGAATTTGCCGCCCACACCCACTTGTACAGGTTGATACTCCTTTATAAATGCTCTTTTCCTTGTGAAGATGTAGTCTAAAAGAAAACACAAGATTCTGCTTGTCCATAGCACATAGCTTACTTATAAATTGAAAGTTTTCTCAAAATCCTAAAAGAAGACGGAAATAGCAGACATATTGAAATAGCTATTGGGGTCTATTTTAAGTGCTAATGGAAAAAACATAACCCTGGGTCCACTCCAAAAAAAACTTAGTTCTGTTTCCACACAGTTTATACATTGCAAGGAAGGAATGTTCAAAAATTTCAACCTTAGAACAAAGAAAAAAAAGGCCAGAAGATGAAAAGTATAGGAGGACAACGGTAAAGCAAGAAGTGGGAGGAGGAGAAAACAAACTACAGAAGAGATGGTAGAGAAAAGTAAAGTAGAACGCAAGAAAGATAAAGCAAACAAAGTGGTGAACCAATTGGGAATTAAGGAGGAAAACTTTCTTAAAATCTCATCGTTCACCTGTAAATGTTCCTCCACCAAATGTCTAAGCTCTTTAGAGTGCCTTGCATCTGTACTCCATGTGTGTGGACTGAATGAATGAATATGTTATAGAAGATCCTTGAATTCATTCTTGTTCTAAGCCAGGGTTTCTCAGCCTCAGAACTATTGATAATTCCTTATTCTGGGGGCTGTCATTTTGCATTGCAGAAAGTTTAGCTATATCTCTGGCCTCTTCCTACTAGATGCCAGCCCAACACTGAAAACTCGCTGCCATCAAGCTGATTCTGACTCATAGCTACCCTATAGGACAGAGTAGAACTTCCCCATAGGGTTTCCAAGGCTGTAATCTTTATGGAAGCAGACTGCCACATTTTTCTCCCTTAGAGTGGCTGGTAGGTTCAAACCACCAATCTTTCAGGTTAGCAGCTGAATGCTTTAACCACTGTGCTACGAGGGTTCCTTTAGATGCCAGAAGTGCCTTCCAGTCCCAGTTATGACAACTAGAAATGTCTCCAGACATTGCTATGTTATCCTTGAAGGCAAAATCATGACTGTTTGAAAACCGCTGTTCTAGTCATATGGGCATAGTGGAATATACCTATTCGATGCTGTGAAATGTACTTGATAATTAATGATAATACACTGTTTAGCCAATAGGCTAAAAATATGTCAAATTGTTTGTAGTTGAGAAATTACTGTAGTTAACTGATCTCAAAGGATTTTTAATGTTCTCCTTTGGAGGAATGCTATAATAATATCAGAGAAGGCTTTTTTATTTTTAAAGAAAATTACAGTACTTGGTACACTATGACAATTCATAATGATCATTTGTACTTGGTATATAGATAAGTCTTATTGGGCGTATTTCCATATTAAATATATTAAAAAACCAAACCCGTTGCCATTGAGTGGATTCCGACTCATAGTGACCCTTTAGGACAGAGTAGAACAGTCCTATAGAGATTTCAAGGAGAGGTTGGTGGATTCAAACTGCTGACCTTTTGGTTAGCAGCCTAGTTCTTAACCACTTCGCCATCAAGGCTCCTATTAAATATATAGTTTGTCCATTTATCTGTTCATTTTACATTTCTGTTGCTACAAAAACTCAGTTTTAAACTCTGCTATTCCCAACTTCTATTGAACAGTAGCATCGTATATTTTTAGCTCTGTTAATTCTGGTATGTGCCTAATACTCAGAAAAATGAAACAATGACTTTAATGGTCTCTTACTCTTTTTCTTCTTAAACTGTGAATGTGAAGTTGCTGTGATCTACTTTTACGCCAAGTTAATAGATCATTACCTGACCTTAAAAAAACACAAACAAACAAAAAAAAAAACAAACAAAAGCTTCAGTCAGTGCGTATACAGAGACACAATGCACATAAATGGAGACCAAAACCCAAAGATAGAATTTTAAGAGGATTTTTTTCTTTCAAAGACAAAAACAAAGCCAAATAACACCAGACTGAAAGTGTACAACCCTAAAAGAAATTTGGAAAGTTTTTCTAAAAGTCACTCACAATTGTCTTATGAACTAAGTCATATCTGATACTATAGTTCCTTAGATGTTTAAAGAGCAGATATTGAAGTTATATAATGTTTCCATTTCACAGACAAGGAAACCAAGGCAGGAGGCCAATAAAAATAAATTCTTGTGACATGTTTGTTAGAGCATGTGAGACACAGACAGGCACAATGAAAGGGAGCTCTTGGGGTGCTACACTGCTGATTAAGCCACATCCAGGCTGTGAATCCAATTTCCGCTAAGCTTATTGAGTGTCTCCTATGGTCAGCTACTGCACCTAGAACATTCACCTACGTTGCCTAATCTACTGCTGAGGAAACCCTGTGTCATTAGTTCTGTCATCCATACTTTAGACAAAAGGATACAGGCTTAGAAAGTCATTTGCCCTTGTTTAAAAGACAGTGAGTGGTGCAACTGGGACAGGAACAGGGATCTTCTAATTCCAAGACTGGTGTTTTTGCTCTACACCATGTTAGCTTCTATGGAGGAATGTTTAGGGGGAAAGGGATGTGGCGTTTTTCCAGGTGACTTCCTATAAAACACTCCCTCTGATGGTGTACAGCTCTTCAGAATTCCTCATCATTCATATCAATGTTCAAGGCAACTGAATTGCATGAATGATCAAAGATGGGAAAGACCACACCCAGGTTTAGAGGCGCTGGGGGTGAGCACAGAGGTCAAAAAAGTGTCTGTGAGAGTGTGTGTGTGTGGGGTGGCCGTGGCATTCTAGATACCTGTGTGTGTGTGTCTGTGTCTGTGTAATGACATAGTTGTCTAAATACACAGTTACAACACATTTTCTGGCATCCTTTCAAATGCTGGTTTCCTTCATTTGATTACAGGCCCTGAAGAGTAATCTGTTGATTGTCTCTTGTTTCTTTTGGCAGCACCTAGAGCAGAGCGCTACACATAGTGAAGCGCATTTCCTGTTATTGTCTGATTTATGAAAAGTAGTTGTCAGTCATGTAAAGCAAAATAATCAGTTGTGTAGAATTTTGGTAATACACACAATATTAGTTCTTTGTGGATTTGGGCATGGAGGCACCTGCTTCTGTTTTATAAGATCCTTGTGAGTACTATTTAATTTTTAAAATTCCAGTGCTGCATTTTAGATATCAAGAAACTTGGGAAACACCCTGAATATGGCATTTTAAATCCCTTTTATTTAAAACAGCGTTTTTACAAGAGTTAAAAATAATTCTCGAGAAGAGGAGGTCGTCTTGAAAATTATAAAATAATGCTGCTCACTAGTATATCTCACATTCTTGCTTTGAATTTGGTTATCTTCATACTTTGTATTTCGATAATCTTGTACCCTATGGCAATCATTTACATAGATCCAGGGTTTTGTGAAGTAATTAAAAGTAAATATTTTTAAACTATCAAGTGACATGTTTACTGTAGGAAATCTAGAAATTACAGAAAAGCGTAACATTTCAGGTATAGCTCTAGAGTCTGACTTCCACACGCATATGCGCACTAAATCCATCTGTGTGGTTGTATACTCTCGAAAATAAATTTGAATTCTACTGTTTATAGTTCATATTTGCGTAGCATTATATCATGAGAGGGTCCCTGAGAGGCACAAATGGTTAAGGGCTCGACGACTAGCCAAAAGGTTGGTGGTTTGACCCTATCCAGAGGAGCCTCAGAAGACAGACCTGGCAATCTACTTCTGAAAGGTCTATGGAGATGCTCTACTCTGTAACAGATGGGGTCGCCGTGAGTTTGAATCAACTTGACAGCAACCAACAACAATGAGAATTTCAATTTTTTGTTTTGCAAACTCATCTTTCAATGGATGAAAAATATACCAGCATTTGGATGTGCCACAATTTAACTATTTTTAATGTGAATATTTAGCTAGTTTAAAATTTTCATTTCAAATGAGTTTAAAGAATTTCCTTACTCACAAATCTTTGTTGGCATCTATATTTATCTCCCATCTTATTAAAAATCCAAAGAAACAAAATCGGTTGCCATCAAGTTGATTCCAACTCATGGCAACCCCATGTGTTGTACAGTAGAACTGCACTTCACAGTGTTTTCAATGGCTGTGATTGTTGGAAAGTAGATTGCCATGCTTTTCTTCTGAGGCACTTCTGGGTAGATTTCATGCCAACCTTTTGGTTAGTTCCTTCTTATAGAGTTCTAGAAATCAGATTATTGTGTCAGAAGGTTGAAACATTTTAAATGCTTTCCGGGTAGGATATACTAAATTTACTACTAGAAGTTATATATGGGAATGGTTTCTTATATGTAATCTCGTCAGCATTAAATATTACCATTTAAAATTAGTAATTTTTCTCTGAGAGTCAAATGATAATATCTTATTGCTACCTTAATGTTCATTCCTTTGATTGTTAGTGCGTTTGATTTTTAAAATGTTTATTAATGCGATTAAGAAAGCACAGTTCATTAGCTTGAGTCCAATTTTTAGGAATAAAGACTGGGAAGCTATAGAAGGAAATATTTATAGTCTCCCAAAGGATAGTGGTTTCTCCAGGTACACAGAAGAACGAAACTCTTGGAATGACAACAAAGAAAATGGCTCTTAACTCTCATTTCAGTAATATTCTCGTTTTGATATACGCTGTAAGTGCTTGCCAGAGAAAAGTTATAAGAAATGTAGAAGACGTTGGCTTTAAATAAATATTTATTCTAACATTGACGGAGCATAAATAATCAAACGACGTTTATTATAGAGTTTAAATACTGGGTGACATAGTCAGCTTATCGTAACGTAGGATCATTGAACCCAATGGAGATTACTTCCTCAGTGGTTGCATTTTCACCTGCTTAACAGCCGAATGATGGCTCAACAGTATGTGAACGTTAGGTTACGCAAAAGGTACTACAAGTTAGGCATAAATAATAGTCTTTCAAATATTTTAAAAAGAGAACCACGTCAGTGGGAATATTTGAAGCATGCTATTGTTGTTTTAGGTGACATGGAGGTGATTTCAACTTATAGTGACCCCATGTGTCAGAGTGAAACCACTCCACAGGCTTTTCTAGGTGGTAATCTTTACAGGAGCAGATGGCTAGATCTTTCTCCCCCAGAGTGGCTGGGTAGGTTAGAAACATCAAATTTTCAGTTAGCAGCTGAGTGCTTAAGACTTACACCACGAGGGCTCCTTATCCGAAGCATGGATCATTAAATTGAGAACAGAATAACTAGGTATCAGTTTAACCTTTCTATTAGGTCATTAACAATACATCCAAGCTTGGGGCTGGGCCTCCTTTAGATCAGAAGACAAAGTCTGGTCCAGATTAGTAGTAACAATGAATTACCACTTGGACTTGGTTATAGTTGCTTCCACATTGTTTTACTTTGGAACCAGCTAACAAGTATGTAAAAGACAGATGAGCACTATTCACAATAGCCAAAAGGTGGAAACAAATTAAATGCCTAAAAACTGACTATTATCAACACATCAATAGATCAACAAAATGTAGTACATGCATACAATGGAACACTACCCAGCCAGCAAAAGAAATGAAGTCTTGATACACACTACAATATGGATGGAGCTTGAAGACATTATGTTGAGTGAAATAAATCACAAAAGGACAAATGTTGTATCATTTCACTTATATAAAAAGACAAGAACAGGCAAATGTATTGACCAAAGTTTATTAATGATTACCAGGTGTGGTAGGGAGAGGAAAAGGAGGGGTAGTTATTACTTATGGAGTACTGATCTGCAGTTTACAGCGATGGAAAAATTGCATTGATTAAGGGTATGGCTGTGCAGCTGATTATCGTAATTGCTGTAAATAAATTGTACACCTGTAAAAAACTGAATTGGCAAAAATTTGTTTGATAGATATTTTTACTATGACAAGGAAAAAAAAAGTAGCTGCTGAGCCTGCTTATGTAAAACCAAACACCCCATAGGATTTGCTTCCTTGGTTTGGAGGCCTAGGTTCATGGCTTCATGGAATATCCCAGTTAATTGGCCTAACATCATGTAGTGCTTGTGTTCTACCTCCTAGTTTGTTGTGTAGCGCCTAGGGTCTTAAAAGCTTGCAAGAAGCCATCCGAGGTACAACAATTGATGTCTATTTGCCTGGAGCAAAACAGGAAGAGGGAGAGTCAGGAATAAAAGGAGAGAATGGAATGTGTGGCTAATTGCCTCCATGAACAGCTGCCTCCTCCACCACAAGATCAGGAGAACTGGAAAGTGCCTGGCTGCAGCCACTGAATAATATGATCAAAGATTCTATAGAAGAATCCTAATCAAATGAGAAAAAATGCAGAACGGAATTTCAAATTCTCATGGAATATAGACTTTCTGGAGCTGGGAGGCTGGATGAACCCCTGAAACTATTGCCCTGAGATAATGTTTAACCTTAAGCTAAAAATATCCTCTGAAGACTTCTTAAAACCAAACATCAGTTTAGATTAACTAGTAAAGAATGTCTGCCTTAAGCATTGTGCTTTATTAAGGTCTATCTATAGGGTTGCTATGAGCTTGAATTGACCCAACAGCAATGGATTTGGTTTGGTTTTTATATGGGATCAAATGGACCGCTCCAACTCTTACATAGGAAACTTGGGGGCAGAGAGTTTATGTTTATGGGGGAGGAACAACTTGCAAAAGGAGGATGATAATGATTGCACAACTCGAAGAAGGTAATTAATGTCACTGAATTTACATGCAGAAATTGTTGAATTGGTTTGTGTTCTGCTGTGTATATTCTCAACAACAACAAAATAATAATGCACTATGCCAAGATAAATAAAGGATATTGTCCTTTCCACAAGAAATTCAAAGAAATTTTTAATAAAAATAATATTGTTTTCGTTGTTGCTAGGTGTTGTCGAGTCAGTTTTGAGTCTTAGTGACCCCACATACAACAGAAGAAAACACTGCCCAGTCCTGTACCATCCTCACAATCATTGCTATGTTTGAGCCCATTGTTGCAGCTACTGTGTCAATTCATCTTCTTGAGGATCTTCCTCTTTTTCCCTGACCCTCCACTTTACCAAGCATGATGTCCTTCTCCAGGGACTGGTCCCTCCTGATAAATATGTCCAAAGTACATGAGACGAAGACTCACCCTCCTGGCATCTAAGGAACATTCTGGTTGACTTTTTCCAAGGCAGATTTGTTCCTTCTTCTGGCAGCCCATGGTGTTTTCAATATTCTTCACCAACACCATAATTCAAAGACATTGATTCTTCTCTGATCTTCCTTATTCATTGTCCAGATTTTGCATGCATATGAGGTAATTGAAGGAAACCCTGGTGGTGTAGTGGTTAAGTGCTACAACTGTTAACCAAAATGTCAGCAGTTCAAATCCCCCAGGCGCTCCTTGGAAACTCTAGGGGACAGTTCTACTCTGTCCTACAGGGTCGCTATGAGTCGGAATCGACTCGACAGCAGTGGGTTTGTTTTTTTTTTTTTGGTTTGACTCAGGTGAATCTTAGTCCTTAAACAACATCTTTGCTTTTTAACACTTTAAAGAGAACTTTTGCAGCAGATTTGCCCGATGCAAACACATCATCTGTCAGTTTGTCATACTGTGGTGGCTTGGCTGTTGCTGTGATGCTGGAAGCTATGCCACTGGTGTTTTAAATGCTAGAAGGGTCAGCCATGGTGGACAAGTTTCAGCAGAGCTTCCAGACTAAGACAGACTGGGAAGGACGACTTCTTGTGATCTACTTCTGAAAAAAATTGGCCAGTGAAAACCTCTAGTCAAGAAAAATGATATTAGAGGCTCCAAATCTTTTCTTCCTAAGAGGTTGAGGGAATGTTTTCCTTTGGCTGGGGAAATTCTGCACTTAAGAAATTAGGAATCATTTGGACAGCTTTATTAAATGATAATTACATCTTGACAGATATCAATAAGGTTTAATCAGTACCACTGCTTATGTTTACATGAACTTGAAAAGAGTAATACACCTGGTCTGTTACACATTTGAAAGCACTAAAATGTTTAGGAGATTAATAAGGAAACATAAAACTAGTGTGACCTTTAATCCTGTAATTACAAATTGAAATACACGTGCGCCTAATCAAAAGGCCGTGTGCTACGTATCTAAGAGTTAGGAACATCACTGACTCACTGAGTCTCTCAAATCCAGACTGCATGTTTTAGAGCACATTTCTACAAGCTGAAAAACAAGCAGGAAAGGATGATAAAGTATGACAGTTCAAAACAGGGGCTGCCCAGTCACACAGCCATGAGTTCAAATTCTGAGTTAGTCATTTATTAGCAGTAAAACTTTGGTTCAGAGACTTAACTTACATCTGCAATTTCTATGTCCATAAAACAAGGAGAATAATGACACCCACTTCACAGGGTGGTTACATGCGTTGCTGTCGAGTCGATTCCGACTCATAGCAACCCTTTAGAACAGATTGGGGCTGCTGTATAGGGTCTCCAAGGAGTGGCTGGTGGATTTGAACTGCCAATCTCTTGGTTAGCAGGCGTAACACGCCACAGCTCTTAATCATTGCACCACCAGGGCCCATCACAGGAAAATTCAATTAGATAATACATAAGAGGCCTCTATGACACTGCCTGGCATTGAACAACTGTTTAATAAATAGCATTATTATTAGAAAAAAATATCATTGTGTTCTTGCTTTTATGTCATTTCTCAAAATAATCAATTTTAAGAGCACCTCAAGACATTGCATGTGGTCTGAGCTTCTGAACTAATTTTGGGGTTTACTTTATATTATGTTAATCGACTAATACAGTTATTAGGTTCACGAACCTAAGGTTTGGGACTAGAAACCTTGCCAACCATTTTGGCAGTCATTACTGAGCACTTTTAGCTGGAATAATCCTTTTACTTCAACTAAAAAAATCTAGGAATTTTAATAAAATGTGGCATAACTTACAATGGTAATGATCTGGTAAGCAAGTCATGAGCAGAATCATTTTCCCCCAGATTGTATTTAATTATTCATCAACTTATCAGTTGCCAAGTACAAATGAAGACTGTTTTGCTGAGTTCTAATATGTGTTAGCAAGGAGCCCTGGTGGAGCAGTGGTTAGGTGCTCTGCTGCTAACTGAAAGGTCGGTGGTTCACACCCACCAGTCACTCTGCAGGAGAAAGATGTGGCAGTCTGCTTTCATAAAGATTACAGCCTTGGAAACCCTATGGGGCAGTTCTACTCTTTCTTACAGGGTTGTTATGAGTCGGAATCGACTCAATGACGAGATTGGTTTTGGCTTTAATAAGTGTGAGAAGAGACTCTTCCATAATGCTACACTCCAGGGTTTTCCCTCTGCCTGCTCTCTATTCCTGGACCCTTTTCATTCCCTCTACTTTTGTGCAGTAGAAGGGTAGTTCTAAGAAAAGAACCTACTGAAAATAGCAATATGGAACCATCTTAGTTATCTTTGCTAAAAGTGCATGCATGCATGAATATGCTCAAAGAGCTAACATGGAATATATTGATTCACAGCATGATAGAAGATGTGGATATTCAAAACCAGAGCTGCTTGACTGTTAAACCCAATCATATTTAGAATAAAGATAGAAAAGAAAAAAAAAAAAAAAGGAGAAAACTCTTCACAGCACTCCTACTATAAACCAGGCACTGTGAAGACATCGTCACGTGTTACCACACTTTCCTCACAAAAATCTTAGAACAAATTCTTAACCCATATTTCTAGGTTTGGAAGCCGAGTCCCAGAGAACTGAAGGACATTGGCTGGCCAAGTTCATAGAGCCAGCAAGATGTGGAAACGAGCCCTAATTTGAACACAGAGCTGACTACAAAGCCCTGCTTCTTGTTTGACACAATGCTGAAAAAGTACTTTGCATCTCTGAGAAGATTTATCAATTGTTAGAAGTATTTATTGAGTACCCAGCTGCTAACGAGGATAGGTATAGGACAAGGCACAGCGATGTCATGGTGAGGTATACTTTTGCTTTCACGGAGCTGAAAGTTAAACTGGGCATCTAAAAATTTTCTGACATCTTACATTTTCTAAGTCCGTTCACAATATCCAGAATCCACAGAGAACTTTTTGGTTCGTTAAAAGGGGACACTGATAGCTAAAACAAACTTTTAGAAGAAAACCTAAGAGAAAATCATTGTGACCTTGGGTTAGGCAAAAATTTCTTAGATGTAATGCCCAAAGCATGATCCACAGAAGAAAAACTTGATAAATTGGACTTTATTAAGATAAAACATTTTGCTCTGCCAAGAAAATGAAAAGACCAGCCACATATGTGGAGAAAATATCGTCAAATCTCATACCACATATCTGACAAAAGACTTGTATCTAGAATATCTAAAGAACTCTCAAAAATCAACAATATGAAAACAAGCAACACAATTTAAATAAAAGACAAAAGATTTGAATAGACACTTTGCCAAAGGGGATATACAATAGCAAAAAAGCACATGTAAAGATACTTAATTTCCTTAGTCTTTAGGAAATGCAAATTGAAGTCACAATAAGATAGCACTACACACCTGTTAGAATGGCTAAAAAAAAAAAGACAAAACAAAATAAAAACAAAACAATGGCAATACCAAGTGCTGAGGAGAACATGGAGCAACTGGAACACTCCTGCATTGCTGACTGGAATGACAAATATTACAGTCATTCTGGAAAACAGATTGTCAGTTTCTTATAAAGTTAAACATATACTTATTATATGAGCCAGCAATTCCACTCCTAAAGCAAAAACGAAAACTCGTTGCCATTGAGTTGATTTTGACTCATAGCAACCCTAAAGGACAGGATAGAACTGCTCTCACAGGCTTTCCAAGGAGCGGCTGGTGGATTTGAACTGCTGACCTTTTGGTTAGCAGCCAAGCTCTTAACCACTGTGACATCAGGGCTCCACTCCTAGGTATTTCAAATGAAATGAAAATCCATGTTCATCCCAAAACCTGAATGTATTTTTCATATTTGCCAAAAGCTGGAAACAATCCAAATGTCCCTCAGCTAACGATTAGATAAACAAACTGGGATTCATCTATAGAATGGAATACAACAAAAGTAAAAAAAAAAACAAAAAAAACAAAAAAAAACCATTGCTATTGACTTATAGCAACCTTACAGGAGGGAGTAGAACTGCTCCATAGGGTTTCCAAAGAGCAGCTGGTGGATTTGAACTGCCGACCTTTTGGTTAGCAGCCATAGCTCTTAACCACTGCGCCACCAGGGCTCCAAAAGAAACAAACTGTTGACACATGCAACAACACGGACAAATCTCAAATGCATTGTGCTGAGTTAAAAAGTCGTACTCGAAAGACTACAAACTGCGTGACATATTTATAGAAATTCTGGAAAGGACAAAACTATAGGGACAAAGGACAGGTCAGTTCTCTGTTAAGGTTATGGGAGGGTTTAACCGCAAAGGGATAATACAGTGGCTCAAGGAAATGTTTTTGGCAGTGTGATGGCAATATTTCTGTACCTTAATTGTGGTGGTAGTTACACAATTCCACACATTTGTCAAAACTCAAAGAAAAATATACCCAAAAGTGAATTTACAGTGTGCAAATTTAAAAAAGATGAAAATAAAAATTCGAAACAACAACAAAAAGGGCACTAAGGGTAAGAGGCACTTGGGCTGCGATTTGTTGCCAGCCCTTCCTCTGGCAGCACACCACATTTTGTGCTTTCTACTTTGGGGCAGGCTGAAGTTATAGCTATAAGGTCTCTGAATAATGGGCTTCTCCTCCCCTACTGAGGCTGCCCCAGGACCCCAGAGCAGCTGGATCGCGTGTCCGTGCACTGAGCACTGGGTATCTCCAGGAGAATCCAACTAATTTAGTGCAATTCCAGGTGCATTTTTTTTTTTTTCTGATGCCATCTAGCCCTTTAATGACAGATTCAATAGAAAAATATCTTGTATTACTTCAGTCCTTTAAAGGTGAGAAAATTAGGCAATTCTGGGAGTATATTACTTTTCTAAGCTGACAAGGATTCTGTGAAGCAATACATTTCCAAATGCAATAACAGAGGTAATAAGATTCTAATTTACAATCAGGGTATTAGTTAAAGCCAACAGGATCCAGAGACACCTTGGCTGTTGTTAGAATGTTCACAGAGTCACTATCAAGCTCAGCCAGTCTGCAGACTCCCAAACGTCTCTCATATACACGTCAGGCCGCCGTAGGTACATCTTTAAAGTAGGAAATTTTAGGCGTCTGGGTGAGTTGCTGGTGACAACACCAAGAAAGAGGTGCATTTTATGAACTTGTCAGAGGTAACTACCCACATGAAACACTGGGGATAACCTTCGTTTTTCCAGATGTCAGTGTGAGTATCTAACATCTTAGTTTAGGTTCTGATGTCTTTGAGAATAAATGTGCTCCTGCCATAAAAATGATTCCTTCTATTATCGGAAGAATTTGTAACTGCATCGCCATTCCCTAACCTCTGACTTGCAGTCGATAGGCCACACAAGCTAACAGGATACCATGAGAAGGTAATGTTATACTGAGTGCGGAGGTCTTTTTGCCTGCCATTTTCCCACCATGGTGACTTTATTTTTTGAAAACAAATACAAAACAAACAAGCTTCCCCAGTCAGGTGCAAATAAACCCAGTCCCACTCTTCAGAGAGGAGTCCCTGGGTGATACAAACTGTTAACCACTTGGCTACTAATTGGAAAGTTAGCAGTTGGAGTCCACCCAAAGGTACCATGGAAGAAAGGCCTGGTGATCTACGTCTGAAAAATTAGCCATTAAAAAACCTACGGAGCACAATTCTACTCTAACGCACATGAGGGAGGGGTTGCCATACATAGGAATTGACTTGACGGCAACTCTTATTTTGGGCGGGACTCTTCAGAGTAAAGACAGATTCTGGTTGCTGGGAAGTATGATGGGAGTATATTGCTATAGTGTTAAGTTTTTTCAGATATTTAATGAATGCATTCTTAATTAGAGTTATAAGATTTATACATTTCTTTTATCTAATTCTCCTACTGGGAAAATATTTTATAATGAAATTTATTTAATTAAAGCTAATTTTAAAGGAACTGTTCACCTTTCTCCTTAACCTCACAAATTAACAAATACATGTGATTTTCTTACATTGCTGAGGTTTCTACCTACAGCAAGGAATCTTCCCTTGAAATTTTTCTTGTTATTTCCTAAGAGTAATAATTAAGAGTAATGCTAGCAGGCTTGTCATGGATTGAACTGTGTCCCCCCCAAAATATGTGCATCAATTTGGATAGGCCATAATTCCCAGTATTGTGGGATTATCCACCATTTTGTCATCTGATGTGATTTTACTGTGTGTTGTAAATCCCATCTCTATGATGTTGATGAGATAGGATTAGCAGCAGTTATGTTAATGAGGCAGGACTCAATCTACAAGATTGGACTGTGTCTTGAGCCAATCTAAAAGACAGAAGCGAGCAGAGAGAGGCCGGGAACTCACACTACCAAGAAAGCAGCACTGGGTGCAGAGCACCTCCTTTGGACCTGGGGTTCCTGTTAGAAGAAGTTCCTAGTCTAGAGGAAGATCGATGAGGACCTTCCCCTAGAGCTGACAGAGAGAGAAAGCCTTCTTCTGAAGCTAGAGCCCTGAATTTGTGCTTCTAGCCCACTAGGCTGTGCGAGAATACATTTCTGTTTGTTGAAGCCATCCACTTGTGGTATTTCTGTTATAGGAACACAAGATAACTAAGACAAGGCTCATGTATTGTTGTAGTGTTCAGATCACTGAATTTAAAATGTTCCCCTGCCCATTGCAAATTCTTTCTTTGACACTGGTTCCAACTGTGATTTCCCATTGATAGATTTGTCAGACCAAGTCATATGCACTTTCCTTCTTTGGGTATAAAACCAAGTAATTAGAACGATCATTCAAGAATCAGTAACTTCAGTGAGCCAAGCCATTTTGGACTCAGCCCGTTAGAGGAAATCATTTCAAATATCACAGCATGTTTAAAAACCAAACCAAACAAAACCAAACCAGTTGCTGTTGAGTCAATTCAGACTCATGGTGATCTCATTTGTGTTAGAGCAGAACTATGCTCCGTAAGGTTTTAAATGGCTGATTTTTTGGAAGTAGATCACCAGGCCTTTCAAAGCACCTCTGGGTAAATTTGCACTGCCAACCTTTCAGTTAGCAGCAAGCATGTTACTATTTGCACCACCCAGGAACTCCATTTAATAACCAACCCCTCCTACAATTCCTACAATTGGACAAAGAGTCCCTGGGTGGTGAAAAGGGTTAAGCACTTGACTACTAAGTCAAGAGGCTGGTAGTTTGAACCTACCCATAGCCTCCTTGGAAGAAAGGACTAGTCATTTGCTTCCAAAAGTTCACAGCCTTAAAAACCCTATGGAGTGCTGTTCTATTTTGTAATAAATGGCGTCACCATGAGTTGAAATCGACTTGATGGTAGCTGTTTTGGTTTTTTTAGTTTATTATTGGGCAGCCATCACATCTGTCACTTTGTCAGCTTGTGTGTTGCTGTGGTGATGGAAACAATGCCCTAGATACTTGAAACACCAGCAGGGTCACCCATGATGAACAAGTTTCAGCAGAACTTCCAGATTAGAGAGACTAGGAAGAGAATACTGGTTATCTACTTACACAAATTAACCAAAGAATATTGGTTATTCTGGGACACAACGGAGTATTGTCCAATATTGTGCTGGAAGATTAGACCCCTAGGTTGGAAGGCACTATACAAGGGCTGGAACTATGGACTAAAACATGCCAACAATCGTGAAGATGGCACAGGACCGGGCAACTTTTTTTATGTTATACACGGGATCACTATGAGTGGGAGCTCACTGGGCAGCAACTAACAACAACAGAGGGTGAGGAGAGGATGCTAACACGCTGGCTGGCGGCTTGGTAAAGTGAGCATGCTTTCACTTGGTCATAGCTATTTCTCAAATGATGTGTTAATAGATCATGACAGAATTTGAATGTTTCTGGAAGATTCTTAGCCTGATTATGAGGAAGGTCTCAAGAAGGCATGAAGTTATTACGGTGCTTCAAGGTTTACCAGTAAATAATACACTTAGAGTGTCAGTGTCCATAATTTGTTAATTCTATCCTTAAAGGCATTATTTGAGCATTGAGCTCTTTTAGAGAACTATCTATATGGAATCAAACTGACAACAGCAACTCTAAAGGTTAGATACCTAGCTTAGGGAGCAGTGAGTTTGTGTGAATGTAGGAGGAACAATTTGGAAAAGGAGGGAGAAAATGGCTGTCCAACTTGAAGAAGATAATGTCACTGAATTGTACATGCAGAAATTGTTGAATTGGTGTATGGTTTGCTGTGTATATTTTCAACAACTAAAAACAGAAAGAAAAGGCATCATCTCTAAGATGCGTTGCCTGAGTTTAGGCTTGGTATTTATAGCATTTTCAAGTGCATGTGTTATCTAGTCAAATTTGGTATTCTGCCACAGTGCTGTGAAAGTGTGTTTGTCCTTACACTAATGATTTTTTTTATTTGATACAACAGAAGCAAGACAAATTAGAAAAGAATAATGTTTACTTGGCCAATAGGCAAATCCTGGTTATAAACACAATTGTTTAGAAATAAAACATATTCTGGATTACCTTGGATGAAAAACAAAATATTTATCGACAGGTTTCTATTTTCCCATCAGCAACAACATGTCATCTGTCCCAGCCAGCCTTGACAGAACTTATACCAGAGGGGCTCCCACTTCCTCTTGGACTCACAAAATTACCATAGCTCCAAGTGGACAAGAGAATGCTTGTTATATTTTCTACTCAGGCTTCTGTTTCCCTCAGTGCTACTACAGACAGTCCCCGGATCACAAATGAGTTCCATCCCTAAATCTGTCTTCAAGTCGAATTTGCACATAAGTTGGAACAGTTGGTTAGTCAAATGTTTATCTTAGTACATAGTATATAGCAAATTTTTCTGTACAGAAAAAAAAAAAACTATAGAAACACTTTCAGCTACACTAAAACATTTAACATTATAATACAGTAGAATAATAATCGCAAAGTAGTGCTGGATCGCTATTGCGAACCACTGTATCTACGTCAATTTTTTAACATAATAGGCTTTACAGGGGTTGGTTGGAAAAGACCGGTAGTACGTAAGTCAGACGTTCATAACCCACGGACTGCCTGATCTTCCACACAAACAGCAATGAACACCATCAGCCAAATCATAATTTCAGAATGAATCACAAGCTGTTTGGCTCCAGGGAGTAACTGCCCTCACATCCCTGCTGGCTCTCTGGGTGGCTGCACCTACAGCTAACTCACTTCGCCCAGTCACAATAATTGACGAGTGGCAGTAAGTCAAGCCTGGTGACTTTGGAACTGGCTGGGCTGCCTGTTCACTTTAGAATGCCTGTGCAGATTGTTCTGAAGTGAGTAAAGGCTGTCGCCTCCACACTACCCTGTGATGGCTCACTCAAAGGTAGATTGTGCCAGCAATACCCAAAGACAGAGTGTATACTACCAAAAACCAAAACAAACCCAGGGCCGTCGAGTGGATTCCGCCTCATAGCGACCCTGTAGGACAGAGTAGAACTGCCTCATAGAGTTTCCAAGGAGCGCCTGGTGGATTCGAACTGCTGACGCTTCCATTAGTAGCCGTAGCACTTAACCACTACACCGCCAGGGTTTCCAGAGTGTATGCTACTACATCCCTAACTTGCTTTTTCTGGCCTTTGTAAAGCGGGGACTACCAATTCTCCCCTGGTTCACACCCAAGCAGTTAGTCCATCGGCACAGATCAAGATCCAGTGTAGAAGGCCGTTACTTATTTTCATATCCTGATGTTTTAATAAATCTGAGGCTGAAGGAAAGCAATATGCGGAGTCTTTCCTTATTTGCATTCATTATTTGCTCCGTTATGTTTTGAGCCCTTTAGCTAATTTGGAACAAATCAGGAAATAATTCTTTTTCTTTTTTTTCTCGAAAAATGTGTTTATCTAGGAATGGAATTACAAAACTCATTAAACTCTCAAAATGGGTGCATTTAACATATTTATAAAAATGCATCCAAGATACATAAATAAAAATGAATGATTTTTGTATTTATGCCAACCTAATTCAGACCTTTATAGAACAATAACAAGGTAGGGCTATTTCTGGGAATAAGCCATTCAGGTCTTTGGACTTCAGTATGTATCTGCATAGTAACCCCTGGGTATTCAGCTATCACATAGCTGTGCAGATAATTGCTCCCCAATACTATTATGTTATTAATAATGCTCTTTAGTAAAAAGTATGGGCTATACCGTGTAGTTGAAAGGGGAAAATGGGAAATCAACTTTGAAGGATTGTGATCCATTTATGATCAATTTATGAATATGATAAGCAGAGTTCAGTGACTTGACCAGAGAACTTTTGCGAAGTGAGAGGAGCATTTGATGTTTAATATCAGCTACAGTGCTATTATGAGCATCGGTGGCCCAGTGGTTAAGAGCTCGGCTGCTAACCAAAAGATCGGCAGTTTGAATCTACCAGCTGCTCCTTGGAAACCCTATGGGGGCAGTTCTACTCTGTCCTATAGGGTCACTATGAGTTGGAATTGACTCGACAGCAACGGGTTTGGTTTTTTTTGATAGTGCCATTAAGGTCCCTAGGTGGTACAAAGAGTCTGTGTTCAACTACTAACCTAAAGGTTGGTGGCTGAAATCCACCCAGAGATGCTACAGAAGAAAGGCCTGGAGCTCCGCTTCCATAAAAATTACAGCATTGAAAACCCTACGGAGCAGTAGTTCTCTGTAGCGCATGGGGTCACCAGGAGTTGGAGTCAACTCAATGGCAAAGAGGTTTTTTTTTTTTTTTTTTTTTTTTTGTTTATAGAGCTATTTAGAGCTCTTAAATCTGAAAAAAAGAAAAAAAAAATTACTTTTGCAACAAATAGGACCGCCAAAATCTTGCTATTGAAGATTAAGGTAACTGTAATGTATAAATGCAGGGCACCTTTTCCTATAAAAAAAGTAGCACTTAACAATTCGGTCCTTTACATTTCATATTCTTAAGCTTGCAGTGATTTCATTTCTAAGAGCATCTTCTATACTTGGCCTTTTTTGTAAGTGCCTCTTGGTTACGTTTTATCCCAGACCTTTGGGACTAGGGTCCTTTGTCTTGAAGGACATGCTTGCAGCTCATGTTTTCCTTTGTTCCTCTTCTGGTTATTTAGTACTTGTCTTTAAGGATTAGAGATGAATTTGGTGATCAAGCTCTTTTATTTTTTAACACAAACACATCAGCTTCTATTTGCACACCTGAGTAAATAGTTCACTAGAATTCTCAAAATGGCACTGTTGGACATAGAGAACGCTATTAAGAAAGAAGGACATACCACAATTTATCTCCTTTTTTGTTTCCTCAGATGCTGTCTAATCTATACATAGTTGAAAACATGTAGCTGTTAAGTACATTCCAAGGCATTTATTTAAGTTTTGATTGATAAACTTACTAAGGCAAAGTTGTCCCTTTATGCCCTATCAATCACTAATAATAGAAAAAGCCAACTAAAGTTTGAAAGAAAATGGTAGTTTCCCCAATCTTTATTTCCTGAATATTTTCATCGTTTATTTTGTATTTTAGCACTGAATCTGCACAGTTATCCGCTTCTGGCATTTTCAGAATTGATTCTGAAAACGACCTGGGCAACAACAGAGTTGATTCTGTATACAACCTGGGCACTTGTTAAATACCCATTGTTTTAAATTGATTTACCCTTAAATGCAGCTTAATCATTATGAAACCTAGAGATCACTTTCGGAATAAATGTTAGGAACTTCTATAAAGAAAAAAAAAAAGAATTTTTTAAACAAAGAGATGTTCTTTTCCTACATGGCTGATGGGTTTCAGGTTTCTTTACCCACTGGGCAGGAATGATAACAACTGTTTTAAAATTACAACTCTAGCAGAGTTCTTTTTGTGCTCTAAAGCAAGCATTTTTGGCAAAAGATTAGTTTTTACAGAAGAAAAAATTTTGCCTTTGGCATCTCATTGGTTCTCTCACTATTTCAACCTGAAGTTAGCTAAATCGAGCCACTTCTGAAATTCTTCATTCAAAATGACCAACTGGAATGCCTCTCCAGCTTCTCAGGGTCAACTTGGTGGCTGGCTTTCTTCAGAACGGAGCCTGGCCACATCCCAACATCTAAGTGTGAAGGGGCTTCAGCTCAAGCAGCACCTGAGTAAATTATTAGGCAGGACGTGGTTGCCTTCTTAAATTTCATCTTTTCAGTTAGTTAAGTTTCTTAGTCCAGGTTTCCTTTGGATTCACAAAGCAATTTCTTTCTTTTAAAATGTCTTAAAACTCCTAAGGCATTTGCTCAACCTGAATGGCAGGAGTAATGGCATGGTCCAGAGGAAGAAAACCCATCTAAATTCTCTTGGAGACTTCTAAAGTGATCATCTAGCATCATTCAGGGAGAAGATAAATTTTCCCTTAAAAGATAATTGCTGAAGTGAAGGAAACAGAGTAGATGCAGAAATAGTTCTCATTCAAGCCAGGTACCTGAACCTCACGTAAATATTGATAGTGCTTTAATGGGATTTCTATGAAAATATTTTTAAAATGTTGTTTTAATCTCAATTAAATATCAAGGGACATATTGTGCCATGAACCAAAACAAACCTGTTGTCATCAAGTTGATTCCAACTCATAGTGACCCTACAGGACAGAGTAGAGCTGCCCCATAGGGTTTCCAAGGAGTGCCTGGTGGATTCGAACTGCTGACCTTTTGGTTAGCAGCTGAGCTCTTAACCACTACACCACCAGTGTTTCCATGCCATGAACAGTAGGGAATAAAAGTAAACCATTTTGAATCCAAATAAAGAGGTTAGAAACTACCGGGGGGTGGTTACAGGGATGTTCAGCATTTAATTACTTTTTAAAGAGTAAATACATATATTTATGTAGCTTTTTCTATATACATCTGCATTTTTTAATTAAAGAAAGAAAGAAAAAAGAAGAGGTTGGAATCTCCGATAATTTCCATTTTAAAGCCAGGATTCCTCATTATCTAGAAGTCAATTCAACTAACATTTATTGTGTGCCCACTATGTGCCAGGCACTGTGGTGAGGAGTCAACAATGAACATGGCGCAGATTTTTGAGAACTTGAGCATTTATCAGATATGAGAGCCCAAGAGATCTGATCCTGTCTTTAAACGTGTGTAGATTAAATGTCATGTTTGAAGGCATTTCTAGGAATCAGAGACTTTTTAACCTGTGTAGGTGCTGGAGGTGGGAGAGAATCAATTTATTATCTCTATTTCCAGATGGTGAGCATCTCTGCCGTGCAAAGACTCGGACCTCTGAACAAAGGGTCAGAGGATACTTATGAAACAGCAGGAGTTTTGCCCGCCCTGGTGGGTCACAAATCTATGACGTCCTGGTTCATACACCAGTCCTGGGTTACCACACATCAGCTCTTTCAATCTTTCCTCTTTCCTGGTTTTCCCTTAAACATCTAGTGGAGAAATGGAAAAATGCCTTGACTTACAATATCACCAAAAAACACCATAAGAATGGGTAAAAAAACAAATACATACATATGGAAAAGGAATACTGTGAGTCTACTGAACTTGAAATGCAGTCTTCCTATAACACCTGTCCAACCTGTAATTTAATTTATAACTTCTATAAATGTACTTTTTTTTTTTTTTATGGATGCTATTTCCCCATGGAGGATGGATCTGATAATGGCAATAGCAGTAATGTTTTGAGGGAAATAGTGCATGGTATCAACACAGTGTCAAAATTTGAAACTCAATCTTATCCACCAGAAGGAAAAACTGCTACTGAAATTCAAACTTGAACTTGTTTTTATTATTACAAAGAGGGTGCTGATAAGAGGCTGAAGTATCACTAAGTGATCAGTATTTCACAATATTTTTTATTACTCTTTCATTTAGAAAAGTTATATAGAACTTTGGAGGAATGCCTCTAAGGAATGCTTCACTGAGGAAAGGCTGTTCTCAGAGAGCTGAAGGTCAAAGAGGCACAGGTAATACTGAATTATAAAGCACTTCAGGATCAAATATACTGTACCCCAAACTCTGTTTTTGGTGTGTGGATCAATGCATATAGTAAAACTGTTGTAAACACTTCAACGTGAGCACCAAAGACATAGGTGACCCCCATATTCCCTTACACTTCCTCCTATAGAAATTTAAATTTACCCATGACTATTGCATGGTATTTATTAAGCAACCTAATGTACAGATTGTGGAGCCCTGATGGCACAGTGATTAAGAGCTATGGCTGCTAACCAAAAGGTCAGCAGTTTGAACCCACCAGCCGCTCTTTGGAAACCCTATCGGGCAGTTCTACTTTGTCCTATTGGGTCTCCATAAATTGGAATTGACTCTACAACAATGGGTTTGGTTTGGAAATGTACAGGTTACAGTAAATAAGAATTACACTTATTGTGACCCTATAGGACAGAACAGAACTGCTCCATGGGGTTTCCAAGGAGTGGCTGGTAGATTCAAACTGCCCACCTTTCGGTTAGCAGCCGAGCTCTTAACCACTGCACTACCAGGGCTCCAAGAAACCACTAAAGAAGCCAAAGACACGTAAGGGCCAACTCTTATTCCATAGATCAGCCTACGTCTTAATAAATCTATAAGGTAAAATTGATCTTAATATAGAAGATAATTTCCTTATGCCTAAAGAGAGATGACAAGATCTGCAAAAAGTTCAGAATTTCATTTTATCTCAGGAAGAAGTGTGACTATGATATTGTGGTCCTGATTTTTAACAGGTCCTTCTTGTCATTTTAATGCATTGCACAGTTCCTGATAGCCTACTGGCTCAGCATGTTGCAGGCAGTAGCTTGGGCTGATTATTTCAGAGAACACTGCTGCTGTGACATCGAGCTTCTTCGTTCATCAAAACAATGCAGTTTCCCAAAGCCGGGGTCCTTACATTCTGAGCGATTCCCTAGAAGTGTCCCTGTCATCATAATTCCAGTCATCTTAATATTACAAAATTGTGACCTCTCATTAACTTAGTTCTCTTCATATATTTTGAGAAGGAAACTTTTACTGTAATCAGAAACTTACAAGTGTAATTTCCCCCTCTGGTCTAAAACAATCACAGAGTAAAAACACACTTTGTGGCTATTTCTTTTGTGTTTAAGTTTTCATGTGAAATAAACTAAGTATGGCTACATCCTTAAGTGAATGCTCAAGTCCCTCTCTAATGACCTTCTTGTCTCCCAATTAGACTTTCAAACTAGTACCTTGGATTGAGACTCCCAGGAAGATAGAAAAACTTGAGCTAAATAAATCTGAGAGTGCAGTCATGTATTTTTCATACTATGCTTTCCCCAGGAGCAGTTAGACTTAAGTAAACAAACCCTCAAAATGTCTCAGCTATAATAACACCCTAATAGGCCTAGACGAACACAAAATCAATGCAAATCTATAGACATTCGGAGCTCTCGCATTATAACAGGATATGCATTTTGCAAGATAACTGAGTAGGTTATTATAGCTATGGCTGGCTGCAGTTGCCCCCTAGCTCACTGGCAAACTTTAACTTTTCCCTACATGGTTGCTTCTTGCTTCCCATCAGGGTGGAAAGAGAATCTGCAGGAGCTAAGGGAGGCATGGTGGAAAAAAACACCACTGTGGTTCAGTCTTGGCTCTGCCAACTACTGGCTTGGTCCTAACAACTAGGCTTCCCAGTAGTGGCTTCTCACCCTCGTTTTTCCCATTTTTACTTCCATTTTACTTTTCACATACTTCCATTGTAACATTTAAAAAAAATTTTGTTTGTTTTTTTCATTTTAACATTTAGATTGAATTAGATAATATGTGACTAGTCCTTGAGTGGCGCAAATGGTTAGTATACTCGGCTGCTAACCAAAAGGTGGGAGGTTTGAGTCTTCACTAACTGTACTTGTATGGGGGGTCTCCAGGTGACCGAAATGGTTAAGCTCTAGGCTAATAACTGAAAAGCCGACAGTTTGAATCCACTCAGAGATGCTTCAGAAGAAGACCTGGTGATTTACTTCTGAAAAACCAGCCATTGAAAACGCTGTGACTAATTTTATTCTAACACACACATAGATTCTCCATGAGTCAGAGTCAACTCGAGGGCAACTGGTTTATTTTTCATTAAACTCTCTGTGTGTGCCAGGCACTGTGCTAAGTGCTTTACATACTAATTAATGCATCAGGACATCAAGCAAGTAAGGAATTGCTGTTCCCATATTCCATTTCTCCACAAAGCACCAGCCTGAGTGATCGTGGAGTCCATTTTCTGTGTATCTTTTTTTTTTTTTTCTTTTTTTTACTTTATATTCCTAATACAAAAACCCATTTTGAAGATGAAGGGGTGGAGAAAACTGAAGCCTATGGAAATTAAGGTGACTCAGCTAGTTAGTAGAAGATCCATGATTTGAACTGGTATCCAAAACTCATTCCCTTAACCACTGTCATATGCTGCTGCTCAGGGCGGCTTATATATCTGTCTTCTGCTACTAGTCTGTGGGCACTTAGAGAACAGAGACAATGCTTTATTGACTCATTGTCTCCACAGTGCTAATCTACATGCTTAACAAAACAAAGCACAGAGAAAACATTATAGACATATTAAAATATTTAAAAAAAATATTAGCTATTATTAATTTGATTGTTTTAAAAAAATTAATTATGGCACAGAGAGGTTAATTGACTTTCCCAAAGCCATAGTCAAAGATGCTCTTTTTCAGCCTATGGTGGTTTTAAAACATGGTCTCAAAAGGTTTGACACTTCTCCCAAAAAACCAAACCCACTGCCGTGCTGTCAATTCCGATTCACAAATTTCTTCCTCTTAAATCTGGGCTTTGTGACTGCTTGACCAATAAAATATGGTGAATGCTGTGACAGTTCTTGGCCAGGGTTAATAAAAATAGCAACTTCCATTTCTTATTTCTTTGCACGTTCACTCCAGAACCCATCTACCACGTTGTCTGGCACCATGTTAACTTGTAGAAGTTTTACTCTGGTGAATGCTCGTCTTTAAACGAGGCGTATTTGCCGTGCCTAAGGCCTAGCCCCAGGGCCAAAGGGAAACACGGTCTGGAGGATTTATTGGTCTGTGGAGTCCGTGGATGGTGCCAACAGTTAACACGCTCAGCTGCTAACCGAAAGGCTGGCAGTTTGAGTCCACCTTAACACACTTCAGAAGAAAGGCCTGACTACCTGAAAAATCAGTCACTGAAAACCCTACGGAGGGCAGTTCTACTCTGAGACACACGGGGTCACCAAGACTGGGATTCAACTTGAAGGTGGCTGGTTTAACTGGCTGGTATTGTTGTGCTCTGGAGGGAAGGTGATGTGAGGCTGAGGACCTCACCCAAAGCTTCTTTCTGTACAAAGTACCCAGAAGCACTACATTGTACCCATGTGGACATGTTTTGTCCCAGGTGACCCAGTTACCTTAACAACAGCAGGGCCAGGAATCTGATCTATGGCTTATGAGATGACTTGATGTGAGAGCCCTGTGTAATAATTAAACTAGTCAAACTCCATGAGAGTTAGAATCTGAGACACACAGAAGAAGCACAAACACCAAGAGATACACAGAAAAGAAGCACTAACAGAGGCCAGGAGAGAGTGGAAGACATTAGAAAGCAACAGTTTTGGGCAGAGAGGAGTGTAGTGGGGGGAGGAAGAGCTGGAATAGAAACAGCAAAGTCAAGGGGAAGCTGGAGTCACTGTTCAGCCGTAGAGTTGTGGGAGTGTCCTCAATGATGATCCACTGCATGTCTCCATGAAACACCCAGCTGCAGGCTGCTGAGCCCATCTCCTGGACCTCTTTCCTCCCTGCAAGTTCCCAGCATTAAGCCCTGTCACTGAGATTATCTCAGAATGTCTCTGATCCAGGGGTAGGGAGTGAAGCACGGAGTGGGGGAGATGTAAAAATGATGGAAACACATGATTCCTGTCTTTAAGGAGCTATGATCTAATAAGGCAGATGGAAACATTCACAAGTGATTATAATTCAAGCCTAAACATGCCTGGAATGGGCTAGACTGTATGTCAAAAGGCTCTCTCAGAAGGAGTCTTTCAGCATCCTTACATGTTTTCATTACAGCCCTATCTGACAGAGCAGAAGATGGTGGGAAATAAGGGGAAGGAAAGGGTGGAATATCGGAAGAGTAAAAAAGCTAAACCCTATTATAATTCTACTCCCATTTGAATTCATACATTTCAGTAATTGCCTGTGGTGCTAAAAGAGAACCTAACTTTTTTCTTAATATCATGTGTAATAAAAACTATCTCTTAGTATATATCGAGTGAGTTCAGCGCTCATTAGATTGAGGGACAAATAGCAAATGTGTTAAAGCACTGCATAATGAAGAGGTTACCTGCAGCAGTTTCTTCATTCCTGGGCTGGAGGAGCTCAAATTGTACCCCAAATTATGGACTGGCTTTTTTAAAATATGCTTCTTGAATGCCCCAGTACTGCACCTGGCACATAGGAATTAAAATCAAATAAACCACAGCTGACCTGGATATACAAGGCCTAGGTAAGAAAAGAATCCTCCTTTTTTCTTTCTCCTTCCAGAAACTTAACTGGAAATTCTTCTCTAGCCTATACAGGCAGAAATCTGAGGTCACTGAAGGGCAACTTTGAGAAACAGCATTTCTTGCCACCCTAGACTCCCAGGGTCACGGGGGTTGCACGGTTGGCCTAAACTGTAATGATTTCACCTTGATGGGTAGACTAGGATGCCCTACACACAGTCCATCATTGCACTGACCTGAACGGGCCACCCAAGTCAATGATGTTGTTCCAAATCTATTAACAGCTTACACTTCGTGAACGTGTAATGATGTGCAGGGATGGATTACCCAATAAGCAAGTCACGCACGGCTTACTTGTGCTTGCTTAACTAAGCTGCAGTGCATAGATGTGGTGAAACCCATGTGAAATTCTGCACTACAGATTTGTAAGTAAACACAAGTAAGCCCGTGCGTATCCTGCTTAATGTAAGCCTGTGAGTACCTTGCTTACCGGTTAATCTGCCCTTGATAATGTGCCAGGCTCCTTACACGGCTTATCTCTTTTCTCGCCACTTCCTCTGAGGCGGTGGATGATAATGACTATTATTAGTCCCAAATTACAGATGACAAGAAGGATACTCAAGAGAATAAGTAACTTGTCCCAAACAACACAGCCGATAAGTGGTGAGGAGCTAGGATTTGAACCCACTCGTTTGGACTTGAGAAGCCCTTCTATTTATTGCTCCAATACACTGGCGTCCGACTTTAGAAAGAGGTGTTTCACTCTCTTGCAAATAGAATTGATGAAACTGGTGAGTGTCTAACTTTTGCCGTGTAGCAATAAAGGTCGGTAAATAGGCCAGTTCCTCAGAGGGTTTCTACTCAAATCCCAGCATTCTCTTGGACATTCAAGTAGTTTCTTTCCTCTTTCTGCCTCCAAAATCCTCTTCCCACAATGATTGTGTTTTCTGTCTGCAGAGCTTTTCTGGTTGAAACACATCAACAGAGAGCAGTTATGTGAAATGATTTCTTCCCCTCAAAGCCTAGCCATCCAATAGTTTAGTCCACAAGTAACAACATGTATTTCAAATTCCATTCCCTGAGTAGCTATCATCTGCAGTTTTAGCCTACTGAGCCTAAATTAATTAGAGATGAATACCATAATAGAACAGTATCTATCGTAGCATATCAGTAAGGAGTGGTGGCCTGTGTTAATAAAAATGATTTGCCATCAACACTCGATAAATTTAAATACAATGAGAGTATTTGTTTACTTACACCAATATAGTTTTTAGTAGTGGCAAACCCTGCCTCAGAAATGATCTGCATGTTCAAACCCTTGTCCCTTTTGCCTACCCGCCTTCGCCCACTGAACACAACATCGGTGGCCAGGTCAGCTGCTCGACAGCAATGTGCACCGTTTGGAAACGCTGAGTATTTCAAAATGGAGGAATAGAAGTTTTTGGTATAAACGTGGGAATGGATTAGGATAAAATAAATCTAGCCTACCCATAATCTCCCTTTCCTCAAAGGAATCTGCATATTTCTCTTTTGTATTCATGTAGCCCTAATATTACACTACACTGTCTGCAACTTCAACAACTGGAGATACATTTTTTAAAAATAAACAGCCTCTTATAAAAGTCATATTTCTCCTGAAGGTTAAAGAGCTATTGGCCATTTACCTACTTAATCAAATTGGTCCACATTTCTTTTCATTACATTTGGCTAAGACCAATCAAACTTCAAGAATGTGAGTTTTGTCTGAGGATATGGGAGAAAGGCAGAGAATTTTGGAGCATAGAAGCCTCTGGAGAGAAGGGGAAGTTTGGGGAAAGGAGAATATAGGAGGCCTAATTTTTTTTTTTTTTTTAGGGAAATAGCACTAAGAGAATAAATGATATGACATCAAAAACAGTCTCTATCTGTGAGTCCGGCACAACTAGATGGTGCCCAGCTATCACTACTGACTGCTCTGACAGGGATCACAATAGAGAGTTCTGGACAGAGCGAGAGAAAAATGTAGAACAAAATTCTAACTCACATACACACACACAAACAGATGTACTAGTCTGACAGAGATTGAAGAAACCTAGAGAGTATGGCCCCCAGGCACCCTTATATCTCAGTAAGGAAGTCACTCCTGTGGTTCACCCTAGCCAAAGATTGTTGTTATTGTTGCGTGCCATCCAGTTGATTCTGACCCATAGCAGCCCTATAGGACAGAGTAGAATTGCCTCATAAGGTTTTGAAGGAGCAGCTGGTGGATTGGAACTGCCGACCTTTTGGTTAGCAGCCTGAGCTCTTAACCACTATGCCACCAGGGCTCCAGCCAAAGATTAGACAGGCCCATAAAACAAAACAAGACTAAACGGGCACACCAGACTAGGGGCAAAGATGAGAGGGCAGAAGGGGACAGGAAAGCTGGTAATGGGGAACCCAAGGTCAAGAAGAGGAGTATGTTGACTTGTCATGGGGTTGGCAACAAATGTCACAAAATAATATGTGTATTAATTGTTTAATGAGAAACTAGTTTGCTTTGTAAACCTTCATCTAAAGTACAATAAAAAATTAAAAAGACACAAAAACAAAAACAATCTTGGTCTACTCAAAACTCTGGCTAGGGTGATCCTCGAATCCAGGAGAGAAAAGAATTATTCCTGTCCTCTTCTTCCTTAGGGCTTCATGCGGGCATCCTGCTCCCAGGACTCAGCTGGGTATTTTAATTCATAGCCTGTATTAGCTAGTTCTGAATTAAAAAGCCTTCAGTGGGCTGGCCCGAGCAGATTGCCACTGTATGCAAGATGGTTTCCAGAGCAAAATGTGCTCTGCATTTCCAACAATTGAGTGCAAGCCAATCATTGGGACAGAATCTTGTGTAATTGGGACTGTCTGTGCATGGCTCTAGGCCACATCTTCAACTCTCCACCTCACAACACACTCATTAGACACTGACTGTTTCAGTATAGGAAACGCACGCACATCAAAACAGAAGGCTTGAGTGCACTGTGTGGATCTGCACACAAAGCTGAGACATCTGGATGAGCTGTCCACTAAGTATGCCATCCAGATGTTTCAAAATAATTGGTAGGGTAGACAATACATTGATGTGACTGATGTTTTTATTCTTTTTTTGTTGTGGGGGGGTGTTGGGTAGTTATTTCTACTCTGTCACTGCAATGTTGTGTTCTAAAACTTGTAGGGGGTTAGCTCTGGGTTCTCAGGTCAAATGTGGACTTGGTGTGGGTCCGAGAAAGGGGAGCAAGGTGAGTGGCCCGGCTATATATATAACTTTTAATCCTTTTCCTTCCTTTTGGCTCTCTACTCTGAACCAGGGGCTTGATCTCAGCTATGATTTCGGCTATTTTAAGCCTCTTAACTTCCTGTCTTCTCTTTTATATGTATCCTGTGTGAAACCTGATTCAAAAGCAGGATGTACTCAACTGCAGTTTTCCTCAAAATGCAGTCAAAGACCACAAAAACACATGGGGGTGCTTAGTGTAAATGCTGACTCCTAGGCCCACCTAACCCTTCTGCATCTGTCTCTGAGGTGAGCGGGTGGGTGTGGTACTGGAAATCTTCCTTTTAAATCAACTCCTCAAATGAGTCTACTGCAGATTTAAGGGAACTGCTGGATAATAGCCTTGTTCTGTCTGCTCCAATTTTTACTTTTCAGCTTTATTAATCTATGAAATCTATTAACATAGGCAAAGTTATATGCCTAAATTTCGGAGTACTTCTGAAAATATAACGTCAGCATGTTAGCAACCTGACAGTTCATCAAAGATACTTGCCTTAGAAACTACTCTTAAGCATGTCAAGACATTTTTCTATTGAAAATTTCTGATTTCCATAGATCAATAAGGGAATATTTACATTATCAATATGCTTACCATTTATTATTTGATTTTTACAAAATCCTTGCCTCTAAGCAATTGGCATTCAAACCAAGTCATTTGTTCAACAGCCATAATAATATTTTTTACTGCTTTTATTCTGAAGTATTCATTTCATTTTCATTATCCCTATTGTATAAAGCAGGCACAAAACTAGCAAACCCCACTCTGTCACAGCACAGGCTGAGTGGAGAGGCTAAGTGAACGAGACCTGGTGGGTTTTCCCTTCAGATTAGTAATCAGAAGAGAGAATCTCTGAGAGCCCCTAAATTGGTCTGTGGTGAAGTGGTTTGAGTGAAGAAGGGTCTACCATGTAGAACTATTACTCTTCCAAAGTCCTTGGCAGGCTAATTTATTACAGTTAAAACATTTGTCAAGCCTGGTTGTTTGGGATCAAGACAAACTACCTGGTGAGCAAATGGTTTTCCCTGCATTTTCATGGGAGCGGCAGAGGAGAGGCATGTAGAGACTGCTGGGGCAAGGGTGCATGTCAGGACCTCCTCAGGGTGCCGTCTCAGCTGAGAGACAAGCACTCCTGGAAATGAAAATAAAGTTCCATAAGGGCCTTATAAGTGTCTGAATTGTACTTTCTGCATGGCAACTGTGAGATAAACGAATGGCTTAAGGACGAGTCACCTCAGAGACAGATCTAAGGTTTCACTCCTCAGCAGGTTGTGTGTTTCTGTTTCACCTGCGGTCAGGAACTCTCCTGGCCTTAACATGGCCTTGGCCCTACTGACAGCACAGATTCAGGGACCCAGGGCTTGCTAGCAGTTTCTGCAGAGGTGTGAGGCTCTGGGTATAATTCCAGTCTAGACAAGTGCGAGTGGCCCAAGGATAAATGTGTTCCTCATAGTTGTTCAGCATGGAAAATCTTAGAACAGGCTGACACATTTGATACATAGTGACTGCCCTTTCACCAGCACTCACAGAATATGCTGGATCTTCAGTTCAATCACTCATTCATTATATCTAAAGGCTTAGTTTATTCTAAAATACCTCTCACCCAAGAGTGCCACCTATTTGAACATATCTTCCACTAACATCTTACCTAATACTTAAATGAATTCTTCACATATAATCACCTAATTGTCTCAATAATACAAAATGTGAGAAATCACCTTCCAATCACACTTTTGTGAAGTGTTGTCCATTTTAATGCTTGGTCCTAAAATGTCAAGATTGACAGTTCCTTGATAAATTGTCAGCAGTATCAAATTTTATTCTGTTAATGCTAAGTGTGCTTACTGATCATTATGTAAATAGCAATGAATAAGTAAACATTGAGAGACAAATCATGAAACAATGATGTACAAAGTGTCTGTTGTGGTTGCTGACATGAGAAGGGCAAATGCTAAATAACAATAGAAAACTTAAGATGGAAAAACTTAGAAATTTGATAGAAAAATAAATAAAATTGGATAGATACATATGTTTATGTCTTAATACATATATTTTGATATATATACATATATACATATGTTTATGTCTTAATATGTATATTTTGATAAATCCTGCTGAGCTTTCATTAACCATAGGTACTTATTCAGGTGGTGATGGAAAGATAATCTTTCCCTTTTGCTATAACCTTAATTTTCTAATTTTTTTCTTTACTTAAAATAAGTGCTACTCACATTTCTAAGTTTCAAACTCAGGTGTATGGTTGGATTTGGGTTCTGAGTTTCCATGGCAGTTGCCCTTCTTTCCAACGCTTTGCATGCAGTAGGACTTTCATTAGTGCTGGCGGGCTGCCTGTATATGGTTATTTTCCTGAATGGTCTCATATGGCTCCTACTTTTTACACATCAAAAAGACATCCTGAAAAGCTGTATGCATTTAGCTCTTGCTTCTCTCCTGGCTCACTTAGGAGGCAACTCAGTTCCTTCTCTCAAGCTCAGCTCCTCTACCCTCTGTCAGTCAGACAGTAGCTCCCTAAATGTGGTTGCCTGAAAGCCATGTTGCTTCCAACTGCTTTGAGATTCTGAACTAAGCTTTTTTTCTCATTCTCCTTTTAGAGATTTGTTCACCTAGGATGTGTTAATTTCTTTCCTCTCAGGCAAATCTTATCTAAAGAAGCCACTAATTGTGAAGCTAAAAAAAACACGTTGCTGTTGAGTTGATTCTGACTCATAGCGACCCTATAGTTAAAGGTAGGCTATTATGCTCTTAGAGAGTCCTGGTGGCACAGTGGTTAAAGCACTCAGCTGCCAACAGAAAGGTCTGCAGTTCAAACCCACTAGCTGCTCCAAGGGAGAAAGACGTGGCAGTCTGCTTCTGTAAAGATTTATAGCCTTGGAGACCCTATAGGGCAGTTTTACTCTGTCCTGTAGGGTCGCTATGAGTTGGAATTGACTCGCCAGCAATGGTTTTTTAATTATTATTCTTTACTGATGGCAAAAGCATGCACTTTATTCAAGAACAAATAGAGTACCTGTTTTTAGAACGTTTACAATAAACGCGCACAAATGGCACAGAAAGTCATGCTGGTCTCCTCATGGCTATAAAAGCAATATGCTTTATGCTGCCTTTATATGATTATACAACATCAAACTTTCTCCTTTACTTTCATTTGCAAGTACACTGAAATTCTTGTAGTAAAAAGTAGAAATGTTTCATGTTTAAATATACACATAAAGGTTAAAAGTATTGCTCTCTTCAGTTTTTAAAATATTCTACATTACAATAACTTAACTTGAAATGTCTACTGTACCTAACACCTATTATGCTGTTCTTTGTTTCCCTTTTCATCTTGAAAACGCTTCAGTTTCCATGTTTAATTCTCACTGCATCTTTTAAAATCATTTTACAATGTAAAAGTTCTTTATGTGTCAAAAAAAAAAGGTAGATAATATGACTTTCAACAGCTAAGACTTGTGGAACAATGCAGTGTTAGACATAGTCTCTAATTTTCCTGTGGAAGTATAAATAAAACTTTATAAAGACGAAGTTCATTTCTGGCTCTCCCAGCCTTTGTTAGACAAAAGCATAAGGCCCACAGCACTGATTCAGTCAGGCTTTGCCTGGCTCCTGGGTCTTGATGGTCCCCTCCACCAGCCTCTGCTGCAGTATCTGCTGACATCCCCCTGATCTAGATCAGAAACTCAGTCACATACTCCAACACAGTCTTAATTAAATCTGGCCGTCAATACCCGAACTGAGTTGCCTGGGAGAACCCCGGGCATCTGGGTCAGTTACTAGCTCCTACAGTTCATACCTTTGTTAATGTCTCATCAACCACTCCTTGCTTCCTGCCTCCCATGCCTTCACTTCCATTGACTCCCAAAACTTCCCCATCTCCGATACAAGCCCTACAGAGCAGTCTAGTATCCTTAGTGGGGAAAAAATTTTCCTGCAACACAGCCACACTTGTTCATTTACCTGTTGTTTATAGCTTGCAAAGTCAAAGTTTTTACTATACAGCCCTTTACGGAAAATGTTTGCTGACCCCTGCCTCATACTTATGCATTACTTCATCTCTTTGCTTGAATTCAAAATAGAGTCCAACCTGAGGGGCTAGTACCCAGGTATGCTGGTATCAAATTTGTTGAACTCCAAGTTGTGTTCACCAAGGGGTGCCAAACATTTCCAAATTATGGACACTGACTAAAGACAATATCATATGTGACATATAAATACAAACTGAAATGAAAGACTTCTAGAAGAAATGACTTTACAAATGCCTCTCCGGGAGGCAAGCTTGAGATAAATTATTATAATTGTTGCAGTCCAATAGGGATTCAGAAATATCAATCCTGCTCCTTAGCAAGTGCTAAGGGAGCTCTCTCTCACATGCCCAGTTACTACCCACACCCTGCTGCTAGACCAATTCTGTCTACTGGGTTGAAGGAAGAGTTAGCATTGATTTCTTCCTATTAAATAAAATATTACAGAGGAGTGCTTATAAAGGTTACGTCACCCAGGCTTGCAAATAGACAAGTTAAAAAAAAAAAACAAAAATTTTTTTTTCTCAACTTCGTTTGCTACATTGAATCTGATAGAAATAAAAATTTCTCATATAAATCAAACAACTTGATGTGCTGACAGTTAATGTCGCAAAGTGGTTGTTCTCAAGGGTATGTATATAACTAAAATTAAAGGTGGTTGGAGAGAGGGGTTTTATACCCTACTCTTTTTTCTCTTCTTTGTTTAAAATAAAGGAGTCATCATTGTCAATGGGTAGAGCCTGTTACATTGTTTTTATCAAGTGCAAGGAGGTGTAAATATAAACTGTAAAGTAAAAGAGAATATCGTGACTCACCGTCTGACAGCGAAGCTATTAAACATAATCAAAGACGCAGAGTGAACTCACATTGTCTTTCAACACATTGCTAAAGAATCCTTCTAGCTGTAAAACTAGCATACAGTGTCACAATCCTGACACCATTGTTGAAGAAACTTGGTTTAAAGCATTTAAAACAACTTCAAGACTTCAAATGGAGAGGCATTACTTACCATAGAATAAGTCACACTGCGTTTAATCTGGACCCAGGGTCCCTCAAATTGCAGTCATTAACTGATTAAAGCTGATCCTTCAGGATACTATAAACTGAAATCTTAGGACACTTACTGCTGACTCTATTGAATGAACGAAGGTTCACATATGTTAACAACAAAATCAATGTTGTCTCCTGCAAAATACAAGGACAATGATTTCTTCTCAGAAAGTCAGTTTGACCAGAAGGTAAAGTACATGGTTCTATATTGAGAAGTGAAAATCCCATCCACAGCACAGGATTTTGGGACCTTGAGTGATAGGAACAGATGGGCAGGAGGATAGGGCACGTAGGTGCAAGAGAACAGATAGGACAACTCAAGAGTTCCCTGAGTGCCACCCGAAAAGTATCTATTTTCAGTTCAGCAGTCCTTTAAAAGCATGTGTCCTCAAGATCAACTTGTTACAATACCTGTCCATAAAAAGGCTGCGAAGCATAGGCTGTTTATGATTAATCAGATGTGTTCTGTGGGAGGCTTAATCAGGACTATTTTAAAGTGGAACCTGGTCATCTAAGACCACTCCCTGGTCAGCCTCACAAAAATATATACAACTTAGTTATATCTGGCTCACCTGTGTTTTATATGTTGCCTTTGGACTCTAGAAGGAGCCTGGTAGTGCAGTGGTTACAGCACTTGGCTGCTAACAAGCAGGTCAGCAGTTCCAACTTATCAGCTGCTCAGCAGGAGAAAGATGTGGCAGTCTGCTTCTGTAAAGATTTACAGCCTTGGAAACTATATGGGGCAGTTCTTCTCTGTCCTGGAGGGTCACTATGAGTGGGAATTGAATCGACAGCAGTGGGTTTGGTTTTCTGATTTGGACTCTAGATTCTGGACCACCAACTGCTTCCACCTGAATCTCCATACACAATCAGCATGGAGTATGGAACAAAGTAGTTGCTTAATAAATGTATGTATGTCTTGAACACAAATGGTTTATGTCTTGCATGAATAACTGCAAGAATAATTCTCATCACCTGTTATTGAGCAGTATGGATAGAGATGCTGGCCTGTCTAAAAAAGACTGGCCCTAGCCAACAATATCCATTCAGCTACTGACCAATTGACTTTGACCTCATGTATTCCCCACATACTCCATAAAAGCAACTGTCATACACTAACATTTGTTGTGGTGCCCATGTGACTAACTTAAAGAGTTCTGGATTCATACTCTAATACCTGCCTCCTTCTAATTTGTGGTCATTAATTTTCTCCTTCTGAAATTCTGGATCATAGCACCTGCACATGGTTGTCAACTTTGTACTGTTCTTTATTCTTGGTGACTTCTGGGACTTCAGATGAAAAGATCCTTCTCTAATCTCTAGTCCTTTGGCACCTATCAACACCAAGCCCCACCCATGACAAGGAGGGATCCTGACCCAAAGAAATTGTTTCAGAAAAAGTTTCAAGAGATATTTTAATTTCTGCCTCCTTCCTTGAAACTTCATGGATCTTTGGGAATTTCTAGCAAAAGCGGGAGCAGAAAGTCTTTTTAGCAATGATAAATTCCCAAGATTTTCTTGTTTTCTCTCATCCCAATGGATACTGATGGTTTGACTTGGGAGATTTGCACCAAAGTCAGTGTTACTCTCAACTGCCAATCTTTATAGCAAAAGGCAAATAGGTTATTCATAGCTAAAGGGTTGAGCATTATTTAACACTCAGCGTACCACATTGTGCTTTATCTGTACTTCCCAGAAAGCTCACATCATGGTCTACCTTGCATTATATTTATTGTTTTATTTTTCATCTTGTTGCTCTTTGGTAGAGCCTTGAGGTCAGCTCTTTTATATTTCTTATTCATCATATTCCCCAGAATACTAGCAGTTAACCTTAAGCAAATAAGGTGACTAGACAAGTCTACTAAATGTAAAAAGAGAAAAACAGAGCATATGCTAACATTTCTAACTCTAGTTTGATGAAATAGATATTTCAACACTAGATTGAAAAGGGAGACCCTGGTGGCATAGTGGTTAAGAGCTATGGCTGCTAACCAAAAGGTCGGCAGTTCTAATCTACCAAGCACTCCTTGGAAACTCTATGGGGCAGTTCTACTCTGTCTAGATTGGAAACAGGCTTCTAGTTTTTGTGACTTAATTCTAATAGTCATTACCAGAACTACATGTGTTATAAAACTTGGCAAATGCAATAAACAACCTCTAGTCCACCTCCGGGGCCTGGTGGTGCAGTGGATAAGAGCTCGTCTGTTAACCAAAAGGCTGGCAATTCGAATCCACCAGCTGCTCCTTTGAAACCCTGTGGGGCAGTTCTACTCTGTCCTATAGGGTTGCTACGAGTCGGCAGGCATCGACTTGACAGCAATGGGGTTTTGGTTAGTCCACCTCCAGCCCCTCATGGTTTTGATCACCTGAGCAGGTAGTCTCTATGGGCCTTTCCTACTCTCCATGACTCTTGCCTATTGTGATCCCAGGTGAGATTGTTCAAGACAATAAGTCCTGTAGGCTGGGATCACTACAACTCATAGGGTGCTCAGGTGGATGTCTATTTTTTTCAGTTTTCTTTTATTGACACTTAGGAGCAGGATGGGCAAAACTGGGAATTAGGTGAGTTTCTCTTGAGCCTCTTCAACCTCTAGTTGTTTTCTCCCACTCTCCCTTCTCTGCCTCCAATGACCTCCCACTGCTCTCTGGCTGTTTAGTGACCTTATCTCATCCTGAATCCTTTTCAAACTGAATCTCTCTACTTCTTACAAACATCTGCTCTCAGCCTAATTCTGCTGGAAAAGTTCCAGCGTACGAATTAATCTTATGATGTTAATAAACGATAACAGCTAAGGCATTTTCTGGCCCTGAGGGATTTGCATTTTAATAAGGGGCAATGCCCTAACCCAATGGAATAAATTGCTAATGGTAGAATTTAAGTCTTCAGGGATGGCATCAAGGGTCAGAAAGCCTTCCACCCTCATCACATTGGCTGCTGGCTCTAGCAGTAAAGAGGACTGCCATTTCCACAACACTGTCCCCCATTATCACCATAAATAATAAAGAAGTCATTTTATATAAACCTCATATGCTGACACTGGCAAATGCTGAACTCATAATAAAATGCGACAGTGTCAACACAGTGCCCCCAAATCATTTCTGGATTTCATAGAGGGAAAAAAGAAAGAAAGGCAGGAAGGGAGAAAGAAAGGCTGGAAAGAGAAAGCATGTTAACACAGAGAATGAAAGAAGTATTTATTTAATCTGCATGTCATTACGAGATATTACATACATAGAATGCATCACATTATGAGGTCACATCATATTTATTAATCCAATTTTTCTATAAAGTAGAAAAAAGAGATTGATTCACAATCCTCAGGGAAGAGGGTCTTTAAGGACACACAAAAAATTAAGAGCTACTTTTTTTTTTTAATGTGTTAACATTTAGAAAGAAATTTCATAATGATGGTTCTGTAGCTTAAGTTAGCATACAAAAGGAATACTAATTTTGACAAGCAGGTGCCTCCAAGCCTATCTACTAAATTATCATTAATTGAGGTGTGTCACCAACTTGCCATTACTGAGAATAGTGGGGCATTGACTCTGCAGTCACCTTTTTCTGAGGAAGTCATTAAAGAAATGAATTTGCTCAGTAGCAGAATTCAGCTGCATTTATTGAACTCATGGACGTTTTTGGATTTTTTTGGAAAACAGCGAATCACACCCTCAAAGAACATGGTACTGGCTTTTGTTTAGGGTATGCATATCCTATTATAAATGTGAGAAAAAAGCTTCAGGGGGCTATGAAGAGGATCCTACATTGAGTAAATTAAGGCATTAAGCTGGTTGTTGTTGTTCGGTGCTGCTGAGTCAGTTCCTGCTCATAGCGACAATATGTACAACAGAACGAAATGCTGCCTGGTCTTGCACCATCCTCACAGTTGTTCCTATGTTTGAGCCCTTTATTGCAGCCACTGTGCCAATCCATCTCATCAAGGGTCTTCCTTTTTTTCAATGATCTTCTACTTCACCAAGAATGATGTCCTTCTCCAGGAGCTGGTCCCTCCTGATAACATGTTCAAAGTACATGAGATGAAGTTTCGCCACCCTCAAGTCTAAGGAGCACTCTGGCTGTGCGTCTTTCAAGACAGATCTGTTCCTTCTTCTGGCAGTCCGTGGCATAGTCAATATTTTTCGCCAAGACCATAATTCAAAGGCATCAATTCTTCAGTCTTCCTTATTCCTTATGCAGCTTTCACATGCATATGAGGTGATTGAAAATGTCATGGCTGGGGTCAGGTGCACCTTAATCCTCAAGTAATATCTTTGTTTTTCAACAATTTAAGAGTCTTTTGCAGCAGATTTGCCCAATGCAATGTCTTTTGATTTCCTGACGCTGCTTCCACGAGCGTTGATGGTGGATCCAAGTAAAATGAAACTCTTGACAACTTCAATCTTTCCTCTGTTTATCATGATGTTGCTTATTGGTCCAGTTGTGAGGATTTTTTTTTTTTTTAGATTGAGGTGTAGTCCGTACTGAAGGCAAGTCCTCTCCCACTTTTAGTAAGCAAGGTTGTATCATCAGCATATTGCAGGTTGTTAATGAGTCTTCATGCAGTCCTGATGCCATGTTCTTCTTCATATAGTCCAGCTTCTTGTATTATTTGCTCAGCATACAGATTGAATAAGTATGGTGAAAGGATACAACCCTGATGCACACTTTCCCAACTTTAAGCTATGCAGATTCCCTTGTTCTGTTCCAACAACTGCCTCTTTGTGGTGGATGTATGGGTTCCACATGAGCACGATTAAGTGTTTTGGATTTTCCATTCTTCTCAGTGTTATTAGTAATTTGCTATGATCTACACAGTCAGATACCTTTGTGTAGTCAATAAAACACATACAAATTTCTTTCTGATATTGTCTGCATTCATCCAAGATCCATCTGACATCAGTAACGATATCCTTCATTCCAAGTCCTTTTCTGAATCTGGCTTGAACTTCTGGCAGTTTCCAGTTGATGTACTGCTGCAACTGTTTTTGAATGATCTCCAGCAAAATTTTATTTGCGTGTGATATTAACGATATTGTTTGATAATTTTCACATTCTGGCTGATCTTTTTTTTTTTTTTTTTGAATGGACACATATATGGATCTCTTCCAGTCAGTTGACAAATAGCTGTCTTCCAAATTTCTTGGCATAGACGCGTGAGCACTTCCAGCGCTGCATCCATTTGTTGAAACTTCTCAACTGGCATTCCTTCAGTTCCTGGAACTTTGTTTTTGGCCAATGCCTTCAGTGCAGCATGGGCTTCTTCCTTCAGTATCATCAATTCTTGATCATATGCTACCTCCTGAAACGGCTGAACATTGATCCATTCTTTTGGGTACAGTGATTCTGTGTACTCCTTCCATTTTCTTTTGCTGTTTCCTGCATTGTTCAATATTTTTCCCATAAAATCAAAACAAATAAACAAACAAAAAAACCCATTGCCGTCGAGGCAATTCCAACTCATTGTGACCCTACAGAGTAGAACTGACCTATAGGGTTTCCAAGGCATTCCTGGTGGATTAGAACTGCTGACACTTTTGGTTAGCAGCCCTAGCTTTTAACCATTACACCACCAGGGTTTCCATTAGAATCCTTCAATATTGTAACTTGAGGCTTGAAATTTTTCTTCAGTTCTTTTCAGCTTAGGAAATGCTGAGGGAGTTCTCTTTTGGTTTTCTATCTCTAGGTCTTTGCACTTTTCACTGTAATATTTTACTTTGTTTTCTCAAGCTGCCCTTTGAAATCCTGTTTAGCTCTTTTACTTCATCATTTCTTCTGTTCCCTTTAGGCTAATCTACATTCAAAAGCAAGTTTCAGAGTCTCTTCTAACATCCATTTTGGTCTTTATTTATTTATTTTCCTGTCCCTTTTAGTGACTTTTTGCTTTCTTCATGTATGATGTCCTTAATGTCATTCCACAGCTATTCTGGTCTTGGTCATTATTGTTCAATGCATCAAATGTACTCATAAGATGGTCTCTAAATTCAGGTGGGATATATTCAAGGTTGTACTTTGGCTCTTTTGGACTAGTTGTAATATCCTTCAGTTTCAATTTGAACTTCCATATGAGCAGTGATGGTCTGTTCCACAGTCAGCCCTGGCCGTGTTCTAACTGATGATACTGAGTTTCTCTGCTATCTCTTTCCACAGATTTAGTAAATTGGATTCCTGTGTATGCCACCAGGTAAGGTCTATGTGTATAGTTGCCACTTATTATTGAAAAAAGGTATTGGCAATGAACATGTTGTTAGTCTTGCAAAATTCTGTCATGCAATCTCCAGTGTCATTTCTATCACCAAGGCCATAGTTTCCAACTACTGATCCTTCTTCTTTGTTTCAACTTTTGCATTCCAGTCACCAGTAATTATCAATGCATCTTCATTGCATGTTTGATCAATTTGAGCCTGCAAAAGTTAGTAAAATCTTCAATTTCTTCATCTGTGTCATTAGTGGTTGGTGAGTAAATTGAATAATAATATTAGCTGGTCTTCCTTTGCAGGCGTACGTATGCTATCTGATCACTGACAGCGTTGTATTTCAAGATCAATCTTGAAATGTTCCTTTTTTACAATGAATGCAACTCTTTTCCTCTTCAGTTTGTCATTCCCAGCATAGTAGACCACATGATTATGCAATTCAAAATGGCCAATACCAATCCATTTTAGCTCACTAATGCCTAGGATATTGACCTTCAAGTGTTCCATTTCATTTTTGACAACTTCTAAGTTTTCTTCATTTGTACTTTGTGCATTCTATGTTCTGATTAGTAATAGATGTTTGCAACTGTTCTCATTTTGAGGCATGCCACATCAGCAAATGAAGGTCCCAAAAGCTTTACTCCATCCATATCATTAAGGCCAACTCTACTTTCAGGAGGCAGCTCTTTCCCAGTCATGTTTTGAGTACCTTCTAATCTGAGGTGCTCATCTTCCAGCACAATATCAGACAATGTTCCACAGCTATCCGTAAGATTTTCACTGGCCAACCCTCTTGGAAATAGGTCACCCGGTCCTCCAAGTCTGTCTTAATCTGGAAACTCTGCTGAAATCTGTCCACCATGGGTGACCCTGCAGGTATATGAAATACTAGAGGCATAGCTTCCAGTATCACAGTAACATGAAAGCCACCACAGTATGACTAACTAACAGAAGAGTGGTGGTGACCCCACAAATACATGTTACTGCAATAGTCTTTGGGTTTCTTGACTGTACTTGGATCTCATTTTTATTTGTCTTTTACATAGAAAAATAAAGAGAGAGTTAAAATTTCAGTTATGTGAAAAATTAAGTTAATTGTCCAGCATGACTTTTATAGATATTGTACAACCAAAAGAACAATGGTGACAGCAGGATTATTAATGTAGAGTAATTAGAAAGGGGTATTCTCTTCCTTCTATTTTTGGAATGACTCTACCACTTCTAAGTCATCTTTTACTCTACTTTTCCATTTCCACCCTACTATGGAGGCTATGAGGAACCATGGTGGTGCAGTGGTTAAGCCCTTGGTTGCTAATTGAAATGTCAGTGAGTCAAACCTACCAGCTACTCGGCAGGAGAAAGATGCAGCAGTCTGCTTCTGAAAGGATTACAGCCTTAGAAACCCTAGTTTTACTCTGTCCTATAGAAAACCAAAAAAACCCAAACCTGTTGCCATCGAGTCAATTCCAACTCATAGAGACCCTATAGGACAGAGTAGAACTGCCCCATAGATTTTCCAAGGAGCGCCTGGTGGATTTGAACTGCTGACCTTTTGGTTAGCAGCTGTAGCTCTTAACCATTACACCACCAGGGTTTTCCTGTCCCATAGGGCTGCTATGAATTGGAATTGACTCGAAGGCAATGGGTTTTTTGGTGCTATTCCTGTAATGTGTTTGCAAAGTATCTAAAAAAATAAAGTTATTCATTATTATGCTTTATGGTTTACCTCACCCAATTTGATTTTAATTAAAAGAAAATCCACAAAACAGTTTTATTCAGTATCACTTTGGAACCAAGTCAAGAATGCCAGAAGAGCCAAAGGCATCCCATTATTAGGTGGTTTCACTCGTGAGTCCCACGGCACAGACTACGAGAGCACCATATATTAACATTCCTGGATAAAAGTGGGCTGAAGAACTCCGACAGTTTTGTATTTATGCATCGGGATATATGCTTCACTTTCTGGCATGAAATTAGAGAAACTATAGGTACCTTCTACCTTCACTCTTCAGAGAAGCTATTAAATGTTTTCCATTGACCCCAAACTGAGCAGTACCAACCACACAGCTTTGTAAGATTCCCTGGTAGAATTTCTTTTAATGCAATGTGAATTATGAAAAAAATTTAAAAAAGGCTGTCTCACTCTTCTGTCATTCATTTCACAAATATTTATTAAACTCTTCCTTTAGGCTAATCTTTGGAATGATAGAGTACTTATAGGCTAGTGATGTGGAGGTTGAAAATAAACACATGATTATATCATATGTTGGGCAGAGAAAGGCACTATGAAGAAAACAAAGTGGGCTAGAATCAAAAAGAAAGAAGAAAAATGATAAATATCTAGAAAATATGTGGTTGAATAGAACACAAGGAAATTTCCCATATATTTAGAAAACAGAGCCATTTATACCAAAGTCTTTTTTGAAGATAGTCTTCAGGAAGTCTAACTTTAGCAGCATAGACAAATGGTACTTGCTTTCCATTTCCCTCTCTGCCTCCCCCATGCTTTCTTTCTTTGGACCAAGAAATTTACCACATCTTATGGATAGATTTCTAATCTTTTATCTTAGAGATTATTTAAGCTTTTCATTGCTACATCATGTTATCCTGAAAATTACACCAGAGCTATATATGAGTCATCAATTTAGATATTACAGTTGTTTTAAAAAAATTAAGATCAACAATCTAATTTTAAAATTTCCCCATTCTATAGGATGAAGTTTAGAATCATAGGCAATTTTATTCTTCATCACATACTCCAATTGTTACGGCTTTGGCAGCTGAAAGGAAACCAATCCAACCTAGAGCAAGAGGGGCCAGGGAAATAGAATTTGGAGTGAAATTGATTACCATGATACTGAAAAACAGGTAGGTTGGACATTAGACAGAATATATCATTTCTAAACATCAAGGAATGACTGTGTATAACACTGTCTTAATAGTTATACCTTTCAATACAAGAGCTGTCAAGGGAAACCAGGAAAATAAAGTATGTCAGAAAATGGCAGATGTCAAGGATGTATGATGTTCAAAGTACAGTTGTTTCTTGGTTTTGAATATAGACAAGAGTTTTTCCCACAATAGAAAGTCCACAAACAACAAAACCATTGGATAAAAGAGCCTGACTTTTCTCTGAAACTTCTAGCTATTCTGAAAGGCTAAGAAGTCTGGAGGTGTTATTTGAAATCTCTTTCTTTTCAGGAGTTTGAATTATAACCCTTTCTGCCTGCAGAGGGATTCCAAACTATTTTTTGTGTGTGTTTATCTATGTACATGAGTTTCACTTAGAAGGTATGGTATTTGGGACAGAAAGAGGAAAAAATAAACAAATAAATAAAACGAACACCACTGTGGTGACTTCTAACAACTATCTTTCTCTTTAAAAATATCACTTGATAAAGTTAAAGATGAAATTGACCCTAGCCTCTGAGAATTTGCTGAGTTGGTCCTATCATTCTCCTTGTGTTCTTCATGAACACTGCTTTTACTGCATTTTAAACATTAATTTGTTTTTTCAATTAATTTAAATTTTCCACCAATTGACCAATATCCATATACAGTTGTGCAATTACATTTAACGAAGAAAGATTCCCTGTTGATTACAAGTGTTGCCTTTCTAACTTATTGATATTATTTATATTCCCTAAAACTTGGATGGTATTTTGTTCAAAACGATTTCTTATGCATCATGTCATTAGCTCTTGCATGAATTTTCCTGTCTATGTCCTTTTAGAATTCAAGTGCGAGAGCTGAGAGTTGATGCTACTTTCATACTCTTCTCTCTAGATCTCTTTTTTAGTAGAGGCTTCTTCAGATGAGCAGGGGAAACATTGCATCTCAAGCTTTGGAGATTCTGAAGACATTGTTTGGGTATTTGTAATCATGCAGCATTTATGTGTAAATCCATGGAAACTCAGGTCTGAGAATGGCATCTGGTTTAATGACTCATCCTATGTTTAAATCTGCTTTCCAAAATTCCTTTCAAGTGTTTTTTGATCTCTGATAGAAACCCCAACGATGGGTTAAGCCTGAGACACAACTTCCATCATTAGATTGCTGTATTAGAAAACTCTTCCTATGCTAAGCCAAGATATAACTTCTACTGGTTCTACTCTTTGGATTCACGAGGAACAAATCATAGAATGGCAAATAACCTTGGATTTGGTCTTTTCTAGGCTCCTCCACTTCACAGGTTCATTTCATTTCCTTCAGGGCAGCTCTTCAATATCTGAAGATAAAGACCATATTAGTCTTTTCTTCTCCAGGTTAAATGCTGCTGGTCCAGCAGGTCCCTCTTTAACTGATATGGTTAGAGGTCCTTAGACCTTCAAGTTGCACTTTTCTTAAGCACACTCCAATTTATCTGCATTACTTTTAAACTACAAGACAAGAACTGAACTCAATATGCAGCCCTTCTATGCTGACAATGATCTGTTAATCTGCACCTTATGAATATGATCATTTGACCAGCTATGAATTCAATGAATACTGATTAAGAGCTCAGGCTCTGTATTCAGAAAGACTGGGTTTGAAGCCAAGCTCTTCTTAGTTACGTGACATGGGAAAATTAACTAATCTCATTAAGCCACAATTTCCTCATCCATTTAATAGAGATTAATTAGTACCTACCTCACATGATATAATGCAAGTAAAGTGCTTAGTACAACGTCTATCACACAGTAAATATTCAATGAATTTAAGCTCCTGTAAGCTTTTTTTTTTTTTTCCTGCAATTAGTTCATACTTTTTCCACCTGTTCAAAACTGACATCATGAGAGACAAGATCTAAACAGTTAAAGGGAAAAATAATTACTGGAATCATATTTTTTCTCTGCATTACTTGTATAAGTAGTTTAACAAAGGAAGGAGTGGGCATCTATAATTGCTTTAATCCTGCAAAACGGATTTATTAGAATGAGTTAATTTGTCTTATTCTGCACACATAGCCTTAATATCTGGAATTTATTCTAGCTGAGTTCTTAAAATCTTTTCCATTTATTAATCCCAATCAACGGCGATCTGCTAATTCTGCATGAGCTAACTGGGTTTAGAGTTAACTGGATTTGAATGGCGTTAACAATTTTAAGACTGTTCTCTCCCCCTTCCCTCCATCGCTACCTTTAACTCCTAATGCATTCCATACAAGAAGTCCTACCTGTACTGCACTGATACCGTGCTGATGAACACTTTCCAGGCATTCTGAATTTCAGTATCTGGGCTACTTTGGAATGCTAGACACATCTCAAATGAAACAGAATGGCTATTGTAATATCTATTGGGATCCATATCCTTTCTATTAAACATGGTACTGAAATACACTTTTAGTGCTCAGTTACCAATTTGAAGTGTTGCAAGACATGGTGGTATAGTGAAAAGCATGTGGATTTGGGGCTGGCAGTGTGGGATCTGAGCTAAGTTGGCTGTGGTTCAAATCTTGGAGCTTCTATCCACTAGCATTGTGACTTGAACTAATCATTTTATCTATGTTACCCTTTGGTTCCTCAACAAAATACAGGTAATAATATTATGCACTTCAGAGATTTGCCCATATAAATGAAATAATTTATATAAGGTGCTTAGTACAGGATCTGGCTCAATAAATGTTAGTCTTATTCTCTTTCTCCTTTTTTTCATCTTCATCTTCATCATTTGGACTCACAGGAAATTCTACTTACTGGGTGGCCACTAACCACTCTGCACTTTCATTTCCTTACCATTCTGACAAGTATAGTTGTAAGCACTTCATAGGATAATTGTAAAGGTTAAATTAGATAATATATGTAAAGCACTTGGGACAGAGTAAAGGCTCAGAGAATCATCATGCATTATTCCTTTCCCTTCCTATTCTCAACTCTTCTTTCCATTCTTTGCTAGTATATACCAACATACCTATATCCATGTATATCTATATCTGTAGGAATTTATGTAGGAAAGATGCATTTATTTCTCTGTTTTTTCACAACTAGCTTGAGCCAGGGAAAAACATTTCTCAAATATTATGCTACATATTATCAAATACAATCAGTCCCTGCAAAGATGGCAAGGTATGGGCAGAAATAGATTAGAATTCACTCTCTCATTGCTCTTGCTTGGTGGGTGGCCCATTGAGATGTTTAGCTGCCATAGGGGCAGGAGGGAGGTCTCTAGACAATCTATCTGCTGGAATTTCATCTGCCAAATGCTGGGGTTAGCAGAGACCAGGGAAATATATTAAAAAGGCATGGCTTCGAGAATTTATTGGCAAGTCCAAAGTAATAAAAAAACAAAATTTGATATAACCAGGGGCCCTTCACACTATCATTTTTCACCTCTGCCACCTCTCCAGCTATTTCTCAGTGTGATTTTGGAAATCAGAACGGGGGATCTAGTGCCTTGGTTGAGTGCGATTTTGCTTTGCTCAGGCTGATTTATATTTAAGACTGTATTCTTTCCTCTTCAGACAGCTGAAATATTGTTGGAGTGATTGTTTAAAAATATAAAACCACGTGCAAACTCAGTTCCTTGGAGAGCAAATGAGAAGATGATGGCAGCATAAGCAGAAAATGGAAGAGAAATAAAATACTGATCATGTTAAAAATCAGCAAGGGCAGAAAAATGGCAACTGTTAATAAGGTGTCATGGATTGAATTATGTCCCCCAAAAATGTGTATATCAACTTAGTTGGGCCATGATTCCCAGTATTCTGTGGTTACCCTCCATTTTGTGACTGTAATTTTAGGTTGAGAGGATTAGGATGGGATTGTAACACCACCCTTACTCAGGTCACCTCCCTGATCCAAGATAAGGGAGTTTCCCTGGGGTGTGGCCAGCACCATCTTTTATCTCTCAAGAGATAAAAGGGAAAAGAAAGCAGAGAGTTGGGGACCTTATACCACCAAGAAAGCAGCACCAGGAGCAGAGCGCATCCTTTGGACACGGGGCCCCTGTGCCTAAGAAGCTTCTTGACCAGAGGAAGGTTGAGGACGGGGAGAGAGGGCCTTCCCCTGGAGTTGACACCCTGAATTTGGACTTGTAACCTACTAGACTGTGAGAAAGTAAATTTCTCTTTGTTAAAGCTATCCACTTGTGGTATTTCTGTCATGGCAGCACTAGATGACTAAGACATAAGGTATTCGAAAATTGTTGGAAATCAAGCAAAGACAGATGGAAAGAAAAACAAATAGAAAAAGAGAAATTGGAAGAATCAAAGATGCAGAGACAACAAGATAAAAAAGAAGTCCAACTGGTTTGGAGAATGTTTGTCTCCTCTTTACTTCATCTACTTGATTCAACTGAAAAGAGCTCCAGGAATGGAACTTGGGGAACTGAATTCTTAGAGACCAGGGAATTTTAAAATGGAACTTGTATAATTCCCTCCCTCCTCCCCTTCCCTAAGGACCATATTTGAGTACTCTTTAAGTGTGACCATTGTGGCTGACACAAAAGTTCACAGGGCACCCCCAGGGCTGGGGAAATGACGGTGGAGCCATTGGGTGCTCATGAACAAATGGATCACTGCTGCAGATTCCAGGAATAAGGACTCATTTGGGCATGAGATGCTCACTCATGGCATTCTTTTTTTTTTTTTTTTTTGGATAGCTAAGGAAACTTTGAAGTTTTCCCACATATTCAGCCTTGTCCACAACAGCTGAAAAGCTGCCTTAAAAAAAAAAAAAAAATTTTTTTTAAAGCACCTGTCAAAATCGTTTGGGAATTGCTTTAACTTGATGTTAGAGTAGCAGCCACAAGCAAGCAAAATTATAAAGTGGTAGGAAATGAAATTAACTCTTTTTTTTTTTTTTTAAATCTTGGCCTGCTCGGATAATGATTGGACCATTGTATGTTTACTTGTCCACCGATTTGCTCTAGAGAATAGCATTGGGGAGTTTCTCCTACACAACATTCTCTGGACTCATGTTTCTGAATCTTTGTAGCAGCCAAGAATTTTCATAGTCTGTAAATATGCTCTTGGATGTTAACAAGCCCATTAGTTAAATGATCTGCCTGTGCATGAGGGGTTGCTTAAGGACTGGGCAGCCTGGGATCATCTCGCTGACTCTCTGTATGACCTTGACTTTACATTGGCCACTTCTTACTTTCCTGGCCTTGGAAGCTGGGCAACGTTACTTAGGTTAAAGCAGGATATGGCAAAATGCCTGATGCTCTCAAGTGAATTTAGTGTGACAGCATCGCCATGTTATCGGTCTTCATCTGGCACACTGGGGGCGGGGGGAAGGGGATGACAGGGCATCATAGAACCTATCAATCACCATGGAAGCTCTCTTTAAGACCATCAGAGACATGATGGAGCATCCCCATCAGCCTCATTTTGCCTGTGGAAACCTGAGCCAAAAGTTATTGGCTCCAAGAAATGTTAAGTTCCATGTTAAGTTCAATGTTACAACACTGTTACTGAGTTCTAATATTGACTTAACCAGCATCCAGCCTTCTACACTTGGAAAGTCATTTGAAATCCCTCCGTGACTCTGATGCTAGTCTGTAAAAATGGACATAGTATGTCTTACAGGATTGTTGTGTCAATCAAATCGTATTCACTAGATTGTTTAGCAATTTGGGAACTGCTACCAGTTGCCATCCAATAGATTCTGGCTCATGGTGTCCCATGTGTGGCAGAGTAGAATTGTGCTCTGTAGGGTTTTCAATGGCTGATTTTTTAGTAGAAAACTGCCAGTCCTTTCTTCCAAGGCACCTATGGGTGTATTCGAACCTAGAACCTTTCAGTTAGTAGTCAAGTGTATAACCAGTTGCACCACTCAGTACTCCAAGAGATAGAGTACTGTAGCTTTGCCTCTTACTAGTTCTGTGACCTCCCTTTGCCTTCCTCTTCAGTTGTAAAATGGGAATAAAAACAATACCTATCTCGAATGGTGCTGTGAGGATTAAAAAAGGTAATATATCCAAAGAGCTTGGGACCATCGTTGATACACAGTAAACACTCAAAATGTGTTGGCTTTTACCACAAAATAATTTTCATAAGTCTCTAAGAGAATATTCTTTGGTCTCTCTTTTATCTTCCATTTAGTTATGCTCAACATAGGATCATGATAGACTTGTTATGCTGGTACAGAGTACCAATGTTATTTGCATAAGAGCAATACATTCAATGGAAAAGCCTTTTGTTTTGCTTACACTGAGTAAATAACCAACTCAACTGATTCTTTCTCCTCCCACTCCAGCCCTCTTCCCCAAATCCTATTCGATTATAATTTTCCCACCAAATTGATCATTGTTTTAGCCTTATGCGGAGATAATGTGGACTTGCAATGCAAACAGTTGTTCTGACCAAGTTGCAGCTATACCACTATCAGATTCAACAGTTGCCATCCCATTAGCTTATTTCTGAAGGAGCCTTGGTGGCACAGTGGTTAAGCCTCTGTGCTAACCAAAAGGTCAGTGGCTCAAACCCACCAGCTGCTTTGTGGGAGAAAGATGTGGCAGCTCTAGTCCATCCGGTAGGGTCACTATGAGTCAGGATTGACTCAACAGCGATGGGTAATGAAGTTTACTTCCAGGTGAAGTTAAATCCTTGCCAATGGTATAGTTTAAAAGCATGTCAGCTCCTCTGCTGTTGAAAAGACTCACCAGGATTTAATTCTGGCCATCTGCTGAAAGTTTAAAAAGTAATTGTCTTGAGTGAGCTCTGTGAATCCGAACAAGTCCAACTTCTAATTATGTCAGTGCTACTCACAACTCGTATTTTTTTTTTAATGTGGTGCCCCCAAATGAGGAGATTTCACAGTCTTACCGTAATATTTTACAATATCAATAAAGCTTATCCACATGTCCAATCTACAATTTTATGCCTCTTAATGTATTCTAATTTTGGCTATGTTGGCTGTGTGGACTGAGTTTACTGAAATATTCAGATCATAAAACGTCTGTTCCAATTAAAGACATTTTACATTTGTTTTATCACAATGGCATCAGGCTTGACATTGAGCTTATAGTTTTGTTCTTGGCCATATTCATGTGGAAAGGCATTATGTAGGTTGCAATACTGTGTATAAAACCCTGCTCTTCCAAGTGAGTGCCGTAAGGCTTAACAAAAGTGTTTTACCAAGTCATCGTAGGTCAAAGCAAAGTGAAAACTTATTGAGTTCTAAGGGCCGTGGAATGGCGAAAACAAAATCGAGGGGAAAGACAATTCATAGTAGAAGTAAGTGGTGCAAATGGTAAATGCACTCAGCTGCTAACCAGAAAGGTTGGAGGTTCAAGTCCAGCCAAAAGTGTCTTGGAAGAAAGCCCTGGAAATCTATTTTTGAAAAATCAGCAATTGAAAACTCTGATTTTTGGAGGAGTACAGTTCTACTCTGACACACACGGGGTAGCCATGAGTTGAAACTGACTCAATGTCAACTGGTTGGTTGAACATTTATTAAGTATATAAACGTGCCAGACTCTATACTAAATGTATTCCAAATACTATCACAATGAATGCTCATAAGAAACCTATGAACAAAGTACTATTATCATCCCCATTTTGTAGATGCAGAAACTAAGTTGTAAGACATTTTGTAAGTCGCTCAAGCTAGCAAGTGGTGGAATAGGGATTTGAATCCAGGAAAATGGCTCCAGTGTACACACTCTTAACTACTAAACCATAGGGATTAAGATGTCTGATCCTTTAATCAATCTTTGGTTAGATTTTCAGCTCCACCACTGACTAGATTAATTTGGGAAAATATTTAATCTCTCTGAAGCTCAAATTTTTCATCTGTAAAATAATTAAATGAGTTAAAAACTGTCATCTAGTTAGTAGTCAATAAATGTTATCTAATATTATTCTGACACCTTGGTGGTGCACCGGTTAAGAACTTGACCGCTAACCAAAAAGTCAGCAGTTCGAATCTACCAGCTGCTCCTTGGAAACCCTAGGGGCAGTTCTGCTATGTCCTATAGGGTCGCTATGAATTGGAATCAACTCGATAACAATAGGTTTGGTTTGGTTTTAGTATTATTCTACCCAAACTACACTCCTCTTTGTTCATTTATTTAGCTCTCAAATATACATTGAGTACCCGCTATGTGTGCCAGACTATATTTCTCTGCACATTTACTTTTGAGGTGTTCCATCTCCTCCTCTGCACCTCCAAGATCATCAGCATCTAAGGCGAACCAGGCACTTTTCCTTCTTTCCTGTAACTGAATGATTCCCTCACCGCATGGAGTCAGGATTCCTGACTTTTAACTTGGTGTTGTTGCTGTTGCTTCACAAGAGTTTGGAACTCCAGCATCTTTTTTTTTTTTTTTTTCACAGCATTCATTATGACCATCCTATGTCCTCCCAGCATCTCCTTCTTCAAGATGCCAGAATTCCTCTGAATGTTTTCCAGGAGTATTGGAGTACACCCACTCTAAGCATGAAGAACACCAACTTTCACTGCAGACTTCTGCAGTTTGCAGCCAAAAATTAAAAATTCCAGGTTTCCATCTCAAGACGCCCTCTTATTTCTGCTTCTCCTGATGGACCAAATTGTGTGCTGGTGGTGCCTCAGAGGTAGGGCAGTGGTGCTGAATGGTTCTCTACATTTAAGTGTCTTCATTGCCAGGCTCACCAACCAGTGGCCATCAAGTTGCCTCTGACTCATAGGGCCCGCATGTGCTCCACAGGGTTTTCAATGGCTGATTTTTTCTTTTTTAGAAACAGAGTGCTAGGCCTTTTTTTCTAGGCCTCTGAGTGGACTTGAACCTCCAGACTTTTGGTTAGCAGCTGACTGCATTAACTATTTGCACCACCCAGCGACTCCTACTAATATCTTTAAAAGCATCTGCAATTGATATTTTGTGTCTTGCTGTCATGTAAATGGGAACAAAAACCATTTCTGACCAAAACCTACATTCAGAACATCTCTCTAGGCACTGAGGTTTATTCTGTTACCTGTTAAATAATAATTATATTTTCTATGTATAACTTAATTGTGCTCATGAGGAATCTGAACATAGATCAAGGCGCAGTTGTTTGAACAGAACGAGGGGATACTGCATGGTTTAAAGTCAGGAAAAGTTTGCGTCAAGGTTGTATCCTTTCACCATACCTGTTTGATCTGTATGCTGAGCAGGTAATCCCAGAGGCTGGGCTGTATGAAGAAGAACGGGGCAGCAGGATTGGAGGAAGATTCATTAACAACCTGCGTTATGCAGATGACACAACCTTGCTTGCTGAAAGTGTAGAGGACTTAAAGCACTTACTGATGAAGATCAAAGACCACAGCCTTCAGTATGGATTACACCTCAACATAAACAAAACAAAAATCCTCACAAATGGACCAATAAGCAACATCGTGATAAACAGAGAAAAGATTGAAGTTGTCAAGGATTTCATTTTACTTGGCTCCACAATCAACACCCACAGAAGCAGCAGTCAAGAAATCAAGAGACAAATTGCATTGGGTAAATCTGCTGCGAAAGACCTCTTTAAAGTGTTGAAAAGCAAAGATATCACCTTGAAGACTAAAGTATGCCTGACCTAAGCCATGGTATTTTCAATCGCGTCTTATGTATACGAAAGCTGGACAATGAATAAGGAAGATTGAAGAAGAATTGACACCTTTGAGCTGTGGTGTTGGTGAAGGATATTAAATATACCATGGACTGCCAAAAGAGCAAACAAATCTGTCTGGGAAGAACTACAACCAGAACGCTCCTTAGAAGCAAGGATGGCGAGACTGCATCTTACATACTTTGGACGTGTTGTCAGGAGGGATCAGTCCCTGGAGAAGGGCATCATGTTTGGTGGAGTACCAACCAAAAACCAAACCCACTGCCGTCAAGTCGAATCCGACTCATGGTGATCCTATAGGACAGAGTAGAACTGCCCCATAGAGTTTTCAGGGAGTACCTGGTGAATTCGAACTGCCGACTTCTTGGTTAGTAGCTTAATCACTACGCCACCAGGCTTTCCTGGTAGAGTACAGGGTTAGCGAAAAAGTAGAAGACCCTTGATGAGATGGATTGACACAATGGGCTCAAGCATAACAACAATTGCAAGCACGGTGAAGGACTGTGGAGCATTTCATTCTGTAGTACATCATAGGGTGGCTATGAGTTGGAACTGACTTGATGGCACCTAACAACAACAATGCATAACTTATGTTGGAATACTCGGTCAGGAACTAGTCAAGGTTTAAGTGCATGAGGTTTGGAGCCAAAAGACCAGGTTCAGTCTCAACTCTGGTAGTAGCTGTGTAGTCTTTGAAAAAACAGTTAATAGCTTCAAGCCTCAGGCTCCTCTTTGGTACAAGAGAGTTCCTACTAGTGCCCTCCTCTCAGGAGATGATGGGCTTGAAAATATTTTGTAAAGTCCTGTACAAATATTAGTTATTATGTTCACACAGTAGGAAGATTCGAAAAAAGCAAGAAAACAACACCTAGCTAGCGAAGTTTGAAGAGCTCTCTAATTTGGTAGCTGTTGCAGACACTATTAAGAACTGAGACACTGTACTAAATTTAGTTTAAAACAAAAAATAATGAAATGGCAAGCTGGGGAGGGGAATGTTATTTGGTGTACATGAGAAAAGAACTCTGAAATAGATTCAGAGAAACCTAGAGAGCAACATTGTTGATATGCGACCCAGTGGTTATAGTAAGCCAGAAAATAGATGCGAGTTTTTTACAATGACGAGCAGCCTTTAAAAAGGCCAGTTCTATTTTAGGCTTTTATAAAGAGACAGTGGACTCCTTTCTTCCTTTTGGAGCCAGGACAATGCTTGCCAAGCACCCTTCTGGGCACTGCAGGTCAGCTATAAGGCTAGATGCCTCGTCCCTCTACACACCAACCCTGCGCCCTACTACACACACACACACACACACACACACACACACGAGAATTCTGTTTATGAAGGAGAAATGAGCCTAATTGGAACAGGAAGACATGGGGAGGGTATAGCCACCACCTGCAGTTCTGCAGGTCAACACATTGCCCCTCAGGCCTTTTCATGCTTTTACCAAAGAGAGGGAGCCTACTTCACGTCAGCACACCACTCCTTTGGATCGGCTTGAACCTGATCTGAGTACAAGTATATAGAAAGCCATAGGAAAGAGGAAACCACTCAGAAAACGTTAGTGAAGATGAAGGGGGGCGGTTATGAATAAATATGAATGGTAGATTTTAGTAGGGCAACACAATGAATAAACCCAGACTGCCTCTATTCAAGATTTAAAGAACAGTTGTACATAATAGGGAAGGTTGTAAATACACGGAAGAGATCATTTTAACACTCAGCAGAAGGTTCCACTGCTTGCTTTTGTGAGGTGTGACCATGCACACGATTCCAGGATGTTACCTTTCTCCCATTAAGCTTCAGAGCCTCGACGCTCCCTCCATTTTCCCACAGTTCTTCCCCAATTCCCTGACATCAGCTTCCTATTCACTGTTTGCACCTGCCGTTTTTCAGCAGAGAAAGGGTAGTCGTGAGCACTTTAGAGTATGCCTGCTGATCAGCTGAATCCCTAGGTAAATTGAGAAGTAGGCCAAGTTTGCATCCCACCAGCCTCCACCATTCTTGTCGGTACCTGTCCATTTGACAAGCTCCCCTCTAATGGTTCTTAAGCTGCCCCGTAAGCAGGCAGGACTGACCTCCACTGACAGTCTCTAGTGGTCCAGCCTTACCCATTTGATCCTTCCTTCCCCACAGTTCACCAGTGCAAGCCTTCTTCCTCAGGCCTTGCCAGTGCACAGAAGCTAATCGAACAAACAGTGTGCTGATAAGGTGTTAATGGCTGGGAATGACTTAATGAGCTACCCAGTCTATTTACTCAAATGAAGAATATGCTGGAGAGTTAAAATATGTGGTAAGAAGAAAAGTAGCTGAGATTAGAAAATATTTTCCTTTTGCATATTAATCCAGGATATCATCTTAATTCCCATTAAGGAATTAATGGAATAAATGTTAAAATATCTGAACTCCATTTCAGTACAAGCAAATTTACTTAATCCCAGTTGGAGAAATAATGGAAACAACCTAATTTTCCACAAGAAGAGGCTAGCTAAGCAAATTGGAGTACGTCCATACAATAAAATAATATGTAGCCATTAAAGATAACATTGTAAAAGCATATCATGTGTTGCTATGATGCTGAACCCTGATGGCTCAGTGGTTAAGAGCTTGGCTGCTAACCAAAAGGTTGGCAGTTTGAATCCACCAGCCACTCCCTGGAAACCCTATGGGGCAGTCCCACTGTTTCTTATATGGTCACTAGGAGTGGGAATCATCTTGATGGCAATGGGTTTGGTTTGATGATGCTGAAAAGATTTCAGCAGAGCTTTCAGACTAAGATGGACTAAGATGGAAAGATCTGGCAATCTACTTCTGAAAATCAGCTAGTGAAAACCCTAGAGATTACAACAGTCTGATCTGCACCCAGTCATGGGAATGGTACAGCACCAGGCAGCATTTCATTTCCTTGTGCACGGAATCTCCATGAGTCAGGGTGCTGACTGGGTGGCAGCTAACAACAATAACAAAAAGAATATTTAATCATATGGAAATACCATACCACCTTAAGTCTAAGATAAATGTGTTTTGCTTTTAAACATTTCTGAAATTGGGATGTATCTTACAATCAGTCTCAAAACAATTCAATAGCTGCCAAGTAGATGGGGGAAGTTGTGACAGATAAGATTTTCTCTGCATGTGCAAACATAGCTGTGAAGAGGAAGTTTTCTATTTGTCTGTGTCATCTCGATTGAGTTATTTGTAATGGTACAACCATATATGTTGAATTTTTACCTAAGTTTTTGCTTCTAATTGTCATTTTAATTGTCTTAGAATATACTTTGAGGCACCTTTGACGTGATAAATATTATGCCTGTAGACAATTGTGTCTGATGCATGCCAGACAATGCAGTTAAAGATATTAGAAATAGCCAAACCTCCAGGAAGAGATTACAGAATTTTCAAGGCCAGGAGAAGCCAGTGTGACTGATATGTACAGCGTGAAGGACCTTCATTCAGACACCAGTACATCAAATGCTTCTGGCTGACTTTCAAGAGAAGCTCTTTAACTTTCATCCATGTGTAATACAATTAAGCAGAAGAGAAAACAATGAACCTGGTCAAATAAAAAATGCCAGTGAGGATTTTGGGGTTCCTTGATCTGCCTCAAAATTTCAGCATCAACACTGAAGGTGTGAAGAGGTTAAGATGAAGATTCTGTGTTAGGAGAAGCAACATGTTACTGGGAAGCAACACCCAACTGTTGGCCAGAATTATGAGCAAAGCAACTTAGACTGACTTAAAGCCCCCTTTGGGCTGATGTACTAAACAGTGGCAGTGGCATGTATTAGTACAGTATACCATTATCAGGACTTATTAAACAAAAAAGGCTAAAAGCACACCATAGTATTAAAAAACATGTTGCCTTTCAGTCGATTACAACTTATAATGACCCTATAGAACAGAGCAGAACTGCCCCATATGGTTTCCAAGGAGGGGCTGGTGGATCCAAACTGCCGACTTTTTGGTTAGTGGCACCACTATACCACCAGGGCTCCACTGTAGTATAAGGTCATTTTAATTTAAAAATAGGAGACTGAAATAAAGGCAGGCAGGCAGGCAGGCAGGCAGTCTGGAAGACGATATAACATGCTGCTTCTGGAAACTGAAAGTTTAGGGATATTTAGTCACATTCTTTTTGCTTATAAGTATACAGTAGGATGTGAATGTTTAACCCATTATTGATATGAACATATCATTTTTCCCTTAAATTCATCATTTGACACATTCAGGATAGGGAATACAATCATCTCCAGGAAAGAACACACGCAAATCCCTCATTTTATAGGGAATAAAAGTTGTTTTCTTAGAAGGGTGTTGCTGTTTAGAAGCGGAATTTCTCCTGTTGTTGATATGTCACCTCTGACTTTAACATACTTAAAATATTTCTAGATTACCCAGGAATCATGAATGATGAGAGAATAGGGATTTGATGTGGAGGGATTAAAGGGATGAGAGTAGGAATAGAGTTGGAGGCTGAGGAAGAAGGATAAAGGGACAGGGAGTCCCAGCAGGATGTGAGGTGTAACAGTGGGTCAGGGGGGATAATGCTGCAGTAGTGGGCTGAAAGAATAACCACTGCCTACAAAAGAACCATTGCTTTAGTGTCCAGGGGGCATTTTGGATCAGGGCTATGTAGCAAGTTACATGGTCTTTGGATGGGTACTTTGCCACAGGAGTGGGAGCCACGCCTAGCAGGAACCCAAAGTCTCTGATCCATCGCCATTTAGCAACCCTATGACGTCTATGGGAGGAAGATTTGGCAGTCTGCTTCCATAAAGATTATAGCCTTGGAAACACTGTGGGGCAGTTCTACTCAGTCCTATAGGGTTGCTATGAGTTGGGATCGACTCAAAAGCAACGTTGTTGTTGTTGTTGTTTTTTCTATGATGGCCCTAGAACTTTAAAATTAAAAAGGACCCTTGGGTATGGTCGGGATGGTGAGGACAATTTCTGACTGCTATACTTGGTTAAGATGAGGTCCTTAACTTGGGATAGAGAAGGAACGATGCCCTGTTTCATGTTCTTTTTTATTGTGAGCATGTAATACTTTAAAAATAAGGAAAACAGCACAAAGAAGATAAGCATCATGATAAATGGAGAAAATATTGAAATTGTCAAAGATTTCATTTTACTTAGATCCATAATCAACACCCATGGAAGCAGCAGTCAAGAAATCAAACAACACATTGCATTGGGTAAATATGCTTCAAAAGACCTTTTTTAAAGTGTTAAAAAGCAAAGATGTCACTTTGAAGACTAGGGTGCGCCTGACCGGAACCATGGTATTTTCAATGCCTCATATGCATATGAAAGCTGGACAATTTTGAATTATGGTGTTGGTGAAGAATATAAATATACCATGGACTTCCAGGAGAATAAACAAACCTGTATCTGAAGAAGCCCAGCCAGAATGCTCTTCAGAAGTGAAGATGGCGAAACTTCCTCTCACGTACTTTGGACAAGTTATCAGGAAGGACCGGTTCCTAGAGAAGGACATCATGCTTGGTAAAGTAGAGGGTCAGCATAAATGAGCAAGGCCCTCAAGGAGATGGTTTGACACAGCGGCTGCAACAATGGGCTCAAACATAGTAATGATTGTGAGGATGGCGCAGGACCTGGCAACGTTTTGTTTTGTTGTACATGGGATTGTGACGAGTAGGAACCAACTTGACAGCAACAACAATAAAAGAAGGTAAAACCAGGTTCTATATATCTAATGTATATTGAAGTGCATTTACTGAATATTTTAAAAAGAAGAATGAGGAAAACCTGTCACCAGTGGAGTCATATCATTAGTTAAAATGGTAGATGGCTGGTCAAGGAAGTGCTTAGCCCAGACAGAGTTAGTTCTTTGACTCCTGAAACCCATTGCTGTTGAGTTGATTCTGACTCACAGCAACCCTACAGGACAGAGTAGAACTGCCCCATGGAGTTTTCAAGGAGTGCCTGGTGGATTCGAACTGCTGAGTTTTTGGTTAAAAGCCGAAGCTCTTAAACACTATGCCACAGGGTTTGAGCCCTGAGACTTTGAAATTAGGAGGATCTGAAGATTAAGTAAAACTAGAGGATGAGCTCTAAAAGTGTGAACAAAAGCTGATGGAGATAATCACATTCTAGCTCTCTAAGGATAAAGCTTAAATCTGTCACTTGCAAAACTTTCCTATACTCTGACGATGGGGCTTTGTGGCTTAAATGGTATCTCCAAGTTCAAAAAAGTATAGGTGCCTTGTGCTGGTCAGTGAGCTTCTGGCCTGGAGCAAATCATTCTGATTTAATTGGCTGTTACCTGGTATAGAGAAAGGGGTAGATGTTTATGGAGAGATCATGTTATACCTGAATTCAGTCAGTTTGTAAAGAACATGTGCTCATCCTTTACCTTGGTCAAGGGTAAATTAACATGTGACGGAGAAATGATAAAGAACCTAAATCAAAGAGATATTAAAGTTAAATGCTAAATGTTGCTTACATGTAAACAGCAATTAATTTAAAGATGCTCAGGGAACTTTCGAGACCCCATTCTGCAAGGCATAATGTAGCCCCTGGGTATGAAATCTGGGTCTGCTACATGACAGTTATATTAACACGGTTATGCCATTAACTTTTTTGAGTCTTAGTTTCATCTATTGTACAATGGAAACTAGTGATATCTATCTCAAGGAGACGTTGTGAATATTAATTAGCCCATGTATGTAAATCCATTCACTTGTGTTCTTCAATGCCACATCCCCGAGATTTGCATAATGGGAGTTTTGTCACACTGCATGTTTAAAACTGGTAGATAATTTGGAGCAGGACAGGTTTTCCAGTCATGCTTACTCCTTACTCTTAAGGTCAGTCTTGGCTGCTGCTGTGTCTCAGGCAAGGCAAAGTGTCTGGACCAGTGGGGACAAACTAAGAGCAGAGGAAGGCGGCAGACTCCTGGCAAAGTTGGGGCTACAACAAAGAAGGTAAGAACCAGGTATGGCATGGGACTGCCAATATTTACCGGCAGGGTAAAATCTCTGGGCATGAAAAAACATAGGCACTGCTTCAAGCAGTAATTATAGCAAGGTCCACAAAGAAGACTGGCATTCTAGAAATACTTGGGAAGAAGAGCATACCTAAGCTGGCAAAACAGGCTAAAAAATTATGCTCCAACATGTGTACCAAAGGTAAGCCATTTTATTCTTCAAAAATTTACTGTTTGTACCACCCATCCATTCAAACTGGATATTATGGAGATTCCAACATGTCTCTGCCTATTCTCATTCATTCGATTTCCCAGTATAGGTCAGCAATGACCTAACGTCTGGACAGAACTGTTCAAAGGTCTACTGTGACCTTAATTAGTTTGAGGTACCGTTGTTCTTTATTCTTGAAGATACTGAATTAATTTATGGTTCTTTCAGGGGCATATGCATCCACCTCAGCACTACCATGGATCCTCTGAAGGCATTGGGATAATGGAGTTTAGGGGTTAGTGGTGGGTCAACTGTAGAATGTTTCAACTAGGTGAGGTCATGTGCATGGGAAGAGGCTCCCAGATGTGTTGTTCTAGGGCCATATCTATTCTAGTCCATTAGGTAGTCTAGCCATGCTGATGTTAAGGGTCCAAAATCAAAACCAAACTTGTTGTCGTTGAGTTGATTCTAACTCACAGCAACCCTATAGGACAGAGTAGAACTGCCTCATAGGATTTCCCAGTAGTGGTTGGTGGATTCGAACTGCCAATCTTTGGGTTAGCAGCCGAGTTCTTAACCACTGCACCACCAGGGCTCCATTAAGAGTCCAAACCAAAAAAAACCAAGCCCATTGCTGTCAATTCCAACTCATAGTGACCCTATAAGACAGAGTAGAATGGCCCCATAGGGTTTCCAAGGAGCAGCTGGTAGATTCAAACTGCTGACCTTTTGGTTAGCGGCCAAGTTCTTAAACCCTGTGCCACCAGGACTCCGTTAAGGGTCCAGGAAGTGGCAAATACAAATTCTGTTCTATTTTCTGTGTATCCTTGGGAAAGTCATTTAGTTCTTCTAGACTTCAGTTTCTTTAACTAAAAGTGAAGGAATTGAACTAGGATATTTAGTGACAGGTAAGAAGTTCCATTAACATGGTGGACATAATTAATGTCACTGAACTGTACATGTGAAGGTTGTTGAAATGGCAAATGTGTTATTACATATATAGGTTTACCACAATTGAAAAAATAAATAATTTGAGGTGTGCAGTTAAAAATATTAATTATATGATTCCACATACGATCCTGCTAACACCTTGATTTCAGACCCTGGTGGTGTGGTGGTTAAGAGCTTGGCTGTTAACCAAAAGGTCAGCAGTTCAAATTCACCAGCTGATCCTTGGACACTCTATGGGGCAGTTATATGCTGTCCTATAGGGTCTCTATGAGTCAGAACCGACTTGACAGCACCTAACAAGTCCCCAGAACTGTGAGAAGAAGCTTCTTTTGTTCTAAGTGACCCAGTTTGTGGTAGTTTGCTACCACAGCCCTAGGAAACCAATACGAGGATCCACAAGGTCCTCCATTTTCCAGCTGTATGTCTTTGTGAGGCTGAATTTTCTTCTTAAACTTCAACCAAAAGAACAGATAGCATCACACTGACTGCAAAGCAGATATAAGAATCCAACTGTTCTCTATCGAGCCAGACAAAAAGAGATGTGCAAAAGTATAAAATAATGCTATCTTTTCTCTTATTTGTTTTGTTTTGAAAAAGTTATTTTTCTTAAAAAGACATTTATTTTTAGTATACAATGTGTTTATTGCTTTTATGAATAAATTATTTAAAATTTGCCTCTTTTATTTTCTAATGTGGGTGAATATTGATAAATATAACCCATATAGTAAAAGAGGAGCACGGGTGGCACAGTGGTTAAAGTACTCAGCTGCTAATCAAAAGTTGGCAGTTCCAACTTACCAGCTACTCCGCAGGAGAAAGATGTGGCAGTCTGCTCTGTAATGATTTACAGCCTTGGAAAATCTATGGGGTAGTTCTACTCTGCCCTTTAGGGTCGCTGTGAGTTGGAATCAACTCAATGGCAGTTGGTTTGGTTTTTTGGTATAGTAAAAAGCCTTTAGAAGTTCTCAATAATTTTTAAGAGTGTGAAGAGTTCACAGACCAAAAAGTTTGAGAATGACTGTTTGAGAGGCACCAAAAATTCAATTTTTTTAGAATATGGAATCAATCATTATTCTAATATTAGAGTCAACCAGCAGACCCTTGGTTTCTGAGTTCATATGAGATGTTAAATTGTCTGGGAGATATGCAGGCTGCCGTTAGGATATTTAGATTATTTATTTTTTGGCTTAATGTGGGTTGACCCATCAGTCATGTGAGATTTCCCTTTAGAGTTCTGAGTCCCTCCACTTGGGGATGGATTTGAGTTTTAGAGTAACTCTTGACAGATGATACTTGTGAGCGCCCAACTCTTCACCTACATTGCAACCTCTAGAATAACCCAATGAGTAAAGAAACTGTTGTACAACCAGACGTGATTGAATTGAACTAAGAAAATCTTAGGATAAATGCAAGAAAAATCTCTATTGATACTGGTGAGAAACATTGCATTGTGAAATATCATCTCTAGATAATTGGTTCAAGCTTCATCACTTAGATATATCAAATGTAAAAATATCTCTCAACATTTCACTGGAGTGTAGTATCAGCAAAGAATACTATAAGCTTTTATCTTCAGAGCAAAGAGATTTATGACTATTGGCCAACCTCAGTAAACTGGGCTAATGAAGATGAAGTCCAAACTAAATATACAAAAATAAATTTAGAATGGAAATACTTTCAAATAAAATATTAAGAGAAATGAAATTTTAATGCTTTAAAATGTGCAATACCATATTTTCAGCTAGTTGATAATGGAAATTAAAAAAATACGTGTACTATTGGACTTATTTTAATGAAAGCAAAACTCTTGCTTTGTGACTTTGAGTAAGTTATGCAGTCTCTCTTGTCTCCAGTTTTTTCATCTATTAAATGAGGAGATTGGATCAATAATCACCAGCTCTAATATTTGTTCCACATGTCTGTCAGTTTGTCGTACTGTGGGGGCTTGTGTGTTGCTGTGATGCTGGAAGCTATGCCACCGGTATTCAGATACCAACAAGGTCACCCATGGAGAACAGGTTTCAGCTGAGCTTCCAGACTAAGACAGACAAGGAAGAAGGACCTGGCAGTCTACTTCTGAAAAGCATTAGCCAGTGAAAACCTTATGAATAGCAGCGGAACATTGTCTGATATAGTGCTGGAAGATGAGCCCCCCAGCTTGGAAGGCACTCAGAAGATGACTGGGGAAGAGCTGCCTCCTCAAAGTAGAGTCGGCCTTAATGACGTGGATGGAGTAAAGCTTTCAGGACCTTCATTTGCTAATGTGGCATGACTCAAAATGAGAAGAAACATCTGCAAACATCCATTAATAACTGGAACCTGGAATGTACGAAGTAGGAATCTAGGAAAATTAGAAATTGTCAAAAATGAAATGGAATGTATAAACATCAATATACTAGGCATTAGTGAGCTGAAATGGACTGGTATTGGCCATTTTGAATTGGGCAATCATACAGTCTACTATGCTGGGAATGACAACTCAAAGAGGAATGGTGTTGCATTCATCATCAAAAAGAACTTTTTTAGATCTATCTTGAAGTACAACGCTGTCAGTGATAGGATAATATCCATACGCCTACAAGGAAGACCAGTTAATATGACTAGTATTCAAATTTACACACCAACAGCTAGGGCCAAAGATGAAGAAATAGAAGATTTTTATCAGCTGCTCCAGTCTGAAATTGATCAAACATGCAATCAAGATGCATTGATAATTACTGGCGATTGGAATGTGAAAGTTGGAAACAAAGAAGAAGGATCAGTAGTTGGAAAATATGGCCTTGATGATAGAAACAATGCCGGAGATCGAATGATAGAATTTTGCAAGACCAACGACTTCTTCATTGCAAATACCTTCTTCCACCAACATAAACGGTGATTATACACATGGACCTCACCAGATGGAACACACAGAAATCATATTGACTACATCTGTGGAAAGAGACGATGGAAAAGCTCAATATCGGTCAGAACAAGGCCAGGGGCCGACCATAATTGCTCATATGCAAGTTCAAGGTGAAATTGAAGAAAATCAGAGCAAGTATACGAGAGCCAAAACATGACCTTGAGTATGTCCCACCTGAATTTAGAGACAATCTCAAGAATAGATTTGATACATTGAACACTAGTGACTGAAGACCAGATGAGTTGTGGAATGACATCAAGGACATCATCCATGAAGAAAGCAAGAGGTCACTGAAAAGACAGGAAAGAAAGAGAAGACCAAGGTGGATGTCAAAGGAGACTCTGAAACTTGCTCTTGAGCGTCAAGCAGCTAAAGCAAAAGGGAGAACTGAGGAAGTAAAAGAACTGAACAGAAGATTTCAAAGGGCCTCTCGAGAAGACAAAATAAAGTATTATAATGACATGTGCAAAGAGCTGGAGATGGAAAACCAAAAGGGAAGAACATGCTCGGCGTTTCTCAAGCTGAAAGAACTGAAGAAAAAATTCAAGCCTTGAGTTGCAATAGTGAAGGATTCCATGGGGAAAATATTAAATGATGCAGGAAGCATCAAAAGAAGATGGAAGGAATACACGGAGTCATTATACCAAAAAGAATTATTCGATATTCAACCATTTCAAGAGGTGGCATATGATCAGGAACCGATGGTACTGAAGGAAGAAGTCCAAACTGCTCTGAATGCATTGGTGAAAAACAAGGCTCCAGGATTTGATGGAATATCAACTGAGATGTTCAACAAACAGATGCAGCGCTGGAGGTGCTCACTCATCTATGCCAAGAAATATGGAAGACAGCTTCCTGGCCAACTGATTGGAAGAGATCCATATTTATGCCTATTCCCAAGAAAGGTGATCCAACTGAATGTGGAAATTATAGAACAATATCATTAATATCACATGCAAGCAAAATTCTGCTGAAGATCATGCAAAAACGGCTGCAGCAGTATATTGACAGGGAACAGCCAGAAATTCAGGCCAGTTTCAGAAGAGGACATGGAACCAGGGGTATCATTGCTGATGTCAGATGGATCCTGACTGAAAGCAGAGAATACCAGAAGGATGTTTACCTGTGTTTTATTGATTATGCAAAGGCATTTGACTGTGTGGATCATAACGAACTATGGATAGCACTGCGAAGAATGGGAATTCCGGAACACTTAATTGTGCTCGTGAGGAACCTTTACATAGATCAAGAGGCAGTTGTTTGGACAGAACAAGGGGATACTGATTGGTTTAAAGTCAGGAAAGGTGTGCGTCAGGGTTGTATTCTTTCACCATACCTATTTAATCTGTATGCTGAACAAATAATATGAGAAGCTGGACTATATGAAGAAGAATGGGGAATCAAGATTGAAGGAAGACTCATTAACAACCTGCGTTATGCAGATGACATAATCTTGCTTGCTGAAAGTGAAGAGGACTTGAAGCACTTACTAATGAATGGATTACACATCAACATAAAGAAAACAAAAATCCTCACAACTGGACCAATGAGCAACATCATGATAAACGGAGAAAAGATTGAAGTTGTCAAGGATTTCATTTTACTTGGATCCACAATCAACAGCCATGGAAGCAGCAGTCAAGAAATCAAAAGATGCATTGCATTGGGCAAATCTGCTGCAAAGGACCTCTTCAAAGTGTTGAAGAGCAAAGATGTCACCCTGAAGACTAAGGTGGGCCTGACCCAAGCTATGGTATTTTCAATCGCATCATATGCATGTGAAAGCTGGACAATGAATAAGGAAGACCGAAGAAGAGTTGAGGCCTTTGAATTGTGGTGTTGGCGAAGAATATTGAATTTACCGTGGACTGCCAAAAGAACGAACAAACCTGTCTTAGAAGAAGTACGACCAGAATGCTCCTTAGAAGCAAGGATGGCGAGACTGCATCTTACATACTTTGGACATGTTGTCAGGAGGGATCAGTCCCTGGAGAAGGACATCATGCTTGGCAGAGTACAGGGTCAGCGGAAAAGAAGAAGACCCTCAACAAGGTGGATTGACACAGTGGCTGCAACAAGGAGCTCAAGCATAACAACAATTGTAAGGATGGTGCGGGACCAGGCAGTGTTTTGTTCTGTTGTGCACAGGGTCGCTATGAGTCAGAACTGACTCGACGGCACCTAAAAACAACAACAACATTTGTTCCTGTTTTAACCATAAACAGACTAGGTTTCTTCAACATAATTTGCTTTCTCGGGTAAGTTAAACATACCTCTTATTGTCTTATAATTCTTTTTATTTACCTTATAAACTATTTCTTGCTTAAAAGTTCAAAGGCAAAGATCATCACAACCTCAAATCAAATCATCACAAAACAGTGACAGGTGAACACTTCAAGACGATATGACGTATGACAGAAAAATGATAGTACATTAGGCAAAAGCAGAGTCTTTACCCTTAAAGAATTTAGTTTTTTCAGTAAAATAATTTTGGATTCACTTGATCACTGACTAATCTTTTTCTTTTACACTCCCCTCCCTGGGCTCTCTTGGGATGATGGGAGTGGAATGGAAATGGAGGTGTGTAGGAAGAATAATACTGAGGAGGAGTCACCTTTTATTTCTCTGGTTCATTAAAATCTGTGTCACTTGGTTTAGGAATTTTGGTTTTCACTACTTCTGGTTTTGGTCCAATTCTAAACAACTCTTTCTTAAAACATATGATTTCCAAGGCAGGGGAATAAAAGTCTTACCAAAAAAAAAAAAAAAAAAGACCATGGTAATTCAAAATTATCAGTCTAAAGCTTGTCTACCATGCTGTTGCATTTTAAGTAACCAATTATTATGTAAAATTCTGGCTTCAGTAGCATTAAGGATATGCAAAAGTCATGAACTCTGTATGATTAGAAAAAACTTGAACGTTCTTTAAAAGACATAGAAAGTTAATTAAAAACTAAGAAGAATGGGGATTTTTGAATATTTGATATTCTCTACTTAGTACATCTGGAAAATTGAAAACTGTGGTCAATGTCAGGTCAAAGACACTAAAGTCTTTCTCTTTGGGCTATTTCAGCCTCTTGACTTTGAGAAGAGGAGTCAGTTGTTTATATAGCTGATAACACATTCACATCATATCAAAAGGAGGAAGCAGAACTCAGTCTGTAATATATTGTATAAATTCATTAACTTCGGAGTATCCGTACAGGGAATCGTCTACTACAAATGAAATTTATATTTACATTACAGTATTTTTATACTGTAGCCTACATCAAAGCATATGATCATTATACAAAGATTCCAAGTAAACAAGTACTGGTATTACAATTAACTTCTGAGAACACTCTTATCCTTGCCACAAAAAACAGATTTTTTTTTTCAACAGAAGCAACACAGAGTAGTACAGCCAAGGGTAACACTGTTGAAGATGACAATCAAAATGAATACAAAAGATAGGATTTATCATTAGAGAAAGAATGGAAACACACAAGCCTAACCAAAAGAGGTCAGAAATTAAAAAGAAAATAATGCCGCTAACATGGGAAATGCCAGTCCCTGCCCTCTCAGAACCTATTTCACTAGGGTGTGAATTTCATCCGCCCACAGGACCAGTCCTGCCCAGGTTAGGAGCCATTATTGTCTGATGGCCAGCGTGCAGGGAGAGCTCCGGGCAGCTGTGAATCCTTGAGATGTCAATCATGGTTGTATGCCTGGGATTCTACCTCAGTTTCCTTTTCTGTCCTAAATTGGGTCTTTCTTGTTTTGAAACTTTGGCTTGGGCACTCTGCACACCTTTCTCCAATTTGCACTTCCATTCCCCATTTTGGAGTCGGGTTCTTGTCCTACCAAACCCTAGTAGCTACCTGGGTTCTTGTTCCCATAAGCTGCTCACTTGTACTTCTCTGTTCTTGAGATACACCTGCCATCTTCTGACAGGAAAACATTCTAACTCATGCTATTATTTTCTGATTCTGGTCTTGTCTGTCCACGGAGAGGAATTTCAGCAATGGGAATGATTAAAGGCAGTATGGACTCTGAGATATAAAAACTCTCATTTTTCTGCTTCACTTCAGCCACTCACAAATTGTTTCCTCTGCTTTAACTGTGTGCAAACCTGCTAAATTCTTTGCTGTTGTCCTTAGCTCCTCTTGCTCCAACTAGCAGCTGTGATCAGATACCAAAACTTCTGGTTGCATTAAATAAATAGTCTGTAACTGTGTATTTGCTCGAGCACATAAACTAAATTGTCTGTAACAGAGTGTGTTTTCAGTGATGAATAACACCTGCACAGCATTTGCTGAGATTAGACAGAGAGAGACGGGAGCTGAACAATAATGGCCTCCACAAAACACAACAGAAAGTTAGACCTCATGTGAGGTCTTCAATACTGCCTTCAAGGGAGTGATGCGTCCTCTGCTCCTCTTCCCTAAGATAACTTTTTTGTTTGTTTGTTTTTAGTGCATAAAGGGCAGGGACCTGGCAGTAAGGAAGGTCCATGTAATACGTTATGCCAAAAAATTAACCAAACCAAAAGTTCAAAGAGGGCAACAAGTAGGGTAAATTTGTGGCAGTAGAATTGCTTCAGGAGAAATTTTTCAAATGCTACTCTAATGCATTATTTCCAAAGCCAAAGTCTGATTTCAACAGCACTGGGTATACTTATTAGATGATTTGTTGAATGAGTGAGGGAGGGAGGAAGGGAGTTAATGAATGGGGCTCTCACATGTCCTGTCCTTGGAATCCTTCCTGGGTGATTATATAGCTGCTTCATAGCCTTCTTTTTTGTTAATCTCTCCAACTGGAGTCATCTTCAGAGAAGCCTTACAAGTTGTGTGGTACTTTAATGCAAGCAATGTTTATTGACATTGACTGGATATAAAACCGCTTACAATCATAGGAATACCTATTGAAAACAATTTTATGTGTCCAGATATTTGGCATGATATAGACGAAGCATTCAGATAACTGATTCAATGTTTAAATTCCATTCAGATGTTTCAGCCAGTATCTCCAAAATATACCCCCTACCAGGAAGGACCAAATAAGTGAATACTTTAATAAATAACCAACCCAAATCCATAAAACTAAACAAGCAAACAAACCCTATGTTATCATAAAAAAGCCAATTCCTAAGCAAATACTGAGATACCACAAGCACAATTTTCATCAAATATGGGCTATCCTGCTATATCAGCACAGTTGCATTACCAAGAAAACTCATTATATAAAAAAATCACATCTTAACCACAATATGAAATGGAAAAGGGAAATAGGGGCTATGTTTTTAGACACACAATAACATCATTATTTTTCATGCACAAATTTCAATAACACAGTTGTCTGGATAGTTATATTACTGGGCAAACCAAGAGCAGAAGTACAACTCATTTTGGTCAAGAGCAGCAGCTGTTGCTTCCCATTCACCAAGGAATCTATCACCAGGCCAGGCTTTTCACACTTTCTCACCATCTTTATCAAGCATTGTTCTGACAAATAAAGAATCAAGACTCTCAAACAGCAGTTGTGTTGGGTGACCAATAAATTTTTCCTCTGTAGGTGTGAGGTTGGAACTAGGGTTTTTGTATAACGGATGACAATCATAGAAATGAAATATTGTTTTCTGTTGAAATGATAAGTTTATGCTAAATTATATTATGCAAGCTTCAGTACAGGAGAAGTATTCATTTTTTTACTATTACTGTTATAAAATTTCATGAATAAATTCACTGAAACTGCCTGTACAGCAAACATTATATTGTTTTATAAAATTAATGAAGTCATAAAACTTATTTACATGTTATGTAAAAACATTTCAAAAACCTACTCACACGCAACACACACATATCTGACACAAACATGTAGAAAATGAGTAAAATCAAAACAAATTATAGTCATAGAACCTGGGATAATTTCACACTCTCTCTGTTAATAGGAAGAGGAGTGACACCGTGCTTTGGTAATCATAGTGAAAATGGCACTGCTTTACTTGACCTCCATGATGGACTGAATTGTGTCCCTGCAAAACATATATTGAAGTCCTCACTCTTGCACTTGTGAACATGACCTTTTTTGAAAATAGGGTTTTTCTTTTGTTATAAGTTAAGGAAGTCCTATGAGAGTATGGTAGGTACTAGCCCTGATCCCTTAGGAGTGGCATTTTATAAGAGAGATGGACAGACACAGAAACACAGTCACACACCAGGGAAAGACAGCATGTGAGGATCCATTACAAGTCAAAGAACGCCAAACGATGCCTGGGTCTGCCAGAAGCTAAAACAGACCAGGAAGGATCTTCCTCTAGAGCCCAGGGAGAGAGCAAGAGCATAGCCCTGCTGATGCCCTGAATTTGGACTTCCAGCCTCCAAAACTGTGAGAAAATAAATTTCTTTTCTTTAAGGACACTCACTTTCTGGTATTTTGTTCTGGCAGCACTAGGAAACTAAGATAACTTTGATTGCTAAAATAACTAATGTCAATTTTAAGTTGCTTTTTATATATTTTTTTATATTAATAATAAATCTACAATTGGGATAATAGTGCATTAATCAAGCATTTTAGATAATTTAGTTTACATTGTTAAATTGGGGGCTAAAATTCTTGTCTACATATCCTGAGCACTTAAATTCCAGAGACCGCAAAAGCTAACATTGATATTCTAAAGCAACATTTATTAAGACTACATTTACCATAGACAGAAATACATTAACATATTTTTATGACACCTTTGCCTCAGAGAACAAAGAACATATTTAATTATTTCATGAGACATGAGGATAAGGGGAAACTGGAGATTTATTAACTTTTTTTTGGTTTTATAAACCAACTTGGATAAATCCTGTTTAAGAACTTTTAATCTGCATCTGACACAACTCTTTCAAGGAAAGAATCCTTAAGTGTTGCTGAAGCAATTATTTTTCCTTTTGTGACAGTCTGTGATTTGGTCACAGCTAGATTCATATCTTTGCTAACCGGGGTCCCCTTTGTGCGCTCTGTAATCCAAACAGATTGACTTACTCTATATTTACATACCCATGCCTTTACCGGCCTAGGTTTTCTGTTGAGAAGTTCTTCCAACAATCAGACAAACTCGAAAACAATAATAAACTAAAAACCAAACCCATTGCCGTCAAGTCAATTCCGACTCACACTGACCTTATAGGACAGAGTACAACTGCCCCATAGGGTTTCCAAGGAGAAGCTGGTGGACTCGAACTGCTGACCTTTTGGTTAGCAGCTTACCCACTGCACCACCCGGGCTCCAAAGACAGATCATTCAAAAAGGAGGAAGTATAATTATTACTTAACATGTTAAAACTATCTTACAAGTAATCAAAGAGATGGAAATGAAAGCCTGAACACAACATCGCTTTTTACCTATTAATGTGCAAAGACAGAGAGGTGAATAGACAGGTATGCCTTTGCTGATGAGGATGGTGTAAATCTGCAATGCTTATGCCTAGCCGGAAAGGGATGAAATAGAATAATGCCTTTGCAAAATAACTTGGCTTATTTAAGAGCCATAGAAATGTTCAAATTCATAGATCTGATAATCCGTTTTGTAAATTTTTAAGAATGAGAACAAAAGTGGTGGAAAAAAACTTTACAAAGATGCCCACTTCCAATGTAATTTTTTGATATTGAAAGAAGCTTAAATAGCAAATAATAGTAGAATGTTATGTTGGAAACAAACAAAAAAGACAATTATGAAGACAGGTAAGGCGATGAAAGAAAACACGAGAAGTTAAAAAGCACAACAAAAAGTTTACATACACTATGATAGTTGCTCTAATTGTTAGGTGTTATTGAGTCAATTTTGGACTCAGAGTGACCCCATGTGACAGAGTAGAAATGCCCTTATAGGGTTTCTAGGCTGTAATCTTTATGGGAACAGATTGCCAAGTCTTTCTTTCTCCTACAGAGAGGCTGGGTGGATTCAAACTGCCAGCCTTTCGATTAGCAGCTGAGAACTTAACCATTGTGCCACCAAGGCTCCTTACATTATGGTTACCACTATGTAAAATATGTATACATTTGGAAATATTCTTGAAGGACAGACACAACACAGACAATAAGTTTCTTAGAAAAAAAAAGAGTTTCTTAGGATGGGGGAATTACTTGTGTTTTCCCATTTTTTTTTTTTTTAAACATTCTACCGTATTGTCATGTAGTTACATGAGAATATAACTATTAATTAAAATAATTTATATTCATTTTTAACTACAATTTCAGATAGTCCCCTTTCTAAGAAAACTTTGATAAAAATTTAATTTTTGGAATTTACATGATGTTCTTGCCTTGCAGTCACGGATTTTGTAGTAAACTTTGCATTAACTTGATGCTGGATTTTAGAAATGGGTACAAGTGTTTGTTAATGGGTCCTGCGGTTCATTAGCAGTAAGCATAAGGACTAATATTCTGGGGGGGCATATACTCACTTATCTACTCTGTTCAGAAGGGACAACTGCCGGGGCTACAACTGCAAAATTTATGGGCCCCTTGCTCCAATGACATTATTATCTGATATCTTCATATGGTCACTCTCTATTCAAAATGGTCACTGAATTCACCCCTTGATACGGTATTTTTTCCTACTGACGTTGGAGACTAATCATTACAGTTATTTAAACAAATTTCAACTTTAAGTCAAAATGTAAACAAATGTTAACAACTTGTCCCGTTACCTACCACTCCCATTCCAGGCCAACTTGATGGCTCAAAGAAATGCATGTACAGTAGAATTTACAATAGGATCTGCAAGGAGAAAAAAAGGGAAAGGGCCTTGTTTCAAATCCAAGTTCTCCCAGATAAATAAACCAAAACCAGTGTCCATCCGGATGATTCCAAGTCATGGTGACTCAGAACTGCGCCTAAGTTTTCAATGGCTGTGATCTTTCTTAAGTAGATCATCATGTCTTTCTTGGGAGGCACCTCTGGATGGATTCAAACTGCCAACCTTTCCTTAGTAGAACTGTTTGCGTCACCCAGGGACTCCCCCATAAAAGTACAGTTATCCGGTTTGCTAATGATTCAGTCTGATTTTGACTAACGTGCAAGCAGACAACTCAAGGTTAAAAACAAACAGCAAAAACAAAACCCACAAAATTTAAGAGTAAAAAAGTGTGGCGCGCTAGCTAAGTGGTTAGTGGTAGGAACATACCAGCTGCTCTGCTTCTGTAAAGATTTACAGCATTGAGAACCCGATGGGGGCAGTTCTACTCTGAGTTGCTCTGAGTCAGAATTGACTTGAGGGCGACAGGTTAATTCAATAGTGGGCCAAGCTGAGGTTCAGGATTCTCAGATGAATTGCTGCTGGGTTTTCTTTTTTGAAGGCTGTTATCTTAAAACCCAGCTGGCTCTATTCCAGGCATCTTGTGGGCTTAAAACCTGTTGTAGGTAGAATTGTGTCCCCCAGAAAGATATGTTGAAGACCTAAGCCCTGGTACCAGTGAATGTGAGCTTATTTGGAAATACAGTATTTGCTGAGATAATCAAGTTAAGACGTGATTATACTGGAGTAAAGTTGGTTCTAATCCAATAAGGTGTCCTTATAAAAAGAGAAGAGCCACAGAAAAAGACACACAGGGGGAACACCAAGTAATGACAGAGGCAGAGACCGGAGTGATATATCTACAAGTCAAAGAATGCTAAGGAATGCCAAGAATTGCTTGCAACACCAGAAGCTAAGAGAAAAGCATGGAACAGAATCTTTCCTAGGGCCTTTAGAGAGAGTATGGCCATGCTGACACAGTGATTTTGAACTTCAGGCATCCAGAACTGTGAGAACACAAATTTCTTCTCTCTCCCTCTCTTTTTAAATAATTGTTGTGTTTTTGATGAAAGTTTACGCTGCAAATTAGGTTCCCATTTAAATTTCTGTAAGTGGCTCATCTGCTAACCAAAAGGTTGGCAGTTCGAATCTACCAGCCACTCCTTGGAAACCCTATGGGGAAGCTCTACTCTGTCCTATAGGGTCACAATAAGTCAGAATTGACAGCAATGGGTTTGGTTTCGGGTGTATACGTATTATACAGTGACGCTGATTATATTTTTTCACAATATGTCAAATTTTCATTATTTCTGTTCTGGTTGTTCTGTTGAGAGGGTAAATGTCTGTTGATTTAAGTCATTCAGTTTTTTGTAATGTGTTATGGCAGCCGTAGGAAACTAACACAAAGCATACACAATAAATAAGTTATAATAATGATACTTCAGGTGTTTTGGATTGTTTCCTCCTTACACTTCATTCTAGATTAAAAAAATTTGTTTTTGTTTTGTTTAGTATTTATAGTTCTTTTGAAATGGTAGCAAGTAAAGTGCTTTCTGAGGAACCCTGGTGGTGCAGTGGTTAAGCACTCAGCTGTTAACCAAAAAGTTGGTGGTTCGAATCCACCAGCGGTTCCTCAAGAGAAAGATGTGACGGTTTGCTTCTACAAATATTACAGCCTTGGAGACCCTATGGGGCAGTTCTAGTCCATCCTGTTGGGTCACTACAAGTTGGAATCAACTCAATGGCAATGAGTTTTAAAGTCCTTTTTGCTTGAATATTAAGTCTCCCCTTGCTCCTAAGCAAACTGTTTTCTTTGTTGTTGTTAGGCGCTGTCGAGTGGATTCCTACTCATAATGATCCCATGTGACAGAGTAGAACTGCTCCATAGTGTTTTCTTGGCTGTAATCCTTATGGAAGCAGATCACCAGGTCTTTCTCCTGTGGACCTGGTGGGTGGTTTTGAACTGACAACTTTTTGGTTAGCAGCCAAGAGCTTAACTGTTGTATCACCAGGGCTCCTACTCCCAGTTGGAAAGGTTTCTTTTATTCTGACAAATTTATTTCCTGAACACATGGTTTGCAGGCTCAACTTCCCTGAGCGAAATATACATATTGTGTATACTTATACACACATACATGTAAATATATATTTGCCATTATTGAGCATTGTGCGGTGGACCAGACATTATGCTCAGTGGTAAGTGATTTTCATGCATCAATTTACTTAATCCTCACAACCAGAAGTGGTGGGTGTATTTACTCTGTTTCACAAATGCGTTAGCTGAGACTTAGCCAGTGGTAAAGCTAGGATTTCAGCCCAGCTCTGGACTCCTTAGCCCAGGCTGCTAACCTCCAAGGCACATCTCCATGGAGTGTCCTAATGAACAGCCTCACTATGCCTTCTGTGCTATTAAGCTTATGGTTACTCTAAAATGTTGATCTTATCCATAACTCTGCCCCCTAAAATCCTCTATCCAAGCTTGGTTCATCTTCTCAAACAAATATTAACACAAATTTAGCATATTCAAAACCCCAATGACTTCTTGAGCCGATAGGCACCAGTTGGAATTAGGAGTTTACTAGACACCTGTGGCTTTTGCGGAACGTTTGTTTCTTTCCCTAGCCGCCCTTCCTTCCCTCTCTTTCTCACCTCATCCAAATTCTACGGAAGTCCACGGGGCACAAAGCTCAGAATGTATTATCTGGTTATTAGTTTTTAATTTTTCTTGGAAACTCTGAAGCACTCCTGCAGTCTCTGGGTTACATCTGGGCTTGTTATCCTTCCTGCCTTTGGCACCACGCTGCTCTGGGCCCAGGCCAGCTCCTGGCAAGAACCTTTCTTTTTGTTTCTCAAGCACACTTTAGCAGGTACTTTTTTTTTTTCTTGCAGTGTTGATTAGCAGCCTTTTTTTTTTTTTTTCTGTCTGTTTGCTTTGTCTGGTTTATGGTCTCTAGGTCACAACAGGCATGAGGTAGGAAGGGACACACACACACACACACACACACACAGAAGATCTCAAGATCCTTAAAATCACAGGATTTCCCCAAATATCAGTGTTACATAAATATTTTCTTTATGTTCATATAACTGAACGCAGTAGAAAATATGTTTTACAGCAAAACTGACTGTAATCTTTTCTGCCTTCTAAAGGGGTAGTGGTGGTCTTATTTACATTAGTCTGAAAACAAGTCTCTAGATCTCTCTCTTTCCCTTATAGACACTGGTGAGGGAAGGAGAAAGGAGAAGCAGGGTGCCTTAATGAATTTTGCCTGTAGTGAAGGAGCTGAGCTTGGTGGGGAGGAAGGGCTGGAGCTGAGCTTGGGAGTTTAGAGGCTGGAGGAAGCTGACTCCTTCTGCATGAGGCAATAGGATGATTTCATTTTCTTTTGTTTTGCTACAAAACAGAACACTGAGCCTTGTGGGGACGGTGACCTGAGTTGGCCGAACTGGCTATCGACCAGAGTATCTACAGTGTAACTTTAAGTTCTCTTATGATGCGCACCCCCTCTGCTTCCTCAGTGTTGGGAAAATATATTGATGTGTTTTAGTTTTCATTTCATTTAGTTTGATTTATTTGCTATTTTGTGGCAATCAAGAAAAGGAGGGATATTATATCTAAGGGAGCTACAGTACAGAACAGAGAAACTCTGTGTGGGATGGTGAGATGATTCGTAAACTTAGCCAATTTAGGAGCAGTGGGAGAATAAAATTAGAGATGACTATGAAAATGTAGAAATCCCTGGTTCATGCAAATGGTTAATGTGCTTGGCTGGTAACCAAAAAGTTGGAGATTTGTGTCCACCCAGAGGTGTCTTAGAAGAAAGGCCTGACAATCTACTTCTGAAAAACCAGCCTTGAAGACACTTTGGAGCACAGTTCTACTCTGACATACATAGGGTGGCCATGAGTTGGAATCAACTCGATGGCAATTAGTATGAAAATTAAGCTGTTTTCTCCCCAAACAGAATTGATGGCAAGACTGGAAAGAATGTGAACTCCTCAGTATGCACGGTGTGGTGTTTGAATCAATTTCATTTAAATCTCAATGGATGGGGTGCCTCAGCTGATGTCTAGTGGGCATTAAACAATTAATTGCTATTTTATAACTATAATGAATACTTCACTGATTCTGGCCCTTACTAGCAATAATCTGTATCAGTTATTTACAGCTGTATAACAAACTACCCCAAAACTTGACTGTTGCTGCTGCCATCAAGTTGATTTCAACTCATAGTGACCTTATAGGACAGAGTGGAACTGCCCCATAGGGTTTCTAAGACTGCAAAGCTTTACGGAAGCAGACTGCCAGATCGTTCTCCGGCAGAGCAATTGGTGAGCTCGAACTGCTGACCTTTCAGTTAGCAGCCAAGTGATGCTTAACTAGTGCACTGCTAGGGCTCCTACCCCAAAACTTACCATCAGGGACAGATTACCCAATAAGCATGGTAAGCATATGCTTAGGGCATCAACAAAATAGGGACACAACTTGTCCAAAGCAAAGACCCATAGATGCCAAGCAGACAGGACACAAGGAAAAGCGACCACCACAATGGAAGGGAACTGGTAGGGCACTAAATGAGAATGTGCCAGCCAGAAATAAAGTTCACACACAATGTAGTTTAAGCTATGAGGCCCCTACCACTTCAATACCTTCATTGACATCATGGATAGCTAAGTCAGACAGTAAGACAGACAGATAGACAGACACACACATATATATACATATACATGTATATATAACTCACATATCATGTTCAAATGCATGAGTAGGCAGAAGAGGGGGCACCACAGATTATCAGTGTTTAGGGTCCTCACATGCCTTAATCCAGCCCTGTTTACCACCCAAACCAAACCTGTTGCTATTGAGACAATTCTGACTCATAAAAAAAAAACCTAAAATAACAACAATCATTTATTTTCCTTGTGAACCTGCAATTTGGGCAGGGGTTGATAGGTCTACTTGTCTCAGATCTATACAGCATTACCTGGGGTGCTTCTACCTAGGAACGGAGAATCAGCTGGCTCACTCCCGTGTGTGGAAATTTTGCTAGTTGTTAGCTGGAAGCTTGGCTGGGAGCTCAACGGGTGCTGTGGGCTGGGGAAATTATTCCCTTTATACATATGTCTTTCCACAGGCTGTTGGGACTTCCTCTCACAGCATGGTGGCTGGGTTCAAAGACGGAGCATCCAAAGAGAACAAGGGAGAAGACCAAGGCAAAAATACAGGGCATTTTTATGATCTGGATTTGGAAGTAATATAGTTTCTCTTCTGCCATACTTTATTGGCCTGCTCAGGCTCAAGTGGAGAGGACATAGATTCACTTCCTGGTGGAGGAGTGGCAAGTTTCTAGTAGAGCATGTGAGATAGGATATATTGTTGATGTCATCTTTGAAAAATTCATTCTGCCACACTCCCTATAGTAGGTTGAATGGTGGCCCTCCAAAAGTTATGTCCATGTTCTAACCCTAATAGCTGTGAATGTGACCTTATTTGGAAAAAGGGTCTTTGCAGATGTAATTAAGGATCTCAAGGTGAGATCTTCCTGATTATCCCTGTGGGTCCTTAATCCAATGACAAGTGTCCAGATAAGAGACAGAGAGGAGAAATCATAGAAGCCCATGTGAACATGGAGGTAGAGTTTGGAGTGATGCAATTACAAACAAACAAAGGATTGCCTGGAGCCACCAGAAGATGGAAGAAGCAAAGAATAGATTATTCCCTGGAGTCTTCAGACAGAGTGTGGCCTTGCTGACATCTTGATTTTTGACTTCTTGCCTCCAAAACTATCTGAGAATAAATTTCTGTCGTTTGAAGCCACCAAGTTTGTGGTAAATGGCTATAGCAACCCTAGAAAATGAATACACTAATCATGGGAAATCTTAGCACCATGTGCACTACCTCCCCAAATAATTTCTAGGATCCCACAGGGATATTCCATGTGCTTAAAAATAAGCTTTGTGTTTAGCACATGATACGTGCAGTTTGGAGGAGCCTGGTGGCAAAATGGTTAAGCACCTGGCTGCTAACCGAAAGATTGGTCGTTTGAATACACCAGCCACTCTGCTGGAAAAAGAAGTGCAGTCTGCTTTCATCAAGATTTACAGCCTTGGAAACCTGAGGGGCAGCTCTACTCTGTCCTATAGGGTTGCTATGAATCAGAATCATTCTACGAGTTTTGGTTACATGCAGTTTTATTCTCTTCTCCTCTTCCAACCATTGTTTCTGGGTACAGCTGTGTCTTCTGGATGATAGGTAGGAGGTTTATTGTTATTCCTGCTGCACTGTAACTCTTGAGGAGCCAAATGCATACAACAAGATGTAACGAGAGGAAAGGCAGCTTGCCTCTCTCTGCTTTTTGTGTTACATTGTTAAGGAATACCTAAACAGGGTGCGCTATGATGCCGTGTATCACATACTTTGGACATGTTATCAGGAGGGATCAGTCCCCAAAGAAGGACATCATGCACCTAACAACAACAACATGATGCCACACTGTTGTAAAGAGATTTTGTTTAAATGGCACTTTCACTTTTCCTTACCAGCATTTCAGTTGTTTCTCTTTAATGCTGGTCAGAATACAATTTGAGGCACAGAAGCCATGATGCCCTCAAAATTGCCACTCCCCACTTGACCACTAAAGCCACATTTCTAGATCAGCTCGTTGTGCCTTTCATTTTCTTTAGAATATGATTTCTTTAGGAAGCTCCTTCGTCTCTTAAGCAAATGGAGTCTAGCAAGTCAAGAGCTAATTGAAATCTGAAGTATACATACTAGACTCAGACTCATGATAAACAGAATTAAGAATTAGATAACCTTTGAAAATCATAACTCCTAAAGGTAGGGTATCACACATAGTCTTAGTTGATATGCAATTACATGGATTAAGATCACCCCTGCCTTTTTTGTCACAATATCTTTATTTCTGACTTTCTTAGCTGGAAGATAAAGCTTGGTTTAGTAATACATAAAGTAGGTAAAATGACAGAAGCTAAAATTTATGTATCTTGACCCTTTATATAGCAGTTCAAGGCACTTCCATATGGAGGCCCAACTGTTTATAATTTCCTCTTCTTTCAGGTTTTTCCCTTTCAAAAAATGGTCTGCAAATTTTTGGCCCCAATTCCAAATGGCTTCAGTCTCCTGACTATATGAGAAAATGACTAATAGAGGGTTCCTCTTGTCTGTAGACAGTGTTGTCCAATGGAACTTTCTGGAATGATGGAAATGTCTCTGTATCTGCATTGTCCAATATGGTAGCCACTAATCACATGCATATATTAAGCATTTGAAATGTGACTAATTTGACTGAGGAACTAAATTCTTAATTTCATCTAATTTAAATTCAATGGCAAATCACCATGTGTGGTTAGTAGCTGTCTTATTGCACAGTGTGACTCTACATGATGGAATCTTAGTGTAACTTCCATGTACTCAGTTTCTGAAAGCTTCCTCATAGTCAGAGAAGGAGGTGTGAAGCAGTTAGAGCCTCAGTAATATCTGATAGCATGTGAGCCTTTTATTTGCAGGTATTGTTCTCATTGCATCACTGACAACTGGACTCTGGCTTTACCCTCTGTACTGGTCTCCTAGGGCTGCTATACAAAGTACTACAGACTGGGTGGCTTAAAACAATAGAAATTTATTCTCTCACAGTTCTGGAAACGGTGGCAGGGACACAATCTCTTTGAAAACACTAGGGAAAGATCTTTTTTTGCCTCTTCTAGCTTCTGGCAGCTCCAGGCATTCCTTGGCTTGTGTCAGCATAATTGTTGTCTCTGCTTTCATCTTCTCATGGCTGTCTTCCCTCTGTGTCTCTCTTTGTCCCTTCTCCTCCAGTCATAGTGGATTAGAGCCCACCCTGCTCCAGTGTGACCTCGTGTTAGCTAATTGCATCTGCAAAGATTCTATTTTGAAATAAAGTCACATTCAGCAAAATGATACAACTATTTTGGAAAATGATATGGTACTTTCTTAGAAAGCTAGAAATAGAAATACCATGGGATCCAGCAATCCCACTCTTAGGAATATATCCTAGAGAAATAAGAGTCTTCACATGAATAGACATATGCACACCCATGTTCATTGCAGCACTGTTCACAATAGCAAAAAGATGGAAACAACCTAGATGTCCATCAAGAGATGAATGGATAAACAAACTGTGGTACATATACACAATGGGAGTATTATGCAATAATAAAGAACAACTATGAATCTGTGAAGCATCTCATAACATGGATGAATCTAGAGGGCATTATGCAGCATGAAATAAGACAATCACCAAAGGACAAATATTGTATGAGACCACTACTGTAAAAACTCATGAAAAAAGGTTTACACACAAAAAGAAACAATCTTTGATGGTTATGAGGGAGGGGAGGGTTGGGGATGGGAAAACACTAAATAGACAATAAATAAGTGGCAATTTGGTGAAGGGAAAGACAGTACACAGTACTGGGGAAGCCAGCACAACTTGTATGAGGCAAGGTCATGGAAGCTCCACAGACACATCCCAACTACCTAAGGGATCGAATTGTTGGACTGAGGGCTGCGGGGACCATGGTCTCAGGGAACATCTAGCTCAATTGGTATAATATAGTTTATGAAGAAAATGTTCTACGCTCTACTTTGATGAGTAGTGTCTGGGGTCTAAAATGACTGTGAATGGCCATCTAGGATACTCCACTGGTCTCACCCTTTTGGGAGCAAGGAACAATGAAGAAAACTAAAGACACAAAGGAAAAATTAGTCCAAAGGACAAATGGACCACATCTACCAGTCTCCACCAGACTGAGCCTAGTACAACTAGATGGTACCCAGCTACCACCACTGACTGCTCTGACAGGGATCACAATAGAGGGTCCCAGACAGAGCTGGAGAAAAATGTAGAACAAAATTCTAACACAAAAAGAAAGACCAGACTTGCTGGCCTGACAGAGTCTGGAGAAACCCTGAGAGTATGGCTCCCAGACACCCTTTCAGCTCAGTAGTGAAATCACTCCTGAGATTCACCCTTCAGCCAAAGAGTGGACAGGCCGCTAAAACAAAATGACACTAAAGTGGTACACCAGCCCTGGGGCAATGACTAGAAGGCAGGAGAGGACAGGAAAGCTGGTAATAGGGAACCCAAGGTGGAGAAGGGAAAGCATTAACATGTCATGGGGTTGTTAACCAATGTCATAAAACAATGTGTGTACTAACTGTTTAATGAGAAACTAGTTTGTTCTATAAACTTTCATCTAAAGTACAAAAAAAAAAAAAAAGACAAGGTCACATTCATAGATACTGATGCTTAGGACTTGAACATATCTTTTTGGGGGAGACATAAATCAAACCATAACAACCCCTGAACAGTTTTACTTTATGAGGTTAGACTTTTTAACCAAGGCTACAGCTACACCAATTATCTTCTCATGGATCTCATGGCTGCTTTTACTGCAGAGAGCTTCCTTAATTCCTTTCATAAGGCTCCCTGAATCTGGCCTTGACATTGGCAAAGTTGGCTGCAGGCCTGCATTGTCTTCCTCCCAATTTTCCAACATGATGACTAGCTTAGCACACCCCAAAACAAGAGTTCCTTAGGGCTAAATACTGAGATAAGTTTTACTTTCTGGTCAATTATAACTACCAATAAATCAGCTAACGCTACAATAATATTCCATAAAAAATCACCCCAAAACTCAGTGGCTTACAACACACACGTGTAGGTCAGCTGGGTTTGGCTGATCTCGGCTGAGTACAGCTGAGCTTGGCTCAAGGCCACAGCATGGTTTCAGGTAGAACATGTTCTTTTAGAGATGTCAGAAGTTCAAGAGACCAAGCCCAACCTTGCAAGTGCATTTCAAGCCTTTGCATGCATCACATTAGTTAATATCCCATTGGCCAAAGAAAGTCACAGAGCCCAGAGCCAGACAGTAGGGTGGTACACTCTCCACAATGATACCACGGCAAAGGTGTGGATATTGAACGCTGCTATGAGAGAGTGAAGATGTAAGACCTGTAATTCAGTTTACTACACAGATTACAGTCTGTTTCTCTCTCACACACACTATTTTCTGGTGATAATTATCAAATCGACCTACTGCACACTTACCCAACACACTTACTATCTCGTTACCTGACTTTTCACATTTATGACAATAGTAAAAAACATACTATCTGACTATTTTGCGCGTTAAGGAGGCGTTGGGCATGGCGGCAATGGCTGTGAGCGTCCCCTCACTTGAGGAGGGTCTCTGGCAGCCTCTGGGAAGCTGGACCGTGCCCCCTCACCACTCCCTCCTGCAGGTGGGGGGCACCACGTCCAGTTGTTGCATGGGGCCAGCCTCCTTTGTGGCACCGAGCCAGAAGGCGCCTGTTCTGGGTTCCCAGCTCCTACGCAGCCTGAGGCCTTGCAGCTCAAAATTGCTGTGGGCTGGGAAGGCAGGAAAGAAAGAGGCACTGGACAGGGTGTTTGGAAAAAATGTGTGTGAGTTTAATGACACCCCAGAGTTAGCCAAAGTGGGCCTTAAGCCTCCGCCTCAGTGGGGCTGGGTGCAAGGCCAGGCTCCTGGTGCCCTCGCTGGAAGCCCAGAGCCTCAGTGACTCACCAGGCCTGGAGGACAGAGTAGGATCCAGGATCGTCAAGGCAGGCTCACAGTGGTGGGAATGGAGCCCTGGAGGTGGCTTTACAAGTGAAGTTCTGACCCCGCACAGGAGGAAGGGGAAGTGGATAAGTTGTGGGCCTTCCGGTCACACAGCCCAGCTTTACCCAGCTTTGTCTCCTCTAAGCCTTCTGGACTCATTCACAGTGATGAGCACATCAATAAATCTTAGCTGTTATTATTTCTATAATCGTATTTTCTAAAAGAAAAAAAAATCGGACAAATAGATGGTCTGAAAACAGAAAAAAAAAAAAAATCCTCCACTTTCACATAACATTGACTTTCACATAAAGACCTGGTCTTTGGAACCTAACTATGTCGATAAGTGAGGAGTGAGTATATTTTTTTTAAACGCTTTCTGTTTTTGGGTGGTGTAAATGGTTGATGCACTTGACTGCTAATGGAAAGGTTGGAGGTTAGAGTCCACCCAGATGTGCATTGGAAGAAAGACCTGCTGATCTACTTTCGGAAAATCAGCCACTGAAAGCCCTAGGAAACCCAGACCTACTCTGACACAATGGAGCCGCCATGAGGGAGAACAGACTTGACAGCAACTGATACTTGGATTCCTCGAAAGATGAAAATTTGACTACCCTTCTTTTTTATTTGTACCTTTGGGAAACTTTAACTTTTTTAGTCACATTTTTTTCTTGGGGGGGGGTGGGAGGGCAAATAAATCAGCTAATTTAGCTACCTAGGAATGAGTTTACTAGTAATCTTTAATAACTCATTTGATGTTCTACAGAATGTGATCAAAGACCTAGATCAACTTTATCACCATTTCCTTTTTCTTAAAGCCTTTGATGCTCATTTACTTAAAAACTGACCAACTAATTTGGCATCAATCTCTCTGGAACTATCCCACTTGGAGTGCTGTAGCATCTGTCTAAGTGTTTCCAGGTCAGTCATATTTCAAAAATTTTAGATATCACATGTTTATTATTAATGACATACTACATTTAAAAAAAAGTAGGCCAAATAATTACATAGATAAATAATTCATATATAGTAATACTATATATTACCATATATAGTAAAACTATATAATACTATATAATTACATAGATAAATAATTCATATACAATATTATAATACATATAATACTATATATATACTATATAATTACATAGATAAATAATTTATATATATAGTAATACTATATATTATTTTATATATTACTATATATATAGTAACAGTATATAATACTATGAGTCGGAATCGACTCGACGGCAGTGGGTTTTTTTTTTATAGTAATACTATTTATCTAAATAAGTATTTGTGTTTATATATGTTTGGAAGAGAGAAATCCGGAAGGCTACGTTACTGTAGAGAGTGACAGCGAGGTCTCATTTTGACTTTACGCTTTACATGCCATCTTATTAAGTATTACTCCGTAAGCAAGCCTTATTTTTATGACAAAAAGATGTGAAAAATAAAAACCACAACATTATACTTCAAATATTCTGGCAGGCTGTCATAGGTGGCAGGTTACATAGAAACTTCATTTCCATGATTTACCAATTTCTATTCTGAGTTACCTTTCCACAGGAGGAGAGGAAAAGGTATGGGTGCTTTTGAGGGGTCAAGCAGTCTTTTGGGGTTCAGAAGGAACTTTTTATTTTGTATTGTTCTAGCTCCAGTTTGAATTTTTCCTTAGCTTCTTGATTTCTAAATATCTCTCGCTCTAAAACTGTTCTTGGACTCATTTCTAAGCATTCCATATTTAGCTCGGGTTCCCATAAAGGGAAGTCACTTAGAGGAAAAGTGACCAAGAGTTTCTGTTCTTGTGAGAGCTCCATGGCCTTTGTAGCATCATTTTGTAGCATCCTAAAATGACTTGTAGCCAGGTAACAGATGTCATCAATTCTAATAGTAAAAGCTTCTTCTTTGCACTGTTCAAACATTCCTGTTCTTACCTTAAAAAAAAAAGATAGTCCTAATTTTTCAATCCCAACTCTGGGGGGAAAAAAATATCTATATATATATATATAGATATATAACACTAATTTTTCAGGACCAGGCTCCTTCTGGGTCACTTTAACATGTGTCAGGGTTTCCTAAGTTCTTGACCATTCTTGGAAGTCTGCCTCTGCCTCCCCTCCCATACTAGCCACTTGCCACATTCTATGCATTTCAGGGGGAGGAGAGTGAGTCAGTGGTAACAGCAGACCCTTTGATTACTGAGTTTAAACCTGGCTCTATCAATTACTAGGTTGTATGACTTTCATCAAGTTATTAAAACCTTATTGAGCCTCAATTTTTTCTCCTACAAGATGGACATACAGATAAAATCTACCTCATAGAATCCTATGAAGTTTAAATAAGAGAGCCTGTCAACTCAGCGGCAACTGATGGTGGGGGTGGTTTGAAAGCGTCTTAGACAGCGCCTGGCTCATAGGGCCACCCAATAAACCTTAGTCTTTGTAATGCTCCTTCATTTATAAGTTGTGCCCCTAACACTCTGAAGAGGCATTGGTGGTTGAATAGTAAAATTCTCACCTACCAGGCAGGAGACCCGGCTTCTTTTCCCAGCCAGTGAGCCTTATGCACAGCCAACCCTGTCTGTCAGTGGTGGTTTGCATGTTGTCATGAAGATGCACAGGTTTCAGGAGAGCTTCCAGACTAAGATAAATTAGCAAGAAAGGCCTGGGAATTTACTTCTAAAAATTAGCCAAAGAAAACACTATGGATCACAAAAGAACGTTGTCTGATCTGCAACCAATCATGGGGATGATGCAGGACTGGGCAATATTTCATTCCATTGACTCATGGGGTTGCCATGAGTCAGAGCTACTCAATGGCAGCTAAAAGCAATAAATTCAGCATTTTACTCTGTGAGAAAATTCATGAGTGACGGGGATCAAAACTAGATCCATGCACATAATTTATAGGAGAAATTCACATCCACAGTATGCTTAAAACTAAAATTTAAATGGAACAAACTGGGGGATTCATCTAATAATTTACATTTCTTTTGTAGTTTTTCTTATGTCATTACAGAATATATGTATTATTTGGAACAGGAGGGAAAAGAATCCCTTGTTTTTAATATGAAAATCACTTTAAAAATCTGAATTAGAAGCCTATAAATCCTGTAACATTGTTTCAATTTTATTATAATGCACTTCAGGGAATGAATTTGAGTTTCTGAAATATTTCAACAGGAATGGCTTCATTCATTCACTTTCCAGGGTTCTGGCTATGTTAGATTACACATCATCACGTAATGTTACTGAATTTTATTTTCATATTATATATTACCCCTCTGAAATCAATATCTGGAACATTTAATTCCTATAAATGGGAATTTGCTTATGAAAATGCATAGAATGTAAAACAAACCAATGACTATTTCATCTATATTGTGCAATACCTTCCTCCGCCCTTCGACATATATACACATTTTTTTAATCACATTCTCTCAGAAATTGAAGACGGAAGACTATTGCTTCACTGAGTAGAACATTTCTCTGAAAAAATAATATAACACAGAAATATTATAAAATGTTTGGCATGTAGAAGAATGGAACTGACTCAGACTCAGCTATATGAAATCCTTTATTGTTAGCCCTGGCCTCTTTTCACAGAGTTGCTGGTGAGTGACCAAGGGAGTTTTGGGGCTTTTGGTCTGCTGGGGTAGTGAGGTAAGAGCCTATCAGGGAGCCACTAAAGGGAACTTCTGGTAGAGAGACAACTGCACCACATAGAAATCCTTGGCGTTTAGGACAAAGAATTGTAGATCTTAGTGTTATGAGTGCACACTCTTTATTCTGCAAAGGGTTCCTTTAAAACTCAGTCATAACTCAGGCTGGTAGCTGACATGCCAAATTTTAGCGGGCATACTTTGAAATGGATGAGAGATTATCACAGGTGTTAAAAGGTCCAAATGCGATGCAGTAGTAAAGCACCGAAGCTCTCACAAATGACTTGAGAGAAGCTTTACGTACTGTGTTGACGCCTGCCAAATAGCAACTGTCCTCAGAATGCCTGGCTAGAAAAGCGGGTGCCAAATTTGAAAGCTTACCTGCATTTAAAACAAGGAAAAAGACAGCTTTGCATACTACACGTATTTGCAATTATCAAAAAACACTGCAACTAATTAATTTTTGGTTAAGGACATCTGCTTCAGTGAAAACCAAGGAACACGAAAAAGTCAAGCTCTCAAAAGTTTATTTCAATTTAACAATCCGTAGGGAAAAAAAAATCAGGTTCATGACATAACCTATTTTTAATGCAGTGAAATCCAGCATTCATTACTTTGCAGATGCACTTAAAAAGGAAACTTTATGACTGCCATAGGCATCTTTATAGCAAGCTGCTAATTCTCTTAAGTTGATGGCTCTGGCTGCTCTCAACATCAATGCCTGTGGTCTCTTTGCCCACAGACTGCCGCACTGGAAATCTTCAGTTTGTCACCCCACCACATCTAGTGCCAAGGTCATTCCTGAGGATCCCCCTCCCACCCACCATCTGGTGGCCACAGCCCTCATCCTAGTCGTCTAGAATTTGGTACCTCCACCCCCACCCGCCCCCATCCTGGTACAAGTCATTACACTAATTGGGACCTTGCCAAGCTTTGTGACCCTCAGCCTCAGTAACTTGGACCCTCAAGGTGTTTGGATGAGTCCAGGAAACTTCTATGTCTTGCCTTGGTGAAGTCGTGCTGATTCCCCTTATATTGTGTGTTGTCTTCCCTTTCACCAAAGTTAACACTTCCCTAATGGTGGTTCCCTGCCTTTTCGGTTTGTTTGTTTCTACCATCTGGAAAACAAAGACAACAATAGCACTTGTCTTATAAGGCTGTCGGGAATATTAAATTTATGTAAGTTGATCCATGTACATAGTAAACATCCAAGAAATTATTATTTCTATGAAGGTAGGTGATAGGATCTTGATTCTGAGAAAGGACATTCTGTTCAATCATGGCCCTATGACCTGTGTGACTACAAATGGTACATTCTCTTGGAGACACCTGCTGTGTGAACCCTTTCTACTTCTACCTCTACTCCTAGGTTGAGCCCCTGGCATATAAGTGCCTATCTGGACTCAGATTTGCTTGCTGATTTAGATTGTGAGCCACTCTCTATCAAGGCAGCCCTAAAACCTGATGGGCCTTTAATCTCACTCTCACCCCAATGCACCGGTATGTTCAGCTTACTAGTCATTCCTTTTTGACTTTCTACTGAGATTCCAATGTTCCTGAGTGGTGCAAAGGCTTAAGCACTCAGCTGCTAACTGAAAGGTTGGTGGTTAGAGTCCACCCAGAGAGGTATCTTATGGAAGAAAGGCCTGGGGATCTACTTACGGAAAAATTCAGCCATTGAAAACTCTATGGAGCACAGTGGTACTCTGGCACACATGGGGCTGCCATGAGTCGGAATCAACTCCATGGCAACTAGTTTAACTGAGATTTCAACATGTTTTTTGTACCAACGTAGGTTATAACTGACACGTATGACATTAATTTACTCCCTATGTTTCTCTTTGAATAGAATTTTATGATCCAGCTAAATTTTAGAAACTCATCCGTTGAGAATCAGACCTTAAATCTCAGAAAATGTAAATATTGTCTAGGCATATTAGCTCCCAAAATAACAAAAGGAACCATCTCTCTGTTGTGGGTAGCAATAAAGTACACTTTTCCTTCTGAAAGAGTTTTTTTTTTTTTTTTCTAGATTATTCCTATAATAGAGAGAAACTAGGAAGCAAACAAAAAAAATCCCTAAAAGATCAAGAAAAGACAACCTCTCCTTCATCGATTGCTACACTGACCAGTTTTGTACTTGATAAAATATTACATAGAAATCTTTTAATTAAGCTTTTATAAAACATCTGTCTAAAATATATTTGTTTATATTCTTGCCTTTGTAAGGGAAATGTAATGAATGTTCCCTACTATCTTATTGATGATCAAGTCATTACAGTGACTAAAAGAAATTTTTTGTTTAACTCAACTCTCACTTTAATATTTAGGCATAGAAATTATAGCAGATTGGGTTGAGTATGTATTTATGGTGGTATAACTGAGGAAGTTAGTTTTTACAACATTTTGCTAACTTTTTTATTGTCATTTACTTCTTAAACCTAAAATTAGAATGGATAACTAGGGCTTTAGTTAATAGGTTTTATTAGAAATAATAGCAAACAAATAAACAAAACTCATGTATTGTGCCCATCCTGGCAATAACTTCGTTAAGGCAATGTTATATGAATGATGATTATAGATCTAATAGATATGTCTTTATTAAGCAGTCATTTTTTTTTAAATTGTGTGAAAAACATAAAAAATATAAGTATTATGTTAACACCATAACAAATACATTGAATGCTAATATTTAAAAGAAAAAAAAAATCCAGATCTTTGCAAACTCACAATAACTATATGGCATATTATTTCCCCCATAAATGAAAAAGTTAGGAATTCTCTTTGGGGCCCTGGTGATTCTTTGAGTACAAAATAAAATAATTTAAAAATTGTTTTAAAGCTAAAAAGAATTTTTTTTTTTTTTTTTTAGAGCTCTTTACTGTGTTGTCATTCTCATCCTGAACATTTTAATGTTGGATTTCCTTTGGGAATGGAAATTCCACAAACCATATCCTCAGAAGATTTACTGTGTGTGCAAAGATAAGTAGAGAAAAATATAGCCCTACTGAAAAACTCCAAATTCCCGCCCTAAAGCAAGCTATGGGTCTTCAGGGTCAGAAACGCAAATGCTAAACCTACAAAGGCCAATGATTTACTGTACGGCAGTGTTTTGTTAGTATTTTTTTTTACTGTGAAAAATTTTCCATAACATTTCTGTTTCAACATGATTTTCCTGGAGTAGCTTACCCTTGAATGAACTTGTCAAAGTCCTGTGCTTCATGCAACTTTCAAATCAAACCCTTTGCCATAGAGTTGATTCAGACTCATGGAGACCCCTTGTGTTACAGAGCAGAACTATTCCATAGGGATTTCTTGGCTGTCATTTTTATGGGGGCAGATCCCAGGCCTTTATTCCATGATGCCACTGGGTGGCTTCTAACTGCCAACATTTAGGTTAGTAGCTGAGAGCAAACTGTTTGTACCACCCTGGGATCTTCATATAACTTTTCAGAACCTCTAAAATAAAAACCAATGGGTCCGTTTTACTTTTCTTTCCTCCTTAAATAGAAAGGACAATTAGGTGTGGAGAAAAGATCAGTAAACTGGGAGTCAGATGATCTCGGATGTTTGGTGCCTGCCTCTGCTGGACTGAGTAGGTCCCATAAGTTCTTAGGAGCCCTCGTGGTGCAGTGGTTAAGCACTCGGCTGCTGACTGAAATGTTAGTGGTTAGAACCCACCAGCCACTCTGTGGGAGAAAGATGTGACACTACGCTTCTGTAAAGATTATACCTCAGAAACCCTATGGGCAGTTCTACTCTGTCTTATAGGGTCACTATGAGTAGAACTGACTCCCTGGCAAAGGTTTTCTCAACTTCTTTGAATTGCTTTGATAATTTACACAGTGAGGAGTGTTAAAGGGGATAATCTCTAATGCCCCATTTAAAAAAACTTTTTTGCATCTAAATCTATTTACACACTAATGGATTGCAGAATAGGAAGGAGATGGTCTTAAAAAATGCTTTAAAGATCATTTTCTATTTTTTTTTCCCACTAATTTCATTTCTCAGAGCATTTGTGAATCTGAAAATTGGGTTTAATGAGCTGTAAATAGAATTCAAACCACAAAACTTTGAGTTGCTTATAAATAAGATATCCACAATGACCAAGATGGTTCAAAATACTTTTCTTCTTTCCATAAAAACTACTAATTTACAAAACCACATGATTAAGTAATGTAACTAACAACCTACAATACTGTCAAGCTTTCTAAGACCAGCACAGGAAGCACAGAATGGCATAAATAAATATAGTCTTTTTAAAATCCACAGTTCTGAACTGCAGTCATGACAATATTCAGGAAATAAATATATTTTCAATACTACATACTTTTGAATTCTTAAAGATTTTCCCCAGGAGATAAGGCAAGACCGAAACTGCACAACTTAAGTGTTTCTGAAGTAAACACATTAATGGGTGAAATACCAATTTGAGTGGTAAAACGGTATGCCTTTTCAATGACCGCTTAACTAACTTTACTCTTTTTGTTTGTTTTGTTTCTTTTTGCAACTGTCAATCTAATCAATGCTTCACTTATCTGCTTTTCAACTATGCCCTCCTGGAGAACACCATACTTCTGTTGCTCTTTTTACTCTCCAAACACCAAATACTTACCTCTAAATGGAAACCCTGGTGGCGTAGTGGTTAAGTGCTATGGCTGCTAACCAAAGGGTTGGCAGTTCAATTCCGCCAGGCGCTCCTTGGAAACTCTATGGGGCAGTTCTACCCTGTCCTATAGGGTCGCTATGAGTCGGAATTGACTCAGTGGCACTGGGTATTATAACACCTATATATCACAATACTTGATTTTCTGATTAACTCTCCCACCATTCTGTAAGGGAAGAGCTAAGTCTTAAAGGACAGATTGTTGTTGTTGATAGCTGCTGATGGGTTGGTTCTGACTCACTGGGATGTTATGTATAACAGAACAAAATGTTGACAGGTCCTATGCCATCTCCATTTTTGAGGCTATTGTGTCAATCCCTCTCATTGAGGGTTTCCTTCATTTTCCTTGACCCTATACCGGAGCCCTGGTGGTGCAGTGATTAAGAGCTCAGCTGCTAACCAAAAGGACAGTTTGAATCCACCAGCTGCTCCTTGGAAACCCTATGGGGCAATTCTGCTCTGTCCTATAGAGTAGCTATGAGTTGGAATCAATTCGATGGCAGCAGGTTTTCTACTGTACCAAACACAATGCCCTTTTCCAGTGATCGTTCTTTCCTGATGATGTGTCCAAAATAAATAAGAAGAAGTCATGCCATCCTTGCTTCTAAGGAGCATCCAGTTTTATTTCTTCTAAGATTAATTTAATGATATATAGAGGCTCTGTCACTTAGACAGGCAGATCAGCTAGAACTTATTGTGAGCCAACTGTGTGATATTTATAAGCAATGCCACTGATGGTGGCCATCAGTGGAGGATACTGAGCACATATCTTGAATGGGACACCAGGGACAGTGGATTACCTCATTAAGCAGGACCACAAATTGGCCAGTGCAGCCATCACACTGGAGTGCAAATCATCATCATCAGCCCAGGTGTGGAGTTTGCGTGCCAGGATGGAAGGGGTTGAGTCTTCACATTTTAATGGCACAATTGGCTCTCCCTGCTGACTGACTCCTTGTTCGCTTATCTCAATCAATCCTCCTTCAATTATCATATTTAAACTTGCAAATGGGCATATACTTGTTATAACTATTTAGTTTCATAATATTCTTATTTCCATGTAATATTTTCAACTTGATTTGATCCAGGGCAATTCTTCAGTTTTGTGGTATCTACCACAACTGTATCACTCAATCAAGGCAATAACAACCGTTACCCAAGGCAATGTCTGTTATGAAAGTAATGCATGAATAACAACAGCCATAACAATAGTTCAATATTATTAAGTCCTTGCTATGTCCAGTGAACTGCGCCAGATAATTTACATGCATTATCTCATTTAATCCTTACAATAACACAATGTATTAGGAGTCACTGTATTTGTTTTAGATTCCAAAACGGAGGCCCAGAGATATTAAAGTGGCTTCCCCAAGGTCATACATACTAATTCTATTAAACTCAGATTAAATAAATCAAAAGTCATTGTTACCAAGATTTCCTATCTCTTGGCAGAAAGATGGGAATGTCCTCTCAAAAGTGTTAATATCTATAAACACCTATTTTACAATACTGCTCTTATACTCCCATTTACATCCAGATGGCAACATGTTTCTCAGTATAATATCAAAATCTAGACTGTGGATGATATTCTTGCCTCTTTCTCCTAGCTTGAGGTTGTTCTACACTAACCACAATTATGAAATCATTCAACAAATTATTTTATTATATGTAGTTTTTTTTTTTTAGTATTAGGCAAAGTGAGGAAAGTTTATAGAATAAAAATATGACATTGTTTCTGTTCTTAAAGGGACAGAAACATTGGAAACAAGGGCAAATCTGCAAATCTGTTTGATGGCATGGAACTGATTGTTGACTATGTGAAACAGTGTAAGTACAAGGGATTCTTTGAGGCTTAAGGCAGTCAGCAACACTTAAACATAATCACCATGGTTACTATCACTTATTGACCCCCTACTGCATGTCAGATGCTTGGCATTTTATATGCACTATTCTTCTCCATGGCCCTGACAAGTAGGTTCTAGCTTTCACATTTTGCCCATGAGACTCAGAGAGGTTTAGTAATTTGCCTAAGGTCATACAACTAATAAGAGGCAGAACTTAGATCTGAACACTGCTCCGTCAACTTTAGCATATAAGCTTGATTTTGAAATATAAATACAATAAATTTAAATAAAAGTATGGCAGAAACAACTTTTTATTCCCAATGTCCATTCTCTCCTTCCTTCTTTAGGAATAGAACCCCCAAGTTATACTTGGGCACAGGGATACTAAGCTGAAGACTACTTCCCCCAGCTTTCCTTGCAGCTGTGGCTATATGCATACATTCTAGCTAGTGGGACACGTGTGCAACTCCTTGAAGAGGAAGGAACAGAACCTTCACTTGCCCTACATCCCTTCCTGCTGGTTGGAATGTGGACATGACTGTGGGAGCTGGAGCAGCCATCTTTGATCATGAGATGAAAGCTGTATGTTGAGGATGTTAGAAGGAAGTGAGGTCTCCAAAACCATGGGGCTGCAGTATCAGCCCTGTAATCCATACATTTTGATTATTATGTGTCCCACAAATATGGTGACTTGCTTTTACCAATATAATGTGGTGGAAATGACATTCTTGGATTTTTAGACCTAGACTTCAGAGAGTCTTCAGCTTCCATTTTTGCACCACCAAGTAATAAATATGACACCCTAATTATAGAAAGGCCCAGTGAGCCTACAGCTGTTCTAGTCAATGTAGCTGAAGGTCCAAAGATGTGAGTGAGACCATCTGGGACAGTGCAATCCCAGGCAAGCTCCCAGTGAACCTAGTTTCATAAGAAACTCCAGCTAACACCACTTGGAACAGAAGAAATGCACAGCTGACACCAGCTAACCAACAGTACTGTGAGACATAACAAATAATTGTTGTTCTAAGCTTCCATATTTTGGGGATGTTTTTTATGCAATGAAGCCCTGGTGGTGCAGTGGTTAAGAGCTTGGCTGCTCACAAAAAGTTCAGCAGTTCAAATCTACCAGCTGCTTCTTGGATATTCTATGGGGCAGTTCTACCTACTCTGTCCTACAGGGTTGCTATGAGTCGGAATCAACACAGCAGCAGTGGGCATTTTGTTATGCAGCAATAACTAACTAATACAGTGAAAGAAATAGAAATCTGAGATGGCCTGGAGTTGGATCAGAATCACATAGTGTCATGGAGGCAGAGGAAAGACACCGTGTCAAGTAGATGACAATGTACAGTATCAAATGTTAAAAAAAGATCAGACATACAGATGGAAATTTTCGAACATGGAGGCACTCATCTCAGGACAGGAATGGCAGGATCAACATGCATTCCTAGGAAACCAAAGACCAGGATGTGAATAATTTGCTCCTAGGAAGAATGTGTCAGGATGCAAACAACTAGTTCCTAGGAAGAATGTGTGTAACCAGATCGGCTGTCGCCACTTACCCAGGTAGTAACTCGCCCTTTCCTAGCCAAGTGACGGCCCTTTACATTTTAAAGGACTTCACACTGAAGCTGATCTTATCAACCATTAACCCTCTGCTTTTATTTTGTTGTCTGTGCATGTAGACCTCTCTCTCTGCTTGAAGAATGAACACTTTGTAATTTTTACTTTGTGCTGCCCAACTATAGCTGTTCTACTCCTCAATAAAATTCTTTTCTTTCACTTGTAACAGAGTATGAGATTTTCAACACCAATGGTCTCAAATAAATCTCAAATTTAGAAAGTACAGACATTATCCATAGTGCCAATTAATAGCGAAATATCTGAGCTTGTCATTACTGTATATGGTTAGTACGGGGCATTTTCTTTATTTTCCTACTGAAAAAAAAATCATTATGAGAATTTTCCTTCCCCAAATTATGTTTATGTTTTTAAAAGAGACTACTGTAGAGAAGACATCCTAGAGCAGATGGTTCTTTTCTTTATGTGCTACTCTTCTTGAGGCTAGATGAAGCCTAAAATTCTATTGATTCCCTTATTTAGTCAAGGTTGCTCAAGCTCATAGTCTTCCACTAACAGGCTTACATAAGGGATTAACCCAAGGGCCTCTGCCTTTTAAATGTCAGGTTCCTGCTTCCTAGGCCGTTTTGAGACACTGTCATCCTCATTAGCATCTGGTGCAACATCTACTAACATCTCTCTCTCTCTTTCTATCTCCTGCTGATTTTCAAGTTGGTATTCAATTGCAAGCCTGGCTCTTGAAAAAAAAGTGCTTCTTGAAATGACTGAAATTAGATAACCATTTATCCATACTCTCTACAGGGATTTGCACCAGGACCTTGGGCCCTCTTGTGTTGTGAATTCTCATTTGGCTTCCCAAAGTCTCAGTGTTCTCACTGAAAGCCGCAGAAGATTCAATCACGAGTTCAGCAACCCCTTATGTTGCTCTTGCTTCCTTAAGGGCTATAATTTTACTTATCACGCTGTCAGTCTGTGTTCTTGCAGACTTCCTTTCTTTTCTTGGCTCATCAAACATGTTCTAAATTGGCCTGAATTGCATATCTGGGGAAATTGAAAAGAAGAGCCCATCTCATCAGTTTTTTCCTGGATTACCCACAGGCCATGATATCTTCACTGAGTTAAAATCGCAAAGCCCCAAAGATTGAAACATTGAGATAATATGCTTTTCTTTTAGAATAATTTATTTATAGTTGTGTTATCAACTAGATGACACTTTTCATTTGATTTCTTGTGATTTGGGCTAATTTTAAAACTCTTATAAAAATCCCAATATTCATAAATTATTATTTTTCAAAAATAAATCTAAGTCCACTAGAGTGAATATCTGTTTAAGTGCAAAGAAAGACACAAAATTTAAATTACAGGGCACTTACAAATCTTGTGCCAACTAAGATAATAATAAGCACACTTTGGTTCTCAAACCAACTCACTGGAAAAGAGAGGGAAAATGTTCTGAATGCTAAAATTTTTAAACAAGAGTATGCATTTTTTATTATCATAATACATATTTATGACATATAATATCACTAAAATTATATGGGCTATGATGTAAGGTAGCCTCTTAAGTACATGATCAAGCAAATTACCCCAGAGGCCTTGGAATGGGAAGGTTCCCGGGCCAAATTAAGATGCCTTGAATCACTCGACTTATTAAATCAATTTAAACACATAGCAAGAAAAAAGGGGCAAGAGATGGGACAGATTAACACCATTAGGAAAAACTGCAAGCACAACAGGACTCTCTTACCTGAATCCTGTGTTATGTAATGCTACATGTCTTATTTCCTCCTTGCTATTGGTGGTATGGTTATGAGGACTAAGGCTGAGGTTTGAGCAATGAGCAATGGGCTTGGCAAATTGAAGATGCCTAGATCCATTACATGCTTTAAAGCAGAGGCCAGTACATCTGGCCACAACTGAAGGTGGCCATTAGCCTAATGAGCAGCAATGGTTTTATTTATCAGAATGTGTGCCCCAAAGGGTGGCCAACTTAATATACTTGTATACTGAACACCTCATATGCTTATATACATTTAGCATGTTATGAATATTAGGTGCTCAGCACATACCTGCTTTAATTACTTTATCCATGACTAACATGTCTCATAGTTTAGTAACCTACTTATCTATATTTAACACATCTTACAAATTCCAACTATTTCTTACAAGCTGCTTGCTTGTTCATTATCTTTACCTACCACAGCTTATGAATTTTGCCTCTGCCCTATAAGATACTAAGTTATTCATTATCAATGCTTAATACATCCATCCCATCCTTCTATGGCAGAATTAATTATTCTCACACAGCAAACACAAATTACACAATATTTATTTAGCAAAAATTTAACAAACAGCTACTATGTACTAGGCAAAATTCAGGTTCTGAGGATACACCAGAAAATAAAGCAGACAAAAATTTCAGCCCTCCTGGAAAACTTTTCATTCATGGTGCTACTACAATATTCTTAAGAAGATTTTCTTGTAATTATCTTTTTTTGCTTGGATTTATCTTTACTGAACGTGGAAAAATACAAGTGAGCATGCAATTACAGCGGTTAAGTGCTAGGCTACTAACTAAAAGGTCGGCAGTTCAAACCCACCAGCCACTCCACAGGAAAAAGATGTGGCGGTCTGCTTCCATAAAGACTACAGACTTGGAAACCCTATGAGGCAGTTCTACTCTGTCTTATAGGGTTGCTATAGGGTTGCTATGAGTCAGAATCCACTAGATGCCAATGGTTTATCATGATGAAGGCAAAGGAATTACACTGTTAAAAATGAAATGTAATTTTCAATATTCACTGAAGGGAAATGGGTCAACCTAACAATTGCAGACGAGCTGTTTAGTTGCTATTAGAAAAGGAGGCTCCATCCCATTTGTGGAGGATTAAATGGATCATTCAAAGCCAGTTTACATTCAATACTCTTAGAAACAAAAGTGATACTGATGCAAATACATAGTTAAACTCTGACTAGCTCTAAAGAGAAAACATAATGAAACAGGAAAGTGATCTTAAATTACTTGTGAGGATTTAGGTTTTGAGAATTTAGTTGTAATTATTGAAAAAGACACTAGGACAGAAATCTATTCCTTAGTGAATTAAAACATCAGATTTCTATAGTCAGGTATTCTGGTATTTTGCACAATTTTAAATAATTGAAATAGTGATATTTTTGTTGCTATACTTATTTTTTTCAGATTTTTTAAAAATCTGAAATTATAATGATTTCCTTCTTACAATTCAGCCAGAGAGTTTTAAACTGATTAAAATTTTATATAAACAAAGTGCACTCGTGTAAAAAGCATTTGCCCATATGTAAATAATTCCCAAAAGGAAGACAAAAATGAAATTTGACAGAGCAAAGCTTCTATTGTACAAATAATTCTCACTCTAGTTCAAAAGCTTTCTGAAGAGTAGACAATCCATCTATAAGTGGTGAAACTAAAGGAAGATAAGCCAGTAATAAATTCTTTGAAACACTGAAAACAAAATTTCACCCCTTGCAAATAACAAAAAAGTTGTTCACAAGCGATCTCCGAAGGCATCAGATAAGAAATAGAATTGTTTGAAAATAAAGGAGTCAAAGGTTTTCCCATAGCCCTTTTAGACCCAGAAAGATTTTTTTTTTTTTGCAAGAGCTACAAATTGTGAACCAAAAGTATATTTGAAACTCAACAGTGACATTAACACCCTTGTTTTGTAAGGATTACACTTTTTGAAAGGTAACTATTATTTCACCGTAATTTTTGAATGGTTGGTTGAATTTTGTTTTTACCGTGTAATTTATGTTGAATACATTATTATACTAAATTGTATTTTCATTGGAGTGTTGATTTATACTTATTCATATTTTATAATTTTCACTTGTATTTCTTTAATGTTTATAAATTTTTATATTTGAAATGTACTAAAACCTTATTTTCAATGTTTTCTAAAATAATGAATTCTGAACACTTTTTAATAATAAACCCATTGCTGTCCAGTTGATTCCAACTCATAGCAACCCTACAGGACAGAGTAGAACTGCCCCATAATTTCCAAGGAGCAGCTGGTGGATTTGAACTGCCGACGTTTTTGTTAGCAGCTGTAACTCTTAACCACTGTGCCACTAGGACTCCTTTCACTAATAGTTTCGTCAGCTTTTCCCCTTGTATTGCATCATTCATATGAGCTCGAATTATAGTTAATGATCTGAATACTTCCACATGCCAAATTTGAAAGCAGATAAATGTGGCTTTTTGAAGGTTTATATGAGAAGAAGATAATCAGGGAATTTAAATTTTATCAAATTTTACTTTTCATTGACCTGTTACTAAACTCTTGATCTTCCTGCTCATCTGTTCCACCAAAGGCCTTTTCCGTATCTGTTGATGGTAGCCCTATGCTTCCAGTTGCTGTGACCCAAAATCCTGGGATGGTGCTCAAAGAAACTGCTTTCCTTCTTTCTCTACATGCAATCCAACAGGAAATCCTGTTAGCTCTTACTTTCAACATATAGTCGGGGACAGACCACTTCTCATCTGTTCTCTGTCCACACCCTAGTACGGGTTCCCCTCATCTCACTCCGGATTACTCAATAGTTCTGTCCTGGACTCCCTGCTTTCACTCTTATTCTCATATAGCAGCCAGGAAGATCCCTTGAAATGGTAGGTCAGATTGCATCCCTCCTCTGCTCCAGACCTTCCAATGGCTCCCCATATCTTTCAGTCTTGCCTCTCTGACCTTATCTCCAACAACAGTGCTCTGCTCACTCAACTCCAGCTACCCCAGGCTTTTTGCATTTCTTTGAATGTGCCAAGTATACTCCAGGTTTATGAGTCAACTCCAACTCATGGAGACCCCGTGTGTGTACAGTACAACTGCTCAAAAGGTTTTCAAGGCTGTGACCTTTTGGAAGTGGACACCAGGCCTGTCTTTCAAGACTTGAACCTCTCCCTTAGTAATTGAGCCCTTGACCATTTGTGCCATCTAGGTATTCCATGCTCCTCCCCTTCCATCCCAGATTGTCCTTACCCTGAATTTTTTCAGTTCATGAAATACTATACAATGCTTATTATGTTAGGTTTATTGTCTTTGTCACCTTGAATAGATTGAAGGTTCTACAAGGAATAGAATCTTTGTCTATTTGGTTTTACTAATTCATTCCAGTAGTTAAGAAGAGTAAGTTCTCAATAAATACTTTTTAATTAATGAATAACAAAACTATTATGAAAAACATCCATCATTTCAGGTTTGAGAATGAAATAGTGTTGTTCCTAGTAAAAAAATTTTGCAACATTGCTGTTGAGGTTTTTTTGTTTGTTTGTTTTCTAATATCATGTCTTCAATCAATCTACTGATTTATATTGCAAACTGTAACTTAAGTAAAATTTACCATAGCATATGAGCTCACTATTGGGAAAGTTTTTTGCCATCATTTAGCATTCTAACTGGTTCTAATGGAATGAAAAATGTTAGTAACTCAAAGAGTTGAGAAAGAATACAATTACATCACACTACATAGATTAATGCTTATGGAATATGTAACTTAAAAATTATATATTTGTTGTAGTTATTGAGATACATTTGAACTTGAATTAGAATGTAATATATTAAATGATAATAACCAACACTACTTGGAGTCCTGATGATATTAGTGTTGTTGATAAGTCATAATAAAAAATACTTAAGATTAATTATTTACTAGGTGCCAGTCGCTGTGCTAAATGGTGACTATGCCTTATTTCATTTGATTTTCATAGCCAACCTTTGGGATAGATCCTATTGGTATCCATTTATCAATAGTAAATAGGTTTAGGAAAGTCCAATAAATTGCCTTAGAGTTATAAAGATAACCAATACGGAATATGTTATTTAATTCTGTGTTTGATCAGCTACAGAGCTCATAGCTTTAATCTTTGGGTATACTGCCTTCATATTCCATTTATATGCACAGAAATGCCTAATAAACTAAAAATGTAATTATAATACCTGTCTATTGTTTTTAAATTTATTTTTACAATCAATAAAAAATCAGTATACCTTTTCATTCCAAACACATATATTTATTTCATTCTTTTTAAAGCTTAGTAAAATTCTATGGAGTGGGTATACCATCTTTGACTTACTCTAATTTTTTTCTCTGTACTCTTCATTATGTTGTTGAGCCCATCTCTTGAGTTTTTTTTTATGTTATTGTATTTTCAGTTCTAAAATTTCCATTTGATTCTTTTTTACATCTTCTGTTTCTTTGCTGAGACTTTTTTTTTTTTTTTCATTTGTTTTAAGTATGTTTGTAATTGCTTCGAAACATTTTTATGACTTTCAAATCTTTGGCAAAAAAACTCTGTCAAATCGGTATTGGCATCTATTGATTGCCTTTTTTTTTCCCATAAGGCAAATGAGGTTTGGATGGACTCAAAAGACAACTTTACAGAAGGAACAAAGAGTGGAGACTAATTTCAAGTGTGTCTAACATCAAAGTCAAGCTCTTAAGTTCTCAAATTACAGGCAAGTATTTTTTTTTATGTATAGTACGATTCTATACATATGTAAGAAAAAGTGTCCAGCTAGATATATATTTCTAGCATACAAAAAATTTAAGACCAGACTTCAAAATGCGAGGATTTTCTATGAATAGTAAGGTCTGGATGATTTTCATTTTTGTCTTCTGTATCTTAAAAAATTATCTACAATAATCCAGATTTAATCACCTTTTCATCTTATGATTTTGAAAGAGCTCTGAATATCCTATATATGTGCATAAACTGATTTTAATTATTCTTTTGGGGATTTTGTTTCTCCTATCGATTGTTATGAATTAGGTACTATATAAGCAACTCAATTAATGCTAAAAATATGAAATTATTCTTCATTTCTTGATTCTTACTTGCAGAAAATAGATTTAACATTTTGGGGGGGTAAAAAATTTGTTTACTGTTGGTTTTCTCACATTCCATATTTTTAAATATCAATTTTGTTCTTAGTCATATTTGTTTATAATTTAGATTACATAATTTTCTAATTTGCGTTTACCTAATGTAAGGATTAAATACTTTCCTTGGCCCCTCAATTATTCTCTCATCCCTTTCTTTTCTTTCCTCTTCTACAGTCAGTATTTAAAGTAGCAACGAAAACCTTTGGAATGATAATATATTTTTCTAATAGATTTGAATGACATGGTATATTTTCACATCATGTTGCCATGACTACCAAACCCTTCAGCTCTTCTTCATTTAAATATGTTTGCTGTTAAATTAGAGATGCAGCTTAAGGTATTTGGAATACTCTGTAATTTTTGTTTTAAACAATGGTTATATGATAAGCTTCAAGTTCTCTATTTTGATAACAATAGGGCCAGAGAGTCACTGGCTATAGAACACCTATTCTATTTCATAATTCCTCCAAAGCCAGTTTAAAAAAAAAAAAAAAAGAGGCCAATACTTGTCTATGAGAGCTTTTCAAGTCCTGTATAGGAATTTGTCTCTCGGGTTCAGAGAAAAATTTATATGTCTTGAAATAAACAGGAAAGCTTTTGCTAAATGCCCAGATATCTGGGTTGATATTTAGACCTGTTAAATACACCCACACACCCCACCAGAATATCAAAAAATTGTCCAATGCCAATAAGTCCCTTCCTGGCTAATTTAGATATGTCTGTCTAGACACAGCCCCTTCCATCTCTTTGATTGAAGGTGTGATTGTCGCATATTGCAGGGGGGCAGCAGAGACCCAACACTGACTTGCTGCTCAATGAGGGAAGAAGAAGCTGTGGCAGTCTAAAGAATAGGGGCAATGTCCAATGGTTTGTACTGGTCCCTTCTTTTCCGGGAGCCTTATATTCTTACATCCTGTCCCTGAGTGATGCAAACAGATAAAACACTTGGTTACTAACCAAAAGGTTGGAGGTTTGATTTCATCCAGAGGTTCCTAGACACAAAGGCCTGGTGATCTAGTTCTGAAAAATCCACCATTGAAAACCCTATGGAGCACAGTTCTACTTTGACACAAAAGAGGGCACCCTGAGTCAAAGCTGATTCAATGGCGACTGGTTTGGTTTACCCTGGGTAATGAGGATATGAACTGATCGGGCTTGTATGTGCAGGTGTGTTGGAATGAACATGGGGTAAGACCCAAAACATAACAAGGGAAATGCACTGGTTTGATCCTTATAATTCTTAGATTTAAGTTTGAAAATGATACTTCTTTTATCTTGATAATTCTCAGATTTGACTTTTAAAATACTTCTTTTAAATGGTATGAAACAAAAAATTCAACAAATATGTCTACATTCTTTTAATGTCTAATCAGACATACATACACATGAATTAATAAACATTGCTGAATTGTCTAATATTGTGTTTCATTCTCATACAATTAAAACATTAGATTTTAAATAGATGAGGTTTTTGCCTAGGTGAAAAAAATCTATGATTAGATTCTAAATAAGTATAAAATTATAAGGTCTCATAAATAATTGTGGGTAATTGTATGAAAACATTGGAATGACACACAGCACATGCTTTTATTAGTAAACCTAATTTTGCATAAAATATTAAAAGGGTTTTATTAAAATGAGCTCCTCATAAATCCTTATGTACCGTCTAATCTTCCGTTTCCAATTTCTCTCAAAATGAAATTCTAAAAATAATTGAAAAAATCAAATCAGGAAAGGAATTCTAATAATCCTTTACTTTTAATTCCAGGATCACAGACTGACAGTCACTACTTATTGCAAATGACTCCTGATCTTATTTTGGTTTCCGAGAAAGCAAACCAATAATAAATAGAGTGACCTTTTCATTTACATGAAGCAGGTGGAGTAAGATATTTAACAGGTTTAAGAAAGCAAACAAAACAGTGCGTGTCCTTGGATGATTTAAATTTGCTTGAGAGACTGCCTGTCTGCTCAGTCCTTTACTTTGAAAGGAAAGAATATCTTAACTAAACAGCAGTAGTTTGGGGCCACGCAGCATATGACTACCTTCCTTCTGCTTTAGAAGTCTCCAGTGGTGCTTTACTGCAGAGAATAAAACCCAAACTCTTTCCCTTGGCCCAAAGTCCTTATATGATCTATCTCCTGACTCTTTCTCTGCTTCATAGCCCAGCTCTTGTGCATCACTTTATTCTCGAGCCTCACCAACCTATTTCCATTCCTCACAAATGCCAATTGCATTCCTACCTCAGGGCCTTTGCAACTGCCAGAGATGCCCTTCCTTAGATCCTCATAGCTCTCACCTCACATGGTATCTTTTAGGTCTTTCCTGAGCGTCTTTCCTCAACTAGCCCTAAAAATTATTTTAATAATTTGTTCCTATATGTTTGCTTTCTATTTTCTCTAAGAATAATAATGTATAAGCTTAAAAACAAAAACAAAAAACTATGCCTAGAAATGTGCCTGATACATATTGCTCAATAAATATCTATAGATTGACTGGCTCATAGGTTATTTCAAATGTAGGATCAGCATTTGTCTGAATTTAAGAACTAACATTTGTAACTTACCAAGCTTTTCATGTATAATGTTTTGTTAAATCCTTGGATCTTTATAAATTTGAGAGGTAATTAAGATAATGTGGTGTTATCCTCCTTTTTATAATTTAGACTAGAAAGTGGCCGTGTCATGATTCATGCCCAGATTTAAGTGACTGAGGTTGTTTCTCATTCCTTTCACTGCCTTCCACTTGTAGTGAGCCCCAGGTGGCTATGATTAAGCGATGAAATGCAACACACATACTGCAGAGGGATGTGTGGACTCTGCTACCCAACCCAGCCACACTGATGCATCGGTGCCACCTGATCTGACCACCCAAGCTGTTGCTACCACCATTGGACACAAAGTCACCTTTTCCTTAATTATGCTTAGAATAAAATTTAAAAAATGCTATGTAGTTAAATCCATTGAATTTTTATTACTGTTACAAAAACAAAAACAAACAAAAAATTATCATACATTAGGAAAATAATTGAAACTTCTGCTTATCATTGGAACAGTTATTTACCCAAAATATGAAGGTTTATTTTTGGGCATGGAATCTTTGGGCAGGAATCCCCTTTCTAGGTGAGGAATATAAACACCAGAAAGCATAGTGATCTCTCAAAAGTCACTCAGCTAGTTAGTGGTAGAGCCAGGAATGAATGCAGATTGCTGTCCTTCTGGTCTATATACAATTTATCCCTCTGCTGAAATGAAATCTGGTACTAGACAAGTTTTCAGGGTTGGGAGGTATGAAACAAAGAGAACAAAATAAAAATTTATATAATTTTTGGGCTGTGACTATACCCAGCTATTGCATAAATACAAATTAATTTGGCAAATGTTTATTCCAGGCTTATTTTACTGAAGGCACTATTCTATACACTGAAGGTACAATGGAGAATATGATAGAATCTCTCCCTCAAGAGCCGATGGTCAAATAGGTTTGATCAACCAGTAAACATACAATTTCCATACATTGCATTAGGTGCCATGAGAAAGATGAAGTCAGGGGGAACATAGATTGGTGGTGCCCAACCCAGGTGGTGGAAGACAGTCTCACTGGAAAAGATGGCTTTCAACCTGAAATCTGAAGAATGAGCAAGAAATAGCCCAGGCAAGTGTCTCAGGACGAGGGAAGAGCATGCATGTCAAAAGGTAACAGCCACTGAAAACCCTATGGACCACAGTTCTACTCTAACACACCTGAGGTCACCATGAGTCAGAATAGACTCAATGGCAATTGGTCTTTAGGTATTCTAAAACAAAATCATCACCTTGGAGAAGTGAGTGATGGTGAGATACTATGGGCTGGAGCTGCAGAGGGACAGGGCTTCATAAACTTTGAAGAAGGCTAGTTTCACATTCATCTCGTTTACTCTGCACCTTCCTCTGAAAGTCTTTGGTGCTTACCGCCACTATGTAATTTAAAGACATTAATGAGATCTTCTGCCTGACAGTACTAATACACTGTCACAAATGAGCAACATAATTTTATTCTTGCCTAACTGCTTAAACCATTTAGGGAATTTGTGCCTTTGGAAATTAACAACTCTGAAAATTAAAAGCAAGTGAGTTGTTTTTCTAAAAATCTTCTTGTTTATGAATCTTCTCCACCATAATCATAATTGTCCTAAATTAGAATTTCCTCCCCTAAGAATCACCAGAAATGATGCTAATCAAAACCAAAGCTGAATGCTTTGTATGTTTCCTTTCCATCTTTGACCAATTGATGCATTCATTCAGATATTTGTAAAAACTCCACATTTCTAGTTTTATCAAATCAGGCAGAATAGTTTTGAGTAAACAAATTACTTCCTTCTTTTAAAAGTGATTATTGACAACCACTGATTTTCTAAGCACTGTGCTTAGTGCCGAGGACATAACCAGGTATGGATCAAAGAGTTTATAGCAAGGGGAGAGAGGGAGAGAGAGAGAAAGACAAGACTGGCTGGGCAGGGGTAGGGGAGGTGGAAGTGGAGGAGCTGTCAGGAAAGAAGGACACCAGAAAAGGACTCCAGGAAACAGGGTACCCAGGCCATGCTAGTCTTAACCATTTAGGCTCTGCATCCTAGAACTACTAAATCAGAATCTTGGGAGGATTTCGCCTTGAGCTCCTAAGTGATTCTCATGTGCACTCAAGTTTGACCACCTTTGCTTCGGAAACGCAAGGCTGTTGGAGAGTTTTGAGCTAGAAAGTAGGGTTAGAGGTGAAGCTTTTAGGAGGAGTGCTGTGCTAGCAGTGTGGAGGGAGGCAGGGCATTCTGATTTTGTCAGGCAAAATAGACCATTTTGATGGCATGGGATGAACTATAGGATGAGGGATAGGATAATATACAGAGATGGGGTAACATTTAGGACTCCCACGAAGACCTTTGCACCATACTTTTAAATGGTGGGAGGAGTAGTAGTAGTAGCATCAGAACCATCAGAACTTGTCTAACTTAGGAGGGAAAAATGACCAGGATCAAACCAAAACTGATCCCTATGGGTGGAAGTCAGGCATACCTCCATTCTCCAAACTTTTTATCAATTCTGACATCATCTGTCCCTTCAATGACACTCTCTACTTCTCTTCTGGCTTCGATAATCTATTGCAATGCCCACTCAGGGCTCACAGACCATACTTACAGTTAAGTGGTTTATTAAGGAACAGGGTACAACTCAGTGTCAGGGTCAATAGGCTACACAACTCAGGATCAGGATCAGGAAGCATGTAGACAAAGTCCCCCTTCTTCAATGCAAGGTAGCTTTCTCAGCTCCTCTTGGCCCCCCTAAGGATAGGTTCCTCTTGGCCCCCTGAGGACACACTCCTCTTGGCCTCCTGAGGAAAGGCTCCTTTCGTTCTCCTCAGGACAAACTTTGCCCCTGCCTCCTGCGGCCAATGGCTCTGCCACTGGCCCTTTCTGGGCCTCTTGCTGTCTTCAGTGTTACACCCCTTGGTCAGTGTTACAGCTCTTTTTGGAGGTTCCTTGCCTCTTCTCTTTCCCTCTGCTTTTCTCCCTTCTTTCTTCCTTCTGCTTCTTCATGCTGCTTCTCTTCTTCCTTCTTTCTATCTCAAAAACCTCTGTGGGGTTGGCTGCTTATATATACAACTCCTTGTCAATTTCAAGGCATGGCCCCTCCTCAGTAGGGGGCCACAAGCTGACCAATCCCCTTGGTAGGCCACAGATACTTAATTTGAATAGTAGGCTACAACTCGCCTCATTTGCATAGTCTATTGACCAATCCCTGCAAGGTGCGTATCAATCACAGGGCAGGCTGCAACCCAGGACCAGACAAAAAGTCAAGCTGTTTACAGCTTACCCAGGAAATGTCAATCAACCTGGACAAAAGTAACAAACCCTCTGGGGTAGAAAACTACAGCAATGGTAACTCCTTAGGGCTTAGGGGAAAAAAACACTCTCAAGCTGTTTTTCCAAAGACACAAGGCAAAAGGACACATAAAGGAACTCATTTCACCACATACACCTTACCTGATAATTTTAGTAAGTTGAAAGTATAGTATTTTATTTATTTTGTCATATTGTAAAAGCTTATTCCATTGGATCAAAATTCCTTAGTCAAAATATCAGGTAACAATAGGGACAATGAACTGGAGCTGAATATAGACAGGGAGGACACTACAGTGGTGTAAGCAAGAGAAAAAGAGAGTGCAAACTAAAACAATAGTAATGGGATGGGGACAAGGGAGTCAAATAACAACAACAAGGGGAAGATGAAGGGGCTTGGTCTCCACTTGGATGGAAAAGACAGGAAGCCAATATAGTTGCAACATTTTTTAAAATAAAAGTTCATTACTTGGGGATTATTGGAACATGGAATGAATTCAGTGTAATTTACTTTAATGAGATGACTTCAGGCAAGTGGTTCAAAGGAAACCATGCCAAAAAGTTAAGTACAGCTCATCATAATCATTCACTGTTCTGAAAACAAACACATTAATGACAAAGATTTTGTTCATCATCTTGGATTTAAGATCTGCTCTTTGACTTTGGGCCTCATCACATTGCGTTGCAATTATATGTTTGTGTGCCTGTCTCTTGCACTGCACTCTGAGCATCTCAGTGATACAAACTATTTACTTCTGGTATTTATAAGTCAATCACACATAGTGGGCCCTTAATACATGGTTTTAAAATACGTAAACAAGATAATTAATTGTGGCGTTAACTGATAATAATACTCTCTGGCTTAAAATACCTTTGAGAGAACCCTTAGCGCATGCCACAGTTCAGGGAGTAACTAGACACACCAGCGTAATCAGTTGTCCTCTGGCAGTGTTCTTATGCTAGAAAGTCCAGATGAAAACTGCTCCATTTAGACGCACAGTTATTTAGGATATTGTATATCATAACGGAATAGTCTGAGTCTGAGAGCCCCTGTGTGAACTGTAGCAGACAGCTTTCAAGATGTTTTTCATGGTTAACAGCAGCCAGCAGTTTGCCTTTGGAGAAATGACCTAGGTTTGCTCGTGGGTCTTTCAGGCTGAATTCTGCAAAGCTCTTGCATGAAAAAGAGTGAAAGTACTGCTATTTGCAAAGAACACAGTTGTATTCATTTAATAGAATTTTTTAAAAGGTACAGGGATTTTTAAGACTTTGCTTTGAAGACCTTTGTTGCAAACATTATCTCAACACAAGAGAATTCTAGGATATAGAGCTGAATGGGACCTGACAGATAATTTAGTCCAGTCCCTGTCTCATAAATGAGGAAACTCAGATCCATAGAATGAGGTGATATGTGTAAGATCTGTGGCTTACTTGCACAGATCCAGGTTTAGAATCTAGTTCTTATGGTAGCGTATCCAGTGAGTAATGATTCTGCTTTAGGTTTATTTTGATTAAGTGCTTATTCTACGCTCTCACTTATGCCATTGTCCATTTTGTCCTAATTTTACTCTATCACTTCTGTTCTCATCTCTACTTTATCCCCAACTTCCAAATAATAAAGTTCAATCAAATAAAGTGACTCTAATATAAACCAGCAAATGTTGTCATTGTCCTTTATTTGGTGAACACCAAGTCCGTTTCTACGTAAATGAATTTTTTTCATGGTACCTAGTGAAACCGAGAAAAAAATTATTTTTGGTCAAATAAAAATTATTGCTCAGTAGTTCTGCTATTAAGAGAAAAACATGGTAGCTACCCATTGTTTAAATGTTAGTCGTGTGCTAAGCCTTTCACATATATTCTTCATATTTAATCTTTACAGTGGCTATACAGCATAAGCAAGAGTACTTACTTTGCCCATTAATAAACTGAAGCTCAGAAACATTAATTTGCCCAAGCTTACACCACTAGAAAGCCACAGAGTTTGGTGGATGATCTGTAAACCAAGACTGTCTGACTCCAAAGCTCCTTCTCTTACCCACTTCAGCCAACATTAGTCTGAAAGGGGGCATCATGGGAACCCAAGGAGCCTGTGGGCTGCTAGGTGAACCTTCTCTCAGAGCGACAACAAGGTTCATCAGTGTGAGAGGGTAAGGAGGTATTTCACAACGTAGATGGTTTCGCAGGCTATTTGGATAATTAAAAAAAAAAAAAAAAATGACCCAAGGTCTTTGCTTTATCCAGCAGAAAATGCTGATTTAAAGCATATTTGGGGGATGGAAAAGTATTGTATCTGGTGACTACAACTTCACGCCTTGGAAGCAAAATGCTATGGTGGGAGTGAATATATCCATGCATCATGTGGCCTTCTCCCAAGCTGTGTGCTTGCCACGGTGCAGGCCCACACAACTCCCTCTCCTTAGTCATTCTCATTCCACTCCATTTCTAACCTCATTTCTGATTATGCAAGGCTCTCTTCTGTAGCCTTCATTGTCATGTTTTATACCTTCCAGGAAACAACAGCCCTGCAATTACAAATTGAAAAACATAAATATTTAGCTTTTGAATTTTAAAAATGACTGGAAAACATTCACAGAAAAATCAAAGGAAGTATTTTATTTTTACATTATTGGATGTGATTTCTGCAAATACATGCAACTTACTTTGCATTATAGTATATTTCATTTTTATATATTTTATTTTACCAGAAATGTAATGAAAGACATTTCTTTTTGCTTCCAGTGCTTTCAAAGAAGTAAATTCTGTGCCAGTCATCAGGGAAGATATGAGAAATATCTCCAAGTCCTCATTTTATCTCTGCTGCTGACATTTCCTGTGACCTTGGCTTAGATGATTTCCTTAACCTCTTGAGATATTTACTTCACTCACTAAAAATCACATGAATCATAAACACATGCATCTTCAGGACCTGTGAACTTGCAGAACACTGGAAAACCATTATGACTATGTGAAAACATAAGGCAAAAATGGAGGGAATAGAGTTTTTCTTTTTCTGTTTTCCTTCCTTTAAAAAAAAATCCTCATCCAGTGTCCAGTGCTTTGGAGGCTTGACTTTGGAGTTTTCTGGTCATTAGAAAGGTCACCTTCCCGTGTTGTATCATGCAAACCACCAGTAGATTTTGATGTGTGATTGTCAGCACATAAAAAGTGCTGCCATCAACACACATACACATTCTCTTTCTCTCTGTTTTGAAATCTTTATTTCTGAATTTCAATACAAAGTATCTTAACAGATTGACTTATCATTAATAGCTTTTTACATATCAAGTGCCTGAACTGTAGGAATAGAAATGCCCCCTCCTGTGCTTCTGGCAAGATGGTGACTCTAAATCACTGATACATATTTATAAATCTATTCCCTGCATTGGAAACAAAGGTTTAACTTTCTACGTGATATTTTTCATTCACAAAATGTTTATGTAGAACTAATCCTTCATCAAAAGGGTGTGTTTGGAATGAATTAATAGACTGAGAAAAGAAAGCAATTAGCATTTAGAAAATGTCAGCTCCAAGGTTTTGCCAAAGAGCAGTGAGAAGAAACGTGATTTAGACATTGATATGGTTTATTAAGTGGAAAGAATGCCTGTATTTATGAGTTAGAAAGACCAATATCCATCAATAAAAGAAAACTAACGAAGAAATATGTGCTAGTTGCCACAAGGGAAGTGGCTAAGGGAGATCATAAAGTCTAATAAAAAGATGATACACTTATTTTTACCAAGCAGCCTCCCTCCCCAAGATGAATATGAAATATGAAAGTAACTAATAATTACTGAGCATATACTGTGAGCAGGAATTGAGTGAAGCCATTTGAAGACTTTGAGGTAGAGACTACTTCTACAGATGGTAATCCAGTAAAAGGTATCATTTTACTGTGAAGGCAATCCACTTTTACAGACAAGAAAACTGATGCTAAGAGATGGTGGGTAACATTGCTATGTCATCCAGCTAGTAAATGGAACAAGCAGAGTCTGATGTATTCTGAGACCCACAGTCTTCATTACTCAAAAATCCAAAATCTTAAGATCTGGAAAATTAGTAGAGAGGTCTACAATGTTCTGAATTAAGAAGACATACTGGGGAAAAAGAAATACAATTGCCCTCAGTGAGTGAACACGAAGAACAGGTATGAAAGATTGGAAAGGCTGAAGCTGCACACAATTTAATAAAAAAATATGGGTGTTTGGAAAATGAGAAATAGAAATATTTTCATTCATTATTTTAGGACACTTTATAGGAAAGAAAGCCCACTTAATATAACAACAGGAAAAATATGTATTGCATGAAGTTGAGATTCCCCATTAAATAAGCATACTTGAAATACTAAAATAGTTTGTTCAGAAAACAACTATGTATCTACCACATAAATTTACTTTTAAATATTTTCGATTTCTATTACCACTAAAGCTGCTGCACTTGGAGTGATCTAGAATTCTTAGTTTTATCCATTTATCAGAAGGCAGTGAAAATTGGGAAAGGAGAAATCACTATAGGAAAGTCAATAAATATTTTATGAATTTTTGAGTTAAAGTTACTCACAGGATTGAACCCATAAAAAAAGCACTCATTTTAATTCTTTCAACAGGAATTTTTAAGAGTTATTGCATTCTGGGTATAGTATATGAGTAAGAGATGAGCAATGTTATGAGGAGGTTACAGTGCAGAAAGAGGTGGCAGATGTATAAATAAATAAATAAGTATAATGATCTAGCAGACAAGCAAACTGCCTAAGTTCAAATTGTGGCATTTCCACTTCCTAGCTATGAATGACTCTAGGGAAGTTGCTTAGCTTTTCTGGGCCTCAATGTCCTCATTTGCACAGTAGGGATATCCTTTTATGTATCTCATTCGGTTATTATGAAGAATTAAAAAAAACTAACTCATTGCCGTCAAGTCGATTCTGACTCATAGAGACCCTATAGGACAGAGTAGAACTGCTCCATAGGGTTTCTAAGGAGCGGCTGGTGGATTCAAACTGCCAACCTTTTGGTTAGCAGCCTAGCTCTTAACTACTGCACCATCAGGGCTCCATTTTGAGGAATAATTGTGTTAAAACAGGAGAGGGGTTAGAATAGTTCCTGGTACATTGCATGCGATCAATTGAAGCTAGCTGCTAATATTAAACCTGTGATGGATGCTATGACAGAGTGGCATGGGAACACAAGGATGAAGAGGTTGATTATCTGGCAATGTGAAGGACAGCATCCCAAAGAATTGAGAGCTGATAGAAAATGGGTATGCATTTAACGGGGTGATTGGTGATGAAGGGGTTTCGGGAGGGGAGGGGTCAGTGAGAACAAAGGCACAAAGGCATGAGGGATTCTGAGGCATTTAGTGAACTGGCCCTGGTAGGGATGGTTGGATGCTGTAGTGTGAGGGCATCTACAGTGAGGGAGGGGATCTGGGACCAGAGCCTGGGAGGCCTTACAGTCCCGTACTAAGAAGTTTGTCATGAATCCTGGGAATCAGTTCCTTCCAAACAATGCTCAGTAGAGCACGCGATGGAGGGTCTGGGGGATTGACCAAGACACTGCTGAGGAGAGGCTTGGTGGATGTGGCACCAGGTCCCCGCTCTCGTTCTAACCCGGTCAGAACTGCTTTATCTGTTTCACATATTGCGTCTTCATGTAAGATTTTTACTTGAAGAAAAGAATCTGCTCCTTAAAAATATCTGAATTTTAAATAAAGATCCACTGAAGCTTTTGATCAAGAAAAAATAGAATCAGATTTGAATTTTAGAATGATAACTTTGGGTGTACTTATTTAATTATTTAGCAAAGATTATATAGAATTTACAATGTGCCAGACTTATCTAAACATTTTCTAAATATTAATTCATGGACGTTGAACAAGAGGAGCTGAAAAAAGTAAGAGAAGGTATTTCCCCAACAACTCATCAAGTGTACCTTTAGGCTTGAGAACCTTTATATATTCACTTAAAAAAAAAAAAAAAAAAACACCCTGTCAGTACTTTCTTTTTCTTCTGAACCTTACAGTTTTCTTCACATACTGGTAAGAACTAACTTTTAAAAATTTTGCAGTAAAAATTTTTACTGTCTAGCAAGTTGGACTTGGTAGGAATTGCTTTTAAAAAGAGAATAGGGTGTTGAAAAAAAACAGCATGCAGATGGTTGGCAGAGCAGGGAGGCCTGCTTGTCGATGTGCACCAGGGCATTGCGCAGTCCACCAGGGCCTGCGTTAGAGGAACCTGAATAGCCAGAACACAACAGTCTGCTCCATTTTGATTTACAGAGGTCAATGTGGAGTAATTTTGGCTTTGCTTGGGCTGGTACCAAGCAGACATGGTGGGTCATCATGTGCCATGGTGAGACACATGTGTGGTTCTCAACAGCATTGAAACCATCCATTGGTGGTATCTTGGAAATCTCTGGTGATACTTTTGATTGCCTCTGGAGAAGGTGCTACTGATATTTAGTGGGTGGGGTCCAAGGATGCTAGACACCCTACAATGTACAGAGTAGCTCTCTACCCCGCAATGGCTTTCACGTTTGCATGGAGGTAAAAACCTATGTATCATTTCAAAAGGTTATAACCTACTTTTTATGGAGAAACATAGAGTATTTTTGGCATGGTTTTAACATACACTGAATTTATCAGGAATGGAACTACCATGTAAATGGGGGAAAGACAATTTTGATTTGTTCTTGTTTTTACGGAAGTAGATTACTGTTTTGAAAATAACTGCACAGGGCAGTAACAGTGCTCATGGCATTCGAATTTCCAATGCATTCACCTGTATCTGTCTGCCTTTGTAAATGCCACATTCACCATGAGGCTGCAGTGAGTCTACCCCTGGATAGACACAGTATCTGATTATTTCATTATGCCATCCACTGTCATCGTACTTGGGGGCATTTCTATATTTGTCCTTTATATTACATGTAGGGTTCGTATTTATTTCTTTGATAGTCTGTGCAGGTAGGTTATCTCTGAATTTCTTTGAGGAGAATAAATGTGTCATAAAATATTTGCTATAAAAATGGGGCTTGGAGTGTGAGACGGTTGAGAGCCAATGCGTCAACGTGACAGAAAAGCGTTTTCAGACCACTCAGTTTCTCTTAATGCTATGGTGAGTTGGGAATCAAGTTCATTTCTTGACTTGACTTTATCGTTTCCAAGCAGAGGTCATTTTTCCTCATATGCTGTAGAAAACGGAAGACGATAAAGCAAGCCAGAAGCAAGAAGACCCTAGTGCATATGCCACACCAGGGCCCAGCCATCACAGTGTGAAGAAGTTCATCAGGCACATCCCGACCACAGTCCTGGGCAAGAGGCTCGAAGCTGCAGCCTGTCTGTAATTCTGGAAAATATACTTCCAGCACCAGATCCCATGCCTGCTACTTGTCTTGAAACCCAGTCAAACATTTCAGTAAGTGACATATTAGAGCTCTGTCTTTTTTGCATTGGAGGCAAATTCACTTTAATAATTTACTAATAAGTTTTATATACCTGTAATGACAATTAGACACATATTCACTACATTTAAATTTTGCTCAGCATTTAAAGTCAGAAGCTCTTTAAAATAAAATTACCATTAAAAAACAAACAAACGCAGCTTAATTTTCTTCTTTAGACTTTCATCTCTCTGGCCTAAAATTCTCATCAAATTGTGGCCAGTTTGTCATGAATGCGTTTGCCAGCATATCATTTCCAATATGTCCAAAACAAGTGGCTGTAGACTCACTCCTTTAGTAAAGCTGGGTCTTTAGTACTCTGAACAACCTGAACTAAGGAGGGACTACTTGGTTAATGTGTGTGCTTGCTATTCTTTGACAAAAACTCCTCTACAGGCTGAATAACAATGTTTGCTCAGCCGAGACTTGGCCCTGTGCCCACCAACTGGTCAATTCATGTTACAAGTACATTTCTAAGTGTTAATCTTATGCTTACATAAAATAAATTGGTACATTTATTAAATTTTTCTCCCAAAGAAAATGAGAAAAAGATGTCTATCTATAATATGATAGGAAGCAGGGAAAGAGACAGAGACCATGCTTTCTACTCATTAACTTTTCATTAATAAACTAAGATAAATCATTGCTTTATAACTCTAATGGGTATTTCTGAACCTATTGTTGGTAGGCACTGTCTTAATAGTAAGTAAAAATATTTGATTCACAGTTCTAGAGGCCCAGAACACTAAAGGACATTTTCTCCTTTTTTTCACTACCAATATTAAAATGTAGATCCTAAGACCACTCATTGGTATTTACTGTGGTTGTGTCTTTAATTAAAACAATCATTTCCATAGGTAAATAGAATAACAAAGCTTAACTCAGAACTAGCTAATATCCAACTCCCAATTTATCTAACTATTAAGATTAATCATGCAAAGTAAATATTATCATAACCAGTCATTAGTTTTTATCTCTGTTCAGCCCTATAATGAGGGGGACACATTTTCTGATTATTCAGAGGTCCTTGGAAACAGTTCACCCCAAAAGGCTTTTCTACATAACTAACTAGATTATAACATCTAACTACATTCAAACTAACTAGATAACATCTAACTACATTCAAACTAACTAGATAACATCTAACTACATTCAAACTAGATAATTCTTAGTTAGATATTTTCTGTGACTCTTATGAATTCTAATTCGAGGATTTGGAAGTGGTATGCTAATATCATCTTTAAAAAATATTAATTAGAAGAACTTTTTCTTGGGTCCTTAATATATATTTTGGGGGAAAAAAAAATCCTATATTCTTCATCTCCCAGATGGTAGAGAAGAATCAGTGTAAAGTATGTGTTTGGTTCCTGTGCTGAAAGGTCTACTTCTACAAGACTGATGGCTGCCTGATTGTGACACGGAACATTCATTACAAAAATCCTTGCAGAACCTAAGAGCTGAATTTTGGTCTTAGTTTTTTAAGTATTTATTTATTAAATATTTATTGGGCACAATGGTGTTCAAGAAGCTAGTCTTGTCAAGTGCATCCCCAAGTACTTGGCACATTGGGAATAAATAGGAGGAACTAGCAATGATTGTGAGGATGGCGCAGAACTGGGCAACATTTTGTTCTGTTGTACATAGGGTCGCTATGAGTCGGAAATGACTCAGTGACACCTAACAACAACAGCAACAGTCATTAACCTTTCCAAGGCCATCAAAACTTCTAGCAGGTATCTCCTCAATTTCTTACAAAAGTTAACATCAGTTTATCTTATTTGAGGACTAAGTATATTCTGCCTGGGGCCATGCTTCTTCTATCTGTTAACATTCATTATATCACACATTAACTAAGTACAGTGCCTTAGTTTACCATTCCTGGCTCACAACAAGGTCATCTGAAACCTGCTTTTTCACTCATTTCCTTCTTTCCTTTCCATACTCTATGCGATCATCTCCTCCATAAAGTCTTATCTGAAGCCTTCTAGGGAAGGGATTTACTCCTCCTTGGTGCTCCAGAACATTCTCCCACCCTCAACAGAGGAATTGTCATGAATTGAACTATGTCCCCCCAAAAATGTGTGTATTACCTTGGTTAGGCCATGACTCCTAGTATTCTGTGGTTGTCCTCCATTTTGTGATTGTAATTTTATGTTAAAGAGGATTTGGGTGGGATTGTAACATCAGCCTTCCCCAGGTCACATCCCTGGTCCAAAGTAAAGGGGGTTTCCTTGGGGTGTGGCTTGTGCCACCTTTTATCCTTCAAGAGGTAAAAGGAAAGGTAGGCAAGCAGAGAGTGGGGGACCTCATACCACTAGAAAAGAAGCACCGGAAGCAGAGCACATCTTTTAGACCCAGGGTTCCTGCACAGAGAAGATCCTAGTCTAGACTGATGAGAAAGACCTTCCTCCAGAACCGAAAGAGAAAGAAAGCCTTGGAGTTGACACTCTGAATTTGGACTTCTAGCCTACTTTACTGTGAGAAAATAAACTTCTTTTCGTTAAAACCATCCACTTGTGGTATTTCTGTCATAGCAGCACTAGATGACTATGACAGGAATCAATACCTTTTAACTTGTTTTAGGTGTATGTATGTCCTCACTTATAACACTAGCTTTCTGAAGGCAGGGGCTTGGCTTTGTTTATTGTGTACCCTTCTTTGAGCTCCTACTCAATATCCCAACGAACAGGTGCGGGGTGCACATACACTCACTCACACCTACCACCCCCCCATCTCTCCCCCTCCCTCTCTCTCTTTCCTGGCTCCATTCTCAATAAAATGTATTGGTGCTTTATCAATCTTAAAGGAGGTTTGGGAAATTACTGCATTGAAAGTAATAGGCCTGCAACACACTCTTTTAAAAATTACTTCAGGTAATTCATCTTTTGACTTCACATTTGATGTCATAGTCATGTGGATGAGAACTAAATCTTGAAGTATCTCACCCTTCTCTTCCCATGGCATCTCTAGCTTGGAAAGGAGCCCTCTAGAACAATGGCTCTCAACCAGGGACAATTTTGTGCCCCAAAGGACACTTAGCAATGTCTGAAGATATTTTTGATTTGTCATAACTGGGGGTGGGAGATACTTCTGGCATCTAGTGGCTATGAAAGCTGCTAAACCTCTTATAAAGTACAGATACCCCCCCGCAACAAAGAATTATCCAGTCCCAAATGTTAATAGCAGTGAGGTTGAAAATTCCGACTTTAGAACCACCACTTAGAAGCACTCGAATGGGGTGGATGGAGTTCCAAGTGGACAAAATTTCAACAGCTTGCAGAAATCAAATTGTAGATATTGGCCCTCCCGGGGTTAGAGAGAGTTAAAGCTGCTCCACGGTGGGCTTTTGCATAGCGTAACTCAAGCAGTAGTTCAATACCTGCCATTGTGTATTATAGAAATTGCTTTGGGGTTTAGTGAAACACAAAGAGCTATAAAAGGATCTTCAATAAAATTCTAACAAGACTTCACACATTGTAATTGAGGGATTAAAAAGGTGACTGGTTTGTTTCCTAGATTTAAAGGAATATTTCCATAGTTATTCAATGAATTTCTTTTGTAGTCTGAGTGATGGTGGTGAATGTCCATCTTGCATTAAAGATTTAAGATCCTTTGCGTGATGAAGCAAATCCAGAGATTAGAGCATATCCTTCTTTTTTTTCCATTCCAGTTAATCAAACACATCTGAAGACTACCAGCTGCATTAACAACAAACTATCAGGAGCAATTCTTCAAAAGTTATTCACAAAATTTGTAAATATTATGGGGCAGTCCAGGAAATTTCCCCTCATTTAAAGCAAGGTTTGTCTTATAGTGCAATGCGTCATACAATCACTGTCAGCCAGGTAGCAATCATATTGCAGTTATGTGAAAACCTTCTGATAAGATCAAGACAATGTCAGCATCAGTGTATCTTACATTTGATAAAATAAAGGTGGTTACCTAGGTGTCTGCCATCAGGGGAGCAGCCAATGCCTTCTGCCACAATGAGACTTAGAAGCATATTGAAAGGAGGGTCCTGACCCTCGGAACTTATATTTTGAAAGATTCTTCATAAATATTAATCCATATAGTCCCTGTGCAAATTACTCTAGTAATAGTATGCAAGCAATTAGAATGTGAAAAGTACTGAGGCCCCCGAGACTTGAAAAGTGATGTCTCATAATAGAATCTTCTCACAACATACCGTTGCAATCTTAGAGAACAGCAAGATTGCACCTTCCATTGAAGGACCTTTTCTAAACGGCACTAAAGTTCTTTCCTGACCTACCAAACTGTTTCTTCAGAGGCTGTCCCTTAAGACACAGCTCAGGTATCCATCACAGTACTCACCACTATTTCCATTTCCATAAAGCGGAGAACCACACAAGTAGGAGAGAAGGCAAAACAGCAAGGAGAGGTAGTAACAACTTCCAAGCTTTGCATCTTTGTCATGCCTTAGGAACAGCTATAAAAAGAGAGCTCTAAATGATCAAGTGACAAAATTCTGCATAAACTTCAAATTTTCCCTGGCAAAGAGCACTGCTATGTTTATGAAACATCACTTAGTTTACAAACAGACAAGCTTTCTATCTGGAGTTGGGCCAGTGATATGAAGGACAGTGCTATGCCAAGGACCCTTTCTAGGAAACAACCTACATGGGGAAGGCAGACTTAGGCCAAGACAAACAGATCTCCTGAAACTGGGATAAAAATTGGAATTGGGTGCCATTTAGCTCTAGATTTGGAGGAACCATCACTACCAGTCCTCACTCACTACCAGTTGGGGCTCAGTTTCCAGGGTAGGAGTGGGATTTTTTTCCTCCACCCTAGGAGTAAGAGAGGAGATTCTCTCTCTGAAGTGCCTTAAGACTCAACGATTGGTGATCTGGTAGGACCATCGACTGCATTAGTGTCTCTCTGCAAAAAAACCCTCATATCTACAATTCACATGAGACTACAGGAATATTTTACAGCTAGGGTAGGTAAAATGATCTCTTCACAAATGTTTCTCTAGCTTCACCACAGGAAAGTGATGGAGTAAGAAGAGTGAGACAAAGCAGAAGTGGACTTTTCTGTATTTGTGTCTACCACCCACAATCCACTGAAAAGATAGCTTTACTTTACATTTTTTCTTCTGCCCCTGTGCAATTTATGAAAATATTTGACAATTCAAGGTCATCTAGACAGGGTTGAAAAATAATAAGTAAAATAAATATTCCATAAAGCAGTAGAAGAACATTTCTTATATGAATGGTGTCAATTTTTAAAGTTTCCTTTACGGTTTATTTAGGTAAAATTTTAGTGCTTTCTAGTAGTAAGATTTTAGTGTTGGAGTTTCCATCTCACTTGTCACTTACCAAAAAACTTGGGTCTAATTTTACATATTAAACTACCCTGTAGTACTTGCACGGCAACTTCGAGCCAAAGTAGCGTAACAGAGTAACTGTTCTTTTAAAGAAGAAAATTACAAACAAAATACATGGAGCTAGCCCAGAGCCTTTTTCGGATTAAAGTTTTTATGCCAGTTCCACAGACTGAACGGTTTAGGTATACCCCGTTTTTATCTTTGATTTGGTTCTTTGGTTTCCCAAATTGCAATCATGATATAAATCATAGAATTATAGACTTCTCAAAATGAAACTTAATGAGCAATTGAATGGTAGTGATAAAAAATAACTGAAATAAGAAAAATCACAAGAGACTCATTTATATCTACAACTCTGGGAGAAAATTTGGAAAACTAGTTTAAAAAGACAAAAAGTAGATTACAAGTTGTTGCTCCTTAACAACCACCTTTATAATAAAATCGTATACTCCAACCTAGAATTAGGCTGGAGTTTTGAGATCATCTAGTTCAAACTCCCACCAGATACATGAATGTACGTAGAATCCAATGACAGGAGCCATCCAGATTGTATTTAAATGCCTGAAATCTCTTATACACTATATTCTCTGTTGATGACCTTGCTTCATAGAAGTAAGTATCATCAGGTAGGAAATAGTTTATTATTCCACAATGAAATATAGCTACCCATTCATACACTTTGCCGGTGATGTACTAGAAAATGTATAACAAACAGTAGTCCAAAAGGGTGGGGGAAGAAGCCCTGATTTGTTGCATTTTCCAATTCCCACTATGTAAATAACAATTTGAGGCTACCAAGGTAAAGTCTCAAATGGGCATGGGAGTAGAATTGCCTCATAGGGTTTCTAAGGCTGTAATCTTTACCTAAAAGACTGCAACATCTTTCTCTTGCAGAGCAGCTGGTGGGTTTGAACCACCAAATCTTTGGTCAACAGTTAAGAGCTTAACCACTGTGTCACCAGGATTCTTTGATAAGCCAATACCCCTTCCTTTTTGTTACTATGATAAACTGGTTTTGTCAAAGGCCAATCCCTCAACTTGAGCTCTGGATCTAATCTGCTCTTACCATTAAGCTTCTAAATAATCAATTTCTCCCATTTTCCCATCAGCATTTAACATGCATTAGTATCTTTTTTTTTTCTTTTCTTTTTTAAAATTGTGCTTTAGAAGAAGGTTTACAGAGCAAATTAGTTTCCCATTAAATGATTAATGTTTTGTGACATTGGTTGCCAACTCCACGATGTGTCAACATTCCACCTTTCTCAGTCCTGTGTTCCCCATTACCAGCTTTCCTGTCCCCTTCTGCCTTCTCATCCTTGCCCTGGGGCTGGTGTGCCCCTTTAGTTTTGTTTTGTTTTATGGGCCTGTCTAATCTTTGGCTGAAGGGTGAACCTCAGGAGTAACTTCAGTACTGAGTTAAAAGGGTGTCCAGGGGCCATACTCTCAGGGTTTCACCAGTCTCTGTCAGACAAGTAAATCTGACCTTTTTTTGTGTGTTAGAATTTTGTTCTACATTTTTTTCCAGCTCTGTTCCGGACCCTCTATTGTGATCCCTGTCAGAGCAGCTGGCAGTGGCAGCTGGGCACCATCTAGTTGTGCTGGTCTCAGTCTGGTGGAGGCTGTGGTAGTTGTGGTCCATGAGTTCTTTATACTAATCTTTCCCTTGTGTCTTTGGTTTTCTTCATTCTCCCTTGCTTCAGATGGGGTGGGACCATTGGAGTATCCTAGATGGCTGCACACAAGCTTTGAAGACCCCAAACTCTACTCACCAATGTAGAACGTAGAACATTTTCTTTATAAACTATAACATGTGTTAGTATCTTGTATCTTCAAGGAAACTTCTTGGCCTCTGTACTCTTCTGTCCCTGCATACTCTCCACTGTTGATCTCAGCCAGTCCTGAGGATTCAATAAGCAAAGATGACAATTCCCCACATCTTATTCTTCAGCCCAATTATCTCTCCTGAGATTCAGAATTTGTGAACTCAGTTGCCCATCAGGAATGTCCACTTGAATATTCCACTAGTATTTCAAAGGAACATATACTAAACTGAATACATCTTTCTCTATTCCCCACCAAGCACACCTTAATGTCCCAATTTTGCCTATCTCAGAAAATGGTACAACCCGCCATCCAGTTGAAAAACCCATATTTTCTTCCTATCATGGCTCTTTATCACACTCTTTCTGAGTTGCTTCTTTCCTTACCTACCTCCCTTATTATAGGGTAAGTTTTATCATTTTTGCTGCAGTATCTCCAGCACCCAGCACTGTGCTTAACAAATACAGATTATCAGTAAACATTGGTTGAATACCTATCATTCTGTAAGGATCCCAGTTAGACTTCCACCCCTCTCCAAAATCCAGACATTACATCTATCAAGGAAGTGCCAAAATTGAGCATTTATTAAGTGAATGTGGTCACATTCTGTATAGATTATGCACTATACTCAATTTTCTCTTTGTTGCACCAACAATAAGCTTTAGGATGGCTAACCTGAGTATAAATCACAACTTTCAAATACGTATGGCAACTCAATGCCTGAATGCCTTGTCATTATTCTCATTTTTGAGGCCTCTTTTGTTCCAGTTACATGCTTGAAGCACAACACTGAAGCACACTCTTTTTATCCTTAATACTGTAGTGGTTTAAATTTAGGTTCTTTAGAATTTTAAGGGAAATGCATATAGGAAAGAATTGAAAAAGTTGATAATACTTCACAAGAAAATTCAACTCTACTAAGTGTAATTCTAGAAGAAAAAAATCTGACTCTGAAAAAAATCTCTGTTCAACAATGAACTTTATGCTTAAATTTGTTGTGGTTACTTTGGTTGTTTCTGCTCGTTGTCAAAAAGTCTCCATAGAGCCATTGTGAGATTGGACCTAAGTGTTGAACCATGGGGAAGACCTAAGAATGATTAATTCCTCAAATGAGATACTAGACTCTACTAGAGCCTGGGGAGGGTAAGAAGGTACAAATAGAATAAGGAAATTACAGGCAGAATAAGTGATTCTTGGTCTCTGAAGATCTCTACTGGTCTTAGAAAATCCAACATTCTGACCTCACATGAATACAGGAGGGTATATATATCCATCGCTATCAAGTTGATTCCAACTGATAGCAACCCCATAGGACAGAGTAGAACTGCCCCATAGGGTTTCCAAGGAGCGGTTAGTAGATTCAAACTGCTGACCTTTTGGTTAACAGCCTGAGCTCTTAACCACCACTGCACTACCAGGGCTCCAAGAGCGTACATAGGGATGGTAATACAGGGGAATATTAGGGTTATCTGAGTCCACTAGACTGGCTAATGCCAAAAACAGCAGTAAAACTCACTGGATATGTTTTCAGAGGAAGAAGAGTCCCAGAGTAGCTGATCCAATGCAGGAAATATGTTGGTTTTTTCTAAATTGAGCACTGTATTTACCTAAGTGAAAATATTAGTGGTATATGAGCACAGATAGTTATATACTTAGGCGTTTTCATTAATTTGTTGACATTTGATTCGAAATTTAAAAGTTTTGGGGAGTGACTAACTCAATTCAAAAATTTGTCAATTTTCAAAACTATTAGACAATGTAAAATTAATTCTAAGTTCAGCTTTGACAGAACTTGTAAAGCAAACAAAGAAAACTTATACTTTGCACAGGCTAATTTACACATATATATAACTGAGAAATGAATTTGGAAGATGTTAGCCTCCCATCTGTACTATACAAAGATGGAAAAGATGATTTGCCAACTGTCAATAAACAATTTTAAATGTATTCTCATGTTCTTATCCCAAAATAAAATTGCCAATCCTTCAAATATCTTTTCTAAGATCTCTTGCTAGGGATGGTAGTTTAAATCCACGTGATCCCATAATTTCTATATACGTGTCACAATATGTTGATTTTCATGCTCTAAATTATGATTTTTTAAGGCTGCATAATCAAAATAATCAAATTTAGTGAGAGTTATTTGTGGCTGAGAAACAAATGACAGTGATTCGGGTTAGGTACAATGCATGGAATATTTCTTCAGTTTTACTTATTTTCTTTACTCTTGACGGCAAAGGGTTTTCTTGAATGCTCATCTTCTTTCATTGAGTTTATAATTTCTCAACTCCTAAGCTGTATTTTGAACTTGCAATACACACCATCTTACCTTTTAAATTATTATTTAAGTTGAGATTCTAGATTACAGAGTTAAGTAGTCTTATTGTTAATCTTCTTGCTTGTTTTAAGTTCTAAAAAACATGTGTAACCAATAATTTTTGCTGGTGTTCTAATGGACTATATCTCATTGAGTATGGTAAACTTTTATTTTTTTCAGGATTAAATAGGCCTGAATAAAATTTTAGTACAAACCTATAGGTAAGAAGTATAGTTTCAAATTGATATGATGAAATATTGTATCAAAAAATATTTTCTTTACTCATGGCATTTGTTAATTGACTTCTACACCAAGAGCTTTCTCTATCCTTCCCAGACAATTAGACAGTAGGCACTAACTGCTGATCTGGGGTAGGCAGAAGAGGAAAGGTCACTACAGAACATGAAAGTAAAAAATGAGCAATTCTTAAAACAAAAAAAAAGAAAAGCAGTTGATCTAGACAGAAAAGAGGAAATTCTGGTGCAGGCTTGCAGAGTAAGCTTTCAGCTCCTCCTTCTTACTCATTCCTGGGCTGTGAGATGTGAGGAGAAGAAAGAGTGAAATAGATTTCAGACAGTGAGACCTCAGAGTTCAGCCTGGGTAGCCTGCACCACAGCTTGTCAACAGAGCAGAAGCTGGTAATGAGGAAACACACAGTCTGTTCTTCTCAGTTCCATCCGATGAGGCTAATATATTAGCTAGTATTATCATTGAGAAGGAGCCCTGGTGATGCAAAGGTTAAGTGCTCAGCTGCTAACTGAAAGGTGGTCAGTTCAAACCCACCATCCACTCTGCAGGAGAAAAAACCTGGCAATCTGCTCCCATAAAGATTAGCTATTGCCGTTGAGTCGAATCCAACTCATAGTGACCCTACAGGATAAAGTAGAATTGCCTCATAGGGTTTCCAAGGCTGTAAATCTTTTTGGAAGCTGACTGCCACATCTTTCTCCTGCAGAGTGGCTGGCGGGTTCAAACTGCTGACCTTTTCGTTAACAGCTCAGGGCTTTAACCATTGCACCACCAGGGTTCCTTGCATAAGACTTATAGCCTAGGAAAACCTATGGGCCAGCTCTACTCTATCTTATAGGATTGCTTGAAGTTGGAATTGACTCAATGACATACATTATTGAGTACATCTCAAAGACAACCAAACAAACCAAATCCGTTGCCATTGAGTCAATTCCAACTCATGGCAACCCTATAGGACAGAGTAGAGCTGACCAATAGAGTGTCTAAGGAGCACTTAGTGGATTCAAACTGCTGACCTGTTGGTTAGAAGATGTAGCTCTTAACCACTACGCCACAAGGATTTCCTCTCAAATACAAGGCAGCCTAAGTTCGTTACGTGTATAACTCATTTCATCTTCCCAATAACGTTAAACAGGTACTAATATTTTTTCCATTCTGTAAAGGTGGGAACAGAGACACAAACATGTTTAAGTGACATGCCCAAGATCACACAACTAATAAGTGCCAAAGCCAGGATGTCAACCAGTCAATTTCACTCTGGAGGCCACACATTTACCTACCAGTCTACTGCCCTTCCAGGGTGGACCATTCAAGGAACCAGTCTGTGGTTCATCTATGTATTGTCAAGCAGAAGGGATACCCAAATCTCTTTCCACCAACCCTACAGATCTACTGTGTGTAGAGAGTTCCCATTTAAATTGGCAGGATAGTTACTTGTAAGTCTCTGGAATGCATGGTGGGATCCTGGATAGCTGCAAGTGATGCTTAACTGGGCAAGGAGGAACTAGATGGAGCCAACTGGCAAGCTCCCACCAAGCCACAGCAGTGGTGGGACACACAATATTGGCTATTAAAATATTTTTGATTTTTAAATTGTGTGGTTGTAAGGAGATACAAGCATAGCCTATCAGCACTGGCTGTAGATACTTCTTAGCAAATGGAGAGGTCTATTAGGAGGCCGAGTCACCAGAATCACCTGTAAATAACATAGTAGAGAATGTTGGAACTTGGGGAGGAAGTCGAGCCTGCTGACTTCAAAAGCTCTTTCAATTCAAAGACTGGATAATTCCGTGATTCCAGGGAGCTATCACTGCCCTTTCCGCAATTTCTTTCTTTTAATGTTGGCAGCTCAAATAGGTTCTGGCGTACTTGAGGTGAAGCTACTTATTAAAAAATAATTAACAATGAGATCATCACGGGAAAGGTTGGACTTTAACAAAAGGGCTCATGCAATTTTCAAGTTTTAAAACTGCTATATTTGAGCCTGAAGACTAAAATTAGCAATAATGAATAGGAAATGAGGCACAATAGTAATGTCCACATTGGCTACAACTGGGAAAACGCCTGCTGTTTTGAATCCTGAGCTCTTCAACCTTTTTGTATCAAACACTTTTTGGGACATAAATAGACAAATAGCTATACAATCTAAATGTCTACATTTTATTTTTTGGAAGTCTTCCTCAAATACTTTTACTATTATTAGCACTTAATGTATATAAATATTTATAAAAGTTCCATTTTTAGGTATTTCCATTACTGAATAGGACAGATATTCTCCCCAAATTTTTAGCACGAGTTTCAGCTCTTAAACAGTGAAGTCATTTCTGATTTTCTACACACACACAGAGGGACATACATACACATGTGTATATACTAACACATAAAATACTTTATTATGCCTATAGTTTTCTAGTAAAACATGTCTGAAAATGTGGTGCAAAGTGATGGAGAGGCATGCGCAGTATTAAATATTTATTAATTACCTACTATGTGTAAAAAGTATGATAGTCAGTAGGGAAAAAGATGAATGAGGCATGTGTCAGGTCCCAAGGAGCTCAGGCAGACTAGGAAGAAAGGCCTGAAGATCTACTTCTGAAAATTAGCCAGCGAAAACCCTCTACCACAAAAGAATATTGTCCAATATAGAGTGGAAGGTGAGCATCCTAGGTTGGAAGGCACTCAAAATACACAGTGGCCACGACAATTGACTCAAGTCTACCAACATTCATGAAGGTGGTTCAGGATTAGGCAGCGTTTCATTCTGTTGTACACTTTGTCATTGAGTGGGAGCCACTCAATGGCAACTAATGAAAATAATAAGGGCATTATAAAGTGTATCACATTCAAGCAGAAAAAAGTCATTAATGAGGCATCTGTAAGGCAGGCACCCTGATTTGACACCAGACTCTTAACAGCAATAAAGCATGGTGGAACTCCAAGAAGACTACCAAGGGATTCATTTGTGATGGCTGAACACACACTTCAGAATAAAAGAAGCTGCCAGTTATTGAATCCCACTTTACATTCATCTTTTTCTAATTCTCACAATCTTGTAAGCTTGTTTTACAGACAAGAAAACTGAGTTTCAGAGAGGTTTGGTAACTTACACAATGTCACAGCAGGATGGTGGCAGAGCTGGAATTCACTCCTAGGTCTGTCCATTACTCTACTACTGTTAAAACAAGAACTCACTTGTCTGGCCTTGGCTCTGCTAATCCTCTTCTTTGTATCCCGCCTCCTTTCTTTCTCAGGTTGTCTGTTCTGTGATAGGCTACTTCTTCATTTCTGAACTCTCATGCTCTTGGTAGATTATCTCACTCTTGGCAGATGAGATTGTGCCTCTGTCAATGGCTTTAGGGTTTTGCTTCCCTCCGATATGCTCAGCAAAATGTTGGCTTCCTGCTTTCCTTGTTAACCCCTGGTGTGGTTCTTGTTGGTTCGGTTGACCCTGCAGCCTTCTGTCTGTTGTGAGCATTCAGCACTCCTTCTTGGATCAGTGGCTTGGAGTGTGCTGGGGCAAAGGGAAGGGATTTCTTCTACTTTCTTTGGCAGGAAGAATTGCTTCTTTGTCAGGGTTAGAGCTGAAAACAGATGCCCCTTTGTACAGTGTCATGATACTTCCTGGGTAACACCATTAAATGTTTCACGGGCAGCAAAAGCTCTGAGGCCATTGCTGAATTACTATTTAACTTCCACTGGTATGTGAGCCTTCAACTGTTCTGTTCAACTGCACTACTGAACTCTGTGTGTGCTAAGAGTAGGATGGCTCATAACTGAGTCTTCGATGAAAGGAGGGCAGAGACCATGTCTCATATTACAAGAGACAATGGATGTATCCAGAAAGTACTAAAGATGTAGGATAGATAAGTCATTTTTGAGGTGTGGGTAATACTGTTCTGGCTAACCACCATTGCCTTTCATAAAAAAAAAAGTCACTAATACTTACAAATAAACTGACTACTTAACTCACTCACTCTCTGTTTCTGTCTCTCTCTGTCTTTCTCTGTCTCACGTACACACTCACACACACACACCACACACACGCATTCTTCTTTTGGGTCCTGGTGGCACAACAGTCAAGTGTGCTGCTAACTGAAAGCTTGGTGGCTTAAATCCACCCAGAGGCTCTGTGGAAGAAAGACATGGCGATCTGCTTTCTTAAAGGTTACAGCCATGAAAACTCTATGGGGGACTTCTACTCTGTCTCACGGGGTCCCTATGGGTCAAAATCGACTCAGTAGCACTCACCAACAACACATAAGCCAATATACAATTTCTAGGAGAGGCAACATGACGAGAAAGATTAGCAACTGTATTCTGTTTCCCCTGGTAAAATTTTACTGCTTAAAATACTGATGTACTTTTCTCACCTAGAATCTTAGAAAAAAATAGGTATGAAGGGTGTGGCATTTATTCCACATAAGATAGAAATATTTTCTTCTTTCATTTTGGCTTGTTTTTGGTAAAGATAATGTCTTGATGCTACTTAGTATATTTCTATTTAGATTTATTTTCAAATGGAGACCACCTTTCTTCTGACCTCAGCTTTATTTAATCTTTACAGACAAAAGCAAAAATGTGATTAAGAAAAGTAAAGGATCCTAGGAACACATGAACCACCAAAACTAACTTAAGAAGACAGAAAATCTGAACATATAACAAGAGATCGAATCAATAATAAAAATCCTCCTACAAAGACAAGTCCAGTACCAGAAGGCTTCACTAGTAAATTCTACCAAACATTCTAAAAAGAATGAAAGCCAATCCTTTTCAAGCTCATCCAAAAAAAACAGAAGAGGAGGGAACGCTTCCTCTCTCATTCTATGAGGCCGGCGATACCCTGATGCCAAAACCAGGTAAAGACATCACAAGAATAGGAAACTGTAGACCAATATCCCTTATGAATATAGATGCAAAATCTTCAATGGAATACTAGAAAACTGAATCCAGCAGCATATTTTGAGAATTACACATCATGACCAAGTAAGATTTATCCCACGAATAATAATGTTATCAATATTGGCTTGTTAATTATATCAAATGTACTAGATTATTGTAAGATGTTAATAGTAGATAAAACTTTGTGCAGGAGGGAGAGGGGGTATATAAGAGCTACCTGTACTCTTTGCACAACTTTTCTGTAAATCTGAAACTGCTCTAAAAAATATAAAGGGTATTTTAAAAAGTGGGCAAAACACTTCTAAGGACATTTTTCCAAAGAAGATATATAGATGGCCAACAAGCACATGCGAAGACACTCAGCCTCATTAGTCATTACAGAAAATCAAATAAAAACCACAATGAGTTATAACTTCACATCTACTATGATGGTTATAATAATAATAATGGAAAATAACAAGTGTTATGAGGATGTAGAAAAATTGGAATTCTTGTACATTCCTGATGACAATGTAAAATAGTGCCACTGCTGTGGAAAACAGTTTGGTTGGCAGTTCTTTGAAAAGTTAAGCATAGAATTACTATAAGACCCACCAAATCCACTCTTAGATATATACCCAAAAGAACAGAAAACAGGTATTCAAATAAAAACTTGCACATGAATGTGCATAGCACATTGACAATAGCCTACTGACAATACCCGAAAGGAAGAAACAACCCAAATGTTCATCAGTTGATGAACAGGTGAACAAAATGTGGTACATCCATACAGCGGAATATTATTCAGCCTTAGAAAAGAATGAAGTACTGAAACATGTGGCAATATGGATGAACCTTGAAAATATTGTGCTAAGTGGAAGGAGTCAGACTCAAAATGTTACATATGTATGATCACTCTTACACAAAATATTCAAAACAGGTAAATCCCTAGAGACAGAAAAAAGATTAATAGGGGCAGGGGGCAAAATGGGGAGTGATTGCTCAGTGGGTGTGACATTTCCTTCTGGGGCAATAAAAATGTAACTAGAGAGAGGCGATGATTTCACAATATTGTGAACGTACTAGATGCCACTGAATTGTAGACTTTAAGATGATTAACATTATGTTATGCAAAATTTATCTCAATTTAAAAGAGGAAAAAAAGGATAAAGGAAATTCTGTGATACATCTGTTTCTCATGGATTAGATTCAATGTGAATAAAAGAATGCTGGACTTTTATCTTTGAAAAATTGACTGATATTAAAAAATAAATCAAAATTGAAAAAAAAGAAGAAGAAGGAATTGCGTGTGAATGGAATGGGACCGTAAAGCTCCGCTGATAGGAAGAAAAATCCCTACTATAGGCCCAGTGAGTCAGTCAACAAACGTTATGCTCATACTATGTTTCTAGCATGGTGCTATACTGTTTGAGCAACTGAAAGACTATAAAATCTTTGTCATCCCCTATGCTTTTTTTTTTTTAATGTGGCTAAAGCACTGACCATGTTCCTGATGACTTTCCTAAACAATAGGAAGGAGCCAACGGCAATTGAGATCATCTAGGAAGAGTATTCTCAGAATCTGGCTCAGGTAGGTAAGTGGGGATGTAGAGATGAGGAGAAACCAAATCATAAGCCAGGCAGCATATCCAGCAGTAGTCAGTCTAAGGGGAATAAGCAGATATATGAGCCAAAGCAATTAATTGAGGAAACAGATGAAATAGAACAGTTCCACAAAGGAGGAGGAGTTGGTGGAGTATGGAAGAATATGGAGACAGTAACAAAAAAAATTATAGGCCATTGTGGACTTTGATGGGTAAAGAAGGAGCCACTAAGAACACCCATTCAACCTGAACATCAACAACAAAACACACATGAAGTAGAAAAGCATTTGGTGTTAAATTTTATGTAATTTTCTCTAAATACAAGAGTTATATATAGATTAGTGAGGTGTGACGATTGGTGATAACACTTCGTATAGAAAATGCAGTTTCTACTACATTCTAAAAGGAATGGGTAGAATTTGGTCACAGATGGATGGGTAGAGGCATTTCTTGCAAGTAAGGAACAGAATGATATAGACAGAGGTAGGGGAGGATAGATGAGACAGTGAGGAGTTTGTTTACAGTAATAGTTTAAGTTGCTTAGGAAAAGGACTTAAGTTTGGGTATGTAGCTTGGGAACAGATAAAAAGTCTTTTTATGCTGGTGTGAAGAGTTTGGGCATTATCCTAAATTCAGATGGGATCCATCGGAGGATTTTGAGAAAGGCTGTAATATGATGAAAACAGAACTTTAGAAGATCAACTTAATGGTATTCAGGATGAATTGAAAACATGAGTCATTATGATAGTGAGATGCCTGGTTAGGAGATTTTGACCGTAATCCAGGAAAGATTATCATGGGGCTAGGAGGATTACACTGAGATTGAAAGACAAGATTATATTAATATGAAACTTAGTGACAGATTAACTATAACGGGTGATTTGGGGCTGGAAAAAATTTCAGAAATGGAGAGACAGTGGATACACTATAAAAATGGAGTAATTGGGAAGAAGACCAGATTTGAGGGACTAACAATGAGCCCAATTGGACATTCTGAGTTTGAGACCCTAGGATGTCAGAGTGGAGATTTCCTGTAAGACAGACATCTAGAAGAGAAAGTGAGGAGAGAATCCAGGTCAGGAGATATAGATTTGAGAGTAGTCTGACCACTTCAAGTATAATTATGACACTCTTTCAAGGGCTTCAAATTATTACCCTGGTTAAATGATTTAAATGGCATATTGCATCGTTATTTCTTAGAGTGCCTCTTGGCCTTTCCTCTTGCAGTTGTCTATTCTGACTAGAATGATGAAGAAAGAGACTTGATATGAGACAGATAAGAGTGTTGCCATAGGGTGTTATAAAGAGAATAAGCTACTTCTTCTATTGAAATAATCTCTTCTTGGGCTTCCCTTCCTTCCTATTCATGCTCAGCTCAGTTCTGCAGACTTGGGGGATATCCTCTGTGTAAGGTAGTAATGGGTTCTGTGAGAACTACAAGGGAAATAGAAAACAAACTCAAACGAGTATAATCTGAGTGGATTTTCAGGATAGTATATGTGTAAGTGTGTGTGTGGTGTTTCTACTTGCCCCATCATGTAAGCTGTATGGGGGTACCTTTATAGAACACTGCCACTTCCTCTCTGGGACATACACTGAATGTGGTTGAGAAGGTTCACACCCAATTGTAAGCTCTGGCTTTTCTAGCAGGTTTCCTGAAAAGAATGAATTGCAATAAAGGCAGTGATCCAGTAGAAAAGGTGAGATGAGGACAGAGAGCGTTGAAAGCAAATAAAATAAGACAAATTAAATTGAAGCAATAAACTTTACACTCATCCTTTCCAAAGAAGAGATCCGGAACACTTCTTGAGACCCAGTGACATAACAATGTCTATTGGGTGAGTCAAAAGAAGAAGAAGAAAAAATTATACATTTAGATTAAGATGTTATAAATGATAAAAAAATCAAATCTGTTAATAATATCCACCCTACTTTCAAATGCGTTGCCAGAAAAAATATTACATTTAACAAAAAAAATGATCACTGATGACCTTAGTGCTATTATTTTCTTTCTTTGATATATATTTTTTTCCTTTTTATTTCTTTTTCTTATACCAAGGTTGAATGAGTCCTCACTCACCCTCAGTGAACAAATAGCTTCAGAATGTGCCAATTCAGATTTACTTGCTGGATGCATTTTTACAATAATCTGATTTTCCACTGCTGTGGGTACAGAGTTTAATTGGATCATGTGATGGTGGCCAAGGGTGGGAGTGGAAAACAAAGCAAAAAGCAGTAGCCAAAAAATACATAAAAAGATAGCTTCAGCTGTGTCAGCAGCCATATTGGAGGGTTAGACAAATGGAATGCAAGGTGGACAGGGACTAGGAGAATGGGAAGGGAATGAGGTAATAATAAAACAGTTCAAACTCTCGCTTCCTTCACTCGAGGAAAGAACTCCATTCTGTTGAGGAAGGCTTTAGACTGAGGAGAGCTTGGCAGAAACTTTGGGTCCTACCCATGAGAGACCAGTGAGTCTAAAACAAAGTCGCTTTCATTTTCTCCATCCAACCTACCTAATTCATTTAGAACTGCCCTCGGATGTTTATTAGGCCTGTGGCAACAATTACTGAGAAGCCCTGATGACACAGTGGTTAAGAGCTCTGCTGCTAACCAAAAGGTCGGCAGTTTGAATCCACCAGTCACTCCTTGGAAACCCTATGATTTGTCAGCATTGCAAAAATGGATGGGTAGAGACATGTCCTACAGAGTCATTATGAGTCGCAATCGATTCCATGCCAATGGTTGGCTTCTCACAATTTGGCCTTGGTAAATTTAACTCATTATTCATATCTAATCATTTCTTTTCACCAAACTTCAGCAGCCTTCCTATAAAAAGAGGGAGTTGAAAGAGATAATCTCTAAACTTTCTTCCAACTTTAACACTGAACGATTTCAGAAAAGGTACAGACAACAGTTTACTAGGAAAAGAATTCAGGCAAATACTATTTACCCACGAGTAATTTCTACATTTTCATTCATCCTTTTGAAGCCATTCTTCTGGTGGTAAGCTGACATGAAATTTCCCAGCTGCTACAAATCTCCAAATTCCCCCTAAATTATACATTTTTATTGCCAGTGGCCAAGGTGTAGAACAAGCACAAATACTTCTAAAACCACTGATGTATTAGGGAATGTGTTGACATCTTAGACCTCAGTGTAGCAACGCCTGCTATTTCTGATAATGTCCATAGTTTGCCTCTTCTGAGTTCAGAATTTGGTAGCTGGGTATTGTTTTTTGCCTGCATCACCCTGATTCTCCAAAAAGCCGTTAGTGACTTCTTAGAAAAATTTGTGTGAAATATTGCCAAAAATGTTAAGCATTTTGTTTCATTACAGTAACTCCGTTTTTTTTTAGTGTTGCTAGAATAAATCTGAAAGAGCTGTTAAATCAGGGTAGTGAGCATATGGTGGTCAGTTCTGCAGGTAGGCTTCCCTGAACAGCGGTGAATGGCTAACTCCAATTCAAAAGTCAGCCCCTTAAGCCTTGCCTGCCTCGATAGGAGTTTTGCATGAAGATAACAAGAGGAGAGGAGTACCTGGGACGATAAAGAAAGCTCTTGGACTAGTACTTTCTGTACTCAGAATAAATGAGAAACATACTGAAAAAATTCTGAAAGAGAAGTTTCAAAATTTCTCAAGTAAATATTCATTTGCAGTTAAGCACGGGCAACATGGTTCCACATCTGAATGGTGCTAAAGCTTAGATAACGAACTCAATGTGCTAAATTCTGGTAAGAGGGCTCCTTTTTGGAAATGCAAGAGAAAATCTATTATAGATATATTAGTCAGAATAAAAGCTGGTAAAATGTTTTTAAGATCAGCTCAATAGGTGAGCTTGAAAGATGTTTCTTTTAGGTACTCTGCGTACAGGGTATTCAGGCCTTTTTACTGGGGAATGATGTCAGACAAATCAATGGTGACATTCCTTTCACATCCTCCAGGAAACAGTCTCCCCCCTTTTTAAGCAGGTAATACAGTTTTTGTTCTATTATTTATTTTTTTATCAGTAGGAACTTATTCTTTCTCATCTGAAACGCCCCAGTTAAACGCATTCATAAACATTCTTGCTTTAGATCCCACTTTCTGACATTTGACCATTCTCTCCAAAACTGACAGTCCAGTGGCTGCCCACTTCTGCCAGTGTCAAAAAAAAAAAAAAAAGACAACATTTTAAGAAACAATTACTGCTAACAAATCTAAACACTATATTCAGAGCTGTGAACAATGAACAAAATAAGAGTAGTTCTTTTGTGACGCCTTTGAATTATGGTGTTGGCAAAAATACTGAATATACCACAGACTGCCAGAAGAACAAACAAATCTGTCATGGAAGAAGTACAGCCAGAATGCTCCTTAGAAGTGAGGATGGCGAGAGTTGTCTCACGTACTTTAGACATGCTATCAGGAGGGACCAGTCCCTGGAGAAGGATATCATGTTTAGTAACGTAGATGGTCAGCAAAAAAGAGGAAGACCCTCAATGAAATGGATTGACATAGTGGCTGCAACAATGGGCTTAAACATAGCAACAATTGCGAGGATGGCACAGGACCAGGCAGTGTTTATCATTCTATTGTACACAGACTCGCTACCACTCAGAACTGACTCAAAGACATCTAACAACAACAACATTCTGTGATCTTTTATATTACTTTACATTTTGGTTTTAAGCTGCATTTTGCTTTCTTCTCTTCTTTTCCCATTGCAAATTCCACCCAACTTATAGACATTGATAGTGTCTATACAATTGTCTTGTCATCACGACCAATGGTAATGACAAGACAATTACTTTCATCCTCCAATTCTCTTTGCACAATGAGCCATAATAACCACAATGACTGGAATGATAAGAATCAGGATAATTAACAGTCTGCATATGGTACTTGCATTTCTCAGACCTCTGTAAATCATACTGTCATTTACCTGTACCTTAGACATTTGTAAACAGGTATTGTTCAATTTGAATTTTAATACATTTTATACCTATTTATTGCAAGCTTAATAAGAGCCAATATTTTAGGTGCTGGGAAATAATGGAGGGTACAACATACGTGCAAAATATGAAGCCCCTGTTCTCATGGACTTTCTATTCTTGAGGAGCCCTTGGTCTGCATGATATCAACCCAGCCGACCAAGAGAGGCAATTCAGGGGGGAAGCAGTCAAACTTACAGTAAAACAAGTGAATTAAAGAATATTTTGATGTAATTTAATAGAATTTTAGATGGTAAAACAGCTAAGAGTTTTAAAAATAAAAGCCATAGGAGAATGACATGCATTTCCAGGCCTTTGTTGTGAGAAGAAAAGAACAGGTAATCTGTCATCATTAGTACTGAAAGCAGATCTGCCCGAAAACCTGTGTGACCCAAGGAAAATCCCAGAGCATGGGGATGGCTCTGGGGATCACAGTAAATATTACTCTCTCCATGTTCCCACTCTGAGGTGACAGCCTAGGGCAGCATTCACAGAAATGGGGAATGGGAGATCAACTTTTTCCAAGGCAAAAAAGTATCTTCTACAGTCAGGTAAATATTTTATAACTGCTTGGCATATCCCATAGCATCCTGCTTAGATTAAAGGAATGTAACTGCAGAGATGATATTGGAAACATCATATTATACAAAACAATTTGCTTTTTGCAATGCTGACAAATAATATTCTAATCCATGATTTAGTCTTATTTTCTTTGTTTACGTATCTCAAATTGCAACATCTCCAAAATAGCCTCAAAATAAGCTTTCTTTCACCCCCTTTCACACTTCACATCATGTCTTCTAGTGGGGTCTTTGGGGTTTGACATCAAGGGAGTGTGGGAAGGAAGTGTGTTAACCACATGCAGGGACCAGCTAATTCTTCAGTGATTTGGATGTCAACTGAATAATTTCTTTTGATCAACAATGGGAGCAGAGTGCTTTGTGGTCTGGATCTGTGGAAGGACGCATCATTTACACACAGGAAGACCAAAGAAAGACTATGTATTTTAGAAAAAAAAATGGCAGGATGGAATTTGTAAAGTTTATTGTTGCTGCAAGGTTACTTTATTTGCCATAATATTGTATCTATCCCTCATCTCTCTGTCTGTCTAACTCTGCAATAATCACTTATTATATAGTACATATAAAAATAAATATGAAGTTTCAACTTAATGTAAAATGTACTATGAATGAACAATGTAAAGTTATCCCCCAAAATGTATTTTCTTGCCTTAACGTGTTTCTGTTTTGACTGAACGAGGTTTGTTATTTGATACAGAAAAATAGTTTCAATGAACCTCAAAGTTCAAAGCAAAAGGATGCAAACTGATCACTACAGTGCGCATTATCTCTTAAATCAGGTAAACCAAGTATTGCATGCCTAGTACAGTACTGTGAAGAGTAGTCACATTTTACAACATATTTCTCAGGCCTGATTATTATATGCAATGATAGTTCCATTACGGTTTACAATCTGTAGCTTCTTAATTTTATCTCCCCCAGGGATAATATATGGCCTGGTAGGGCAGAAGACTCACAGACTTATTTGTGTTCCGATGGGTGCCTCTTACCGCTGACAATTTTTAAGCGTATGTAAAAGCTCATCTCTTACTTCAAAGTTTCGACTTGTGAAATATTAACTACGGCTCCTTGCTGTTACCATAATGGCTGCCATATGGAATTAAAAAATATTACCTTAAAATGTTAGAACAGACATGTTAGACCAGGAAATCAAGGACCTGAAAAGTAACTTCCCCAGGTGTGCACAGCTAATCAATGGCAGAACTACAACTAGAATTCTAGATTTGTTTTCCTTTTACTTGACTGACTCTCTTAAAATTAAAAGCATTATATTCAAGAAAGACTTGAACATGACAAATAAGGCACCTATTTAAAAATTTTTTGTAAGCTATGGATGTTAGTGGGAACCCTGGTGGTGTGGTGGTTAAGAACTACGTCTCCTAACCAAAAGGTCAGCAGTTCGAATCCACCAGGAGCTCCTTGGAAACCCTATGGGACAGTTCTACTCTGTCCTATAGGGTCGCTATGAGTCGGAACCCACTTGACAGCAAAAGGTTTTTTTTGGTTTGGATGGATATTAGCCCAACTTATTTCTTTAATGAAGTCACAGGAATATACAACAAAATTATAAAGCATAATGGGTCCATTGTTAACTTCAGAATTACAGATCAAAATGCAAAAGTTTAGGATCTTGCATCATTCTAGATGGCCAAATTAGTCTAACTCTATACAAACTCTAACAACCACATCATGCTTTTGAGCTCATCAAGTATATGCCCTGCTTTTCTTTCCCCTCTCTTTGACTTATGAGGCTTCAAAAACAAATCTCATGGCATGGTACAGTGAAACATGAAACCAGACAGCTTGCTGACTATGGAAAGCCAAAGAGCATGGGAGCTTGCTTTAAACAAGATCATTTAAAAAATCAGTTTTGCTCTAAGTTCATAAAATGCTATTGCATTTAGCTGTTCTCATTTATGAAATATGACTGCCATGCCAATGCTATTTTATTCTGGCAGTGAAGAATATACTAAAGGTTTCTTTATAATACAACAGCACAAAATACATTTTAGTTAATATTTTAAATGTATTATATAATGTTTTGTATATGACAAATACTTGTCACAGATTGATACAGGAAGCAGTTTGCCTGATTCTGACTCCCTGCCTTGGTCACTAATAAGGATTGAATTGTGTCTGCCTAAAAAATGTATTGAAGTCCTAATCCATGGTACCTGTGAACATGGCCTTCTTTGGGAAAAGGGTCTTTGAAGATGTTACCTGTTAAATTAACATAAGGTCATATCAGAGTAAGGTGGGCTCTAATTCAATCTAATGGTGTCCTATAAAAGAGAAAAGACACAGAGAGACAGACAGAAGGAAAATGACTCTGTGATGACAGAGTTATGCTGTGGCTGCAAGCCAAGGAAGGCCTGGGGCTACCAGAAACTGAGAGGGAAGGAAAAAGGATCTTCCCCTAGAGTCTTCAGAAAGAACATGGCCCTTCCAACAACTTGGATTCCAGGCTACTTGTCTCCAGAACTGTGAGATAATAACTTTCTATCCTTATAAGCTACCCAAGTCATGGTATTTTGTTATGGAAGCCCTAGGAAATGAATACTCTAACTGTTGTCACTATTATTGGTCTATCGTCTAATTCACCTCCATTATTGACTTAGTGACTTTGGTAAGATATTTCAGAGAAGAGAGATGTAGAGGTAGACAAGTAAACTGGGAACAAATCAAAAAGCATCTGACTGTCCTGGGCATCAGTATGGTGGTGGTGATGGCTAGAACAATCAGAATATGAAGTCACAAGAATCCCCACAATGTTTTAGTCTCCTAAAGAGTAGCAGAGTAATTTCAGACCCTTCTATTCCACTCAAGCACCATGTTGTAGGTTTTTGTTGTTATTGTTACGTGCCATTGAGTTGATACCGACTCATACTGACCCTATAGAACAGAGTAGAACTGCCCCATAGGGCTCCCTAGGCTGTGATCTTTAGGTTCAAACTAGTGATCTTTCATTTAACAGCTGAGTGCTTAACCACCATGCCACCAGAGTTCTTTTCAAGCACTGTAGGTACAACAAACTAGCAAAAGTAGAAGCAATAGGAATCTGACTCATTCAATATGTGAGTGTCTGATCGTGCTCCCCATATTAGATTTTTTGTAGATAAAAGTGATAGTGAAAATATTTAACAAACTGGAATATCCTGGGCACTAATCAATGAGAAGATCCCTGGGTGGCACAAGCAGTTAAGCACACACTGTTAACCAAAATGTTGGTGATTTGAACCTATCCAGAAGCTCCTTGGAAGAAAAGTCTGGCATTCTGCTTCTAAAAAGTCACACCCATGAAAACCCATACAGCACAGTTCTACTTGGCAACAAATGGGTTGCCATGAGTTAGAATCAATTTGACGGCAAGTGGGTTATGCATCTAGAAGGTGTCTCTGGTTAGTGCAGTTTTGCACTCGACTGCTAACCAAAAGTTTGGAGCTTTGAACACACCCAGAGGTGCCTCGAAAGAAATACCTGCTGATCTACTTTCTGTAAGATCAGAGCCATGAAATCACTACGGAGCACAGTGCTATTCTGAAGCATATGGGATCACCACGAGTTGTAATTGACTGGACGGCAACAGGTACTGGAAACAACTGAGAATGGCTAGGAATAGCCATAGGGGTATACTGTTGAATACCTACCCTTCCACAGTGAAGTTTTCAGCTTGGCCAGGAGATGGGTCGCCCCAATTTTTAGGTGAGGCTGGATTACTGCTCTTTATTTCACTGCTGCCATAAGATGCATTGCTCCTGCCCTGCCAAGCTCAGAGCAGGCCGGAGAAGAACCAGTGATGGAAAGTTAATATTACTTTGAGAGTCTTAATCTCTTCAGCTGCTGACAAAGTCGCTTTTAAATCTGTCCATTATTTCACAGTTCAGTTCAATTTCTTTTTTAATCTCTTCGGGAAAGGAGAGGTAGGTAAGAAAGGGGGGAAAAAGGCTTAAGAATACTTGTAGCTATCCATACTCTACAAAACTGTTTAACCCAGACAGCCAAGAAAACTTTACCCCAAAAGATACTTTTTAAATTACATTGTAACAGTGAAAATGACCAGTTAAACAATCTGTATTTTTTTAAGGCAAGTTGTAGAAACTGAGATAAAACTAATTTATCTGGATATTGTGGACTAAAAATTCTCTTTCTTTTTTTCAGTCCTATTCAGATAACTGACAACGGCAGTGTAGCCAACACTTTTTCTCAATCTGTTATGTCTTATCGCTGTTAAACCCTCTCTTGATGGTCAAGTAAATGTCTTCAGCTGGCACGTTGGAGGAAAGCATTGCATTCGGAATGTGCTGCCCTGCCACACACAGGGAAGAGTCTAGATCAGAGGAGCACTAGTAATTTTGGTGAAATAGCTAATAATAACAAACTTTAAAAAAATTGGCAATGATTTTATTTCATTTAAACATTAAAAACTAAAAATAAAGCAGTTTACAAACATGGTAAAAATTCAAATGATATAGAAAAAAATAAAATAAAAAGTAAAATGTCTTTACCTTTACTCTCATTCCTATTTCCTCTTCTGAAAAATAAACTATGGCTTATAGTTTCTTGTTTATTTTTCTAGGATAAGAAAAAAAAAATGGACGAAAAGAAAGAGTACACAACAATGAAAAGATCCTTCTGTATACTCCTTGGCACTTTGCTTTACATGCTTGATAGTGTATCTTGATTTGCCTCATTTTTCCCAAAGTTTTTATGATAAGATTTTTCACACATATAGAGAAGTATAAAGTTTGGTACAATAAGCACTCATACACCCCTCATCTTGATTAAAAAGTATTATAATGTTGCCCTATTTATATTCTCTTTCAATTGTTTATCAATCGAAAAACAATCTGGTGATCTTTTGCTGAATCATTTCAAAGTAAACTCAGATATCATGATTTCATTACTAAATACTTGAACACTTATTTAAAACCAAAGACATCATTCAATATAGCCATTTTTGTACCTAAAAAAATTAATAATTCTCAAATGTAATCTAATATTCAATAACAAAGTTTCTCCAATTATTTCCAAATATCATTAATAGTTGCTTTTTTAAAGCTTGTATTTAATCAAGGATCACACATTGAATTTTGATGTCAAGGCTTTTAAATCTCTTATAATCTAGAACAATGTTCTCGCTTTTTTTTTTTTTTTTTTAATTACATTGACTTTTTGAAGACTTGTTTGACTGTTTCCCTGGACTTTTTTTTTTTTTTTTTTAAACTTTTTCCTCTACTCCCTCATCTTCTTCATAAACCAACCACTATGACATAAAAAAAAAAAAAATTATGACTGCATTTTATGAACTGTGGTAAGTATATTTTATACATTTACTCTCATTTAATCCTTCAGAGAAGGTGACCCAGTGGCACAACTGCTAAACACTTATTTGCTAACCAAAAGGCTGACAGTTGGAACCAGCAGCTCCAAGGGAGAAAGACCTGGCGATGTGTTCCCACAAAGTTTACAGCCTAGAAAGCGCTATGGGAAAGTTCTGTTCTGTCACATGGGGTTGCAATGAGTTGGACTTGGCTCAGCAACACCTAACGACACCAACAACAATCCTTACAAAAACCCTAAAACATGAATAATACTAGCATATCAATTTTACTGATATGCAAATGGAGGTTAGAGAGGTTGACTCACTTCTTTCAGGGTCACATGTTGCCTGTGTTTGCTTTCCTCTCCTTTATATGTGTCTCATATATAATTCTGTCTGGTACTGTAACATTTAGAGTTAGAAAAGACTAGATTTTACATATGAAGAAAAGAGGCTCAGAAAGACCAGTTGTGTGATAAGCCTAGTCTTGTAATTATTTCATACATAATTTTCAAATGGAAAAAGCACTTAGTGAGCTGGTGTCAGCAGGGAAGGTCAGCTGGCATCTCTCAGGGTGGCATTACATTTGTAAATCTGCCAAGGTACAGTGTGCAAAGTAATTGTAAGTTCCTGCACAAACAATTTTTATTTTCACAGTTACGTATTTATTTTAATGCTTCTTAGGGATATGATTTAACTGGTGTACCAACCTTGGATGTTATTCTTTAGGCTGAGGGTCAGTTAAGTACAAAGGTGAATTGATTTAAAGTCAATTTAAAGAAATATGTTAAGAAAATAATGGTATAGAGGGTATGCAATTAGGGCAGAAATATCATGAAGATGGAAGGAAATGACCCCAAAGAGGAGCTCTGTCTTTTATGGTGAGGTCATATCAATGTCATTCATGTATGAAACCAGAGTACATGTTTATTAATTCATGATGAGAAATAAAAACTGTTGTGTGCACTGGAACTCATACCTATGTGATCAGTAAATTGTCTGCCTATAGGCAGAGCTTGAAATTAAAATAAGGGAAGTTGTTTAAATGGTTCAGAGGTTTAATATCTTCAGGTCACACCTGCCAGTTCACTCATCTTCAGAAAAGGGCTGGCTTTCTCAATAAGGCCTTTACAGCGATGACCTATTGTCCAACATTTCCTATATCCTGGACCATGAAGTGACACTTAGGGATGTTTGCTTCTGTGAATCTTTCTTTTATGCTTTTTCCAAGATGATAAGTTCTCTGTTCTGGATGATTAAATAAGCTCACGTTCAATATGGCCACTGGAAAGTCATGTCTGAGAAGGTATTTTGCCCCTTTAAGGAATCACTACATTTCTTTGCTCTAGTTCGTCATCTGTTGGATTTACAATGACAGAGTTACAGAGGTTTTTATTTCCCTTAAGTCTAACTCAGGGTAGGCTCTGAATACCAAGAAGAAGTTACTAGTGAGCTTGGCATAGATGGCTGGTTTTTTGTCTACCCAGCCTTTGCAGTTTCTTCTATACCACTTTCACCATTCCAGTAATTGCTGAAGAACAAATAAAATTTCCCACACTAAGGGATCTGTTTATCAAATACCTGATATAACAGATTACAATTTGACTCCTTTGAACACATCTATAACACATTTCAATAAGTAAAATATGTTGTTGTCGTTAGATGCCGCCAAGTGGGTTCCGACTCAAAGTGATCCTATGTACAACTGAATGAAACACTGCCCAGTTCTGCACCATCCCCACAATCTTGTTATGCCTGAGCTTGTCATTGCAGCCACTGTGTCAATCCACCTTGCTGAAGATCTTCCTCTCTTCCTGGGAGCCTCTACTTTACCAAGCATGATGTCCTTCCCTGGTCCCTCCTGATAACTAATATGTCCAAAGGATAATGTAGGTGAGACAAAGTCTCACTATACTCGCTTCTAAGGGGCGTTCTGGCTGTACTTCTTCCAAGACAGATTTGTTCGTTCTTCTGGCCGTCCATGGTATATTCAGTATTCTTTACCAACAGGATAATTCAAAGGCATCAAATCTTCCTCAGTCTTCCTTATTCATTGTCCAGCTTTCGCGTGCACACAAGGTGACTGAAAATACCAGGGCTTGGGTCAGGTGTTCCTTAGCCCTCAAAGTAACGTCTTTTGTAGCAGATTTGCCCAGTGCAACATGTTATTGGATTTCATGACTGCTGCTTCCGTGGGTGTTGACTGTGGATCCAAGTAAGATGAAATTCTTGACAACTTCAATCTTTTCTCCATTTATCATGAGGTTGCTTATTGGTCCAGTTGTGAGGATTTTTGTTTTCTTTATGTTGAGGTGTAATCCATACTGAAGGTTGTAGTCTTTGATCTTCATCAGTAAGTGGTTCAAGTCCTCTTCACTTTCAGCAAGCAAGGTTGTGTCATCTGCATCCCACAGGTTAATGAGTCTTCCTCCAGTCCTGATGCTGTGTTCCTCTTTAAATATCCAGCTTCTTGGATAATTTGCTCACCATACAGAATGAATAAATATGGTGAAAGGACACAATCTGATGCACACTTTTCCCAATTTTAAACTATGCAGTATCCCCTTGTTATGTTCAAACGACTGCTTCGGCCTATGTACAGGCTTCTTATGAGCACAAATAAGTGTTCTGGAATTCCCATTCTTAGAAATATTATTCATAAATTTGTTATGTTCCACACAGTCAAATACCTTTTTCATAGTCAATAACACACAGGTAAACATCTTTCTGGTATTTTCTGCTTTCAGCCAAGATCCATCTGACATCAGCAATGATATCCCTCTCCATGTCCTCTTCTGCATTCAGCTTGAATTTATGGCAGTTCCCTGTAGATGTACTGCTGCAATCGCTTTTGAATAATCTTCAGCAAAATTTTACTTGTGCGTGATATTAATGATATTGTTTGATAATTTCACATTCTGTTTGATCACCTTTCTTTGGAATGGGCACAAATATGGATTTCTTCCAGTCAGTTGGTCAGGTAGCTATCTTCCAAATTTCTTGGCATAGACAAGTGAACACTTTCAGCACTGCATACTTTTGTTGAAACATCTCAATTGGTATTCCATCCATTTCTGGAGCCTTGTTTTTCACCAACGCCTTCAGTGCAGCTTGGACTTCTTCATTCAGTACCACTGGTTTGTGATCATCTGCTATCTCCTGAAATGGTACAGTGACTTCGTGTACTCTTTCCATCTTCTTTTGATGCTTCCTACATTGTTGATATTTTGCCCATAGAATCCTTCAATATTGCCGCTCAAGACTTGAATTTTTCTTCAGTTCTTTCAGCTTGAGAAACACTGAGCCTGTTCTTCCCTTTTGGCTTTCTAATTCCGGTTCATTACACATTTCATTATTTTACCTAGTCTTCTTGAGCTGCCCTTTGAAATCTTCTCTGCTCTTTTACTTTCTTGTTTCTTCCATTCTCTTTAGCTGCTCTATGCTCAAGAGTGAGTTTCAGAGTCTCTTCTGACATCCAATTTGGTCTTTTCTTTCTTTTCTGTTTTTTTTAAATGACTTTTTGCTTTCTTCATGTAAGGTGTCCTTGATGTCATCCCACAACTCCTCTGGTCTTAGGTCATTAATGTTCAACGCATCAGATCTATTCTTGAATTGGTTGGTCTCTAAATTCAGGTGGAATATACTCAAGGTCATATTTTGGCTCTCATGGACATGTTTTAATTTTCTTCAGCTTCAACCGAACTTGCATATAAGCAATTGATGTTCCATTCCACAGTCGGCCCCTGGCCTTGTTCTGACTGATGATACTGATCTTCTCTATTGTCTCTGTCCACAGATGTAGTCTATTTGATTTTTGTGTATTTCATCTGGCGAGACCCACCCTGTTTATGTTGTTAATAAAAGGTATTTGGAATGAATAAGTCATTGGTGTTGCAAAATTCTATCATGAGACCTCTGATGTCAATTCTATCGCAAAGAGCATGTTTCCCAACTACTGATCCTTCTTCTTTAGTTTCCAACTACCAGTAACTACTATCCAATCACCAGTAATTATCAGCCCCAAAGTACAAGGCTGTCAGTAATAGGATAATACCCCTATGCCTATAAGGAAAACCAGTTCATACGATTATTATTCAAACTTATGCATCAACCACTAATGTCAAAGATGAAGAAATTGATGATTTTTACCAACTTTTTATGAAAAAAGTTTAACTTTTTATGAACTTTCATGCATTGCCTGTGGGAAGACAAAACGTTACAGCCATATTGGAAAATGATTTGGTAGTTTATTTAAAAAGTAAAATATACCAACTTTTGTAGTCTGAAATTGATCAAGGCAAAATATAAGTCCTTACTAACACAATGGAGATGGAAGCATAATAACATGTTACTGAGGTCCCATTAAAAAAAAAAAAAACAAAACTCTTGCCATCGAGTTGATTGAGAGTCATAGCTTAAGCAATTTGTCCACAGCTATTCCCCTTTCCTCTATTTTTTCATTACATTTACCTGGTCGGTGATACTAAGGATAAAAGAGGATTTTGAGTGAATTCTTGTAACTGTTTACAGTGATTCAAAAAAATCTAAAAATAAAGATTTTTAAATCCAATTAGGCAGCTTAACCTGTCTTTTATTTTTTTACCATCAATGACAAATCCTACTGGTGGCCATGGATCAAGAAGAAACTTGGAGGCCATGTATATTCATGTTGCATCTCTAAGGGTTAGGCGCATATCTACCTATGCGTAGGGTGGGAGTTAAAGATACAATCTGAGGTTTTGATTGAATAAGTCCCTAGTACAGCAAGTCGAGTTGCCAAGTAATGGGAGAGATCGTAGAAGCAACTATCTCTACTCTACCCTCTAAAAGTTTACTCTGACAGATTTAAGAGGAGTTGAAGTAAAATCAATATGTGTATTGACATACAAAGGGCCACTTGCACTAAAAGGGCTTTAGTTTATTATCTCCAATTCACAACAGGATACCATGCTAGAAAAATCATTTGGGGTCAAAAACATAATACATACTGCTAAGAGAATGAAGACAAGCAACTGCTAAGAGAATGAAGACGGGCGAAATATTTGTAAAACATATAAATGATAGAAGGCTGCTAACTAAAATATGTAAAGAACTCTCAAATCTCAATAAGAAACCAACCATTACAATTAAAAAAAAAAATGAGCATAAGATTTAAACAGACACTTCACAGAGGCAGATGGCAAACAGCCATACGGAAAGTTATTCAATATCATAAGTCGTTATTGTTATTAGGTACCATTGAATCAATTTTTGACTCATAGCGACCCTAGGTAACAAAGTAGAATTGCCCCATAGGGTTTTCTAGACTGTAATCTTTACGGGAGCAGATAACCAGGTCTTTTTCCTGCAGAGCTGCTAGGTGGGTTCAAACCACCAACCTTTCAGTTAAAAGCTGAAAGCTTAACCATCATACCACTAAGGCTCCTTTCATAAGTCATTAGAATAATGTGAATCCAAATTGCAATGACATACCTACTAGAAACGTCTCAAAAAAAAAAAAAAAATACCAAATGCTGGAAAGAATTCAGAGCAACTAGAACTTTCATGCATTGCTTGTGGGAATAAAAAATGGCACAGCCATATTGGAAAATGATCTGGTAGTTTACTTACAAAGTTAAACATACACTTATCCTAGTCATCTTACTCCTAGGTATTTATCGAAGAGAAATAAAGTCATATGTCCACACAAAAACCTGAACACAAATGTTTATAGCAGTTTTTTTCATAATTGCCCCAAACTAGAAGCACTTCAAGTGTAAGCAGTTGGTGAAAGGATAAAACAAATTGTGGTACATTCATACAATGGTAGGATACTCAGGAATCAAAAGGAATGAACTACTAATACATGCAGCATTATGATTTGCATTATGCTAGATGAAAGAAGCCAGATTCAAAAGGCTACATATTGTATGATCCCAATTATATGTCATTCTGAAAATATCAAAATGATAGGAACAGAAATCACTCAGAGGTTGTCAGTGGCTGGAGAGAAAGGTAGGTGATTGACTATAAAGAAGGCTGAGGGGACGTTTTGGGGTGATAGAAATATTCTGTATCTTGATTGAATTGATGGTTATACTACTGTATAAGTTTGTTAAAATTCATAGGACTGTATATCAAAAAAGGGCAAACACTCTCCTAGGTGGCTTATATACACACACAACACAACACAAATGCAACACAGATGGAAATACTTGCATTATAGAAAAGAATTTTATTGGCCCCGAACTAAATCTAGGCCAACAGCATACATGCCATTTTTGCCTAAGATTAGAATGTGTTCTGATGGCTGGGAGAGCCCTCATTTAATGCTGGGAAAGGAACTGAGAGAATAGATTCTTTTTCCACCCAAAGGATGAAAACTGAAACTGTACTATTAATTCAACAAATATTTATTGAAGGCTTATTATGTTCCAGGCTCTGTTTTCCTACTGAGAATGCAAAATGAACACAGCAGATAAAAATCTCTGCCCTCGTGGAGGTTTCATTTAAGTTGGAGAGATAAATGATAAAGACCAACTAAATAAATCATATGCCAGATGGAAGCAAGTACTATGGAGAAAGCCAAAAGAGTAGGGAAGAGGGGCCGAGAAAGCCACTGGTGTGAAAGTGGGTGGGTACTGTGAAGTCCTATCATTAAGTCAACAAATGTACATGAAGGGTCAACTATGTGTCTGGCATTGTGCTGCGAACTGGAGATAAAATGACAAGGATAAGTAGACTTAGTCCTTGCCTTTCTAGAGCATTCATCTAGTAGAGAAGAGATATTCATTAAATAACTGTATGAAGGTGAAATCATGCAGTGTAAAATTTACATTGCGTTTTGAAGAAAACTGTGGATTAAGGGTCCTATGATCAAATAAGAATGGGAGACTGTGACACCACACCCACTCCTACCCAGCCCTCACTTTTGGATAAGAATTAATATTAAAAAAAAAATTAATATTAGCATATCATAAACCCCAAAAGGAGCCCTGGTGGTACAGTGGTTAAGTGCTTGGCTGTTAACTGAAAGGTCAGTAGTTCAAACTCACCAGCCACTTCATGGGAGAAAGATGGGGCGGTCTGCTTCAGTAAAGATTTACAGCCTTGGGAATCCTATGAGGCAGTTCTACTCTGTCCTATAGGGTTGCTATGAGTCGGAATCGACTTCAACGGCAATAGGTTTTGGTTTTTAAAACCACAAAAGTCTCTACAGTGAATATAAGTACATCTAATTGAATATCTGTCAAATGCATTGGCTGTGGAAAAATGTGCCTATTAGTGTCTCACAGGATACTGTATGTAAAGAATAAATAACCATATTATGTTGTTTTTAGTTATTTTAATTTCCTTCACTAAATTGCTACTAATGCAAAGGTAGAAGGAAAGCGAAAACCACTAAGGGGGAAAAGGTACAGCTTACTTTGATATTTTCCTGTTTTTTGGTCTTTGAATAAAAGAATCAATCAGGGACTAAAAAGAACTGTGCCCTGTCTCCCAGTCTCTTTCTGATAAAATTCATCTACTTAGGAACATTTTCAGCTTCCAAATATACTATCTAGGTATCACACTTTTGACGTGGAACCATAAGGAAATCTTGACTTTTGCTTAGTCGGTTTGTTGTTGTGGATAACACAAATGAGCAAAAACACTGACATTAAGTGGAAAAGTTCATACCGTGGAATAAAAAGAAATGCGGATGTTTCATAGGAGAAGGCAGGAAAGATCCCTGTGGTGCTGCTTTGTAATTAGAGCGATCATTATGAATGCATAATTTCAAAAAAGATTCTTGTTATGACTGCGGCATAATGTCATTTTAACAACAACAACAAAAAGATACGGCATTTTCTAAAATATTTCTTTTTCTGTTCATGACCAACTTAAGTGTCTTTGCAGATCCCCTTCTCTTCTCCTTTTCCCTACACCCTACTGCCTGTAGTTTCAGCTGAGCTGAGAATTGTTCCCTTCCAAGTGGAATTGCTTTGGAGTTTCCAGCAACCATTGACATGGCTTAGATTTCAGAATTCCTGAAGTGAGAAAAAAAATCATAAAAGACCCAAAACGTTGATTTTTCTGTCATCCAAGGTGGATTCTAATTTATATTTCCTGGCTTCAAGCAGAAAGCAAACGTCAAAAACATCTGTACTCATTGATTTCTACAGCCTCACCTTAGTGTGCCACAGCCAGAGATGATCTTGAAGTCAATGGACAATCATTACAGAAGAGAGAGAAATTAATGGCAGAAGCAAACAAAGCCAATTTGGAAAGATTAAAAAGAAGGGAATTAATTACAAGCAAATTGTATAGAATCTATATAGTTTGGAAGGAATCATGCCATATGGTTAATTATAGCATTAATCTAAAGCTCTTTTTTGAAAAGGAAAACAGAGAGATGTTAGTGAGTTTTCCCTCTGAGTGTGAAAATACAAGTCAGTGTGGGGCTTGGTTTGCTTTAGTGTTTAATGTTCAATTTCTTCCACTGATACTTAGCCTTTTTGCATTTTTATTTTATTGATTAAGTAATTATACGATAGGAACACAGACATCTGTTTTCTATTGCTCTATTAAATATGGATGTTTGGACAAAACACGTGTTTTATTCTATTATAGTTAAAAGGAGCCCAAATAAAGGAACGACAAAGCTGTTAGAAAAGGGTTGAACTCGTGAAGGTCAGAATGATTGCGGACAGGTGAGCACTGCCTCAAAGGTTAGCCGTCCATTTTTATTTCAATGACATTTTGTGGCCTTTGAAGTTGCAGGCTGGTTTATACTTAAAAAAAACAAATAAAAAAAGTACACTACTTGGATTTAAAATTGTTTGAGGCAAAAAATATGGAAGACCTTATACTTTCCTATTTTACTTGCATTTTATAGTCTTGTATAACTTCAAATTTTTTCTGAGGTTCAGGGCATCACCAAGACAAGTTATTTGTAGAAAATAAAATCTTTATGCCTCATGATGCATGCCTGAGATTTATTCTCCAATTAGGCCTGGTCCTCTGTTCTTTATGGAATGAAATTTGGCCCAAGAGAACAGTAAATTCTTTAAGCTGAGAGAAAATCACTAACTGGTTGATCAGCTGGGATTGACCAACCTTTAGACAGCTATTCAGTAATTTTTTAATGAAATAGGTAATTATAGTTTATTTCCTAGTAATAAATACTAGATGCTCCTCACAAACATTCTTCAGATGGTTGAATTCAAATAGTGCACCAAAGCAAACAGGTCTTTGCATGAAGAACAAACTAAAAGAATTTAGGAAAATATTTCTAAACCCCCTTTCCAATATGGCAAGTCAAAAAGGTAATCTCGCCTATTTAAAGTCATGCTTGAAAAGAGACTGGGGGACAGCATTTAAATACTGGTTTTAGCCAAACCTGGAGTCATAAATCAGCACTTATTTACTAGCTGTTTGACCCTGGACAAGGTACTTAAACTCAGTTTTCTCACAAATAAAATGGAGATCATAATAGTATGTATATCATAAGGTTATCTTGAACATTAAATAAAATAATACGTAAATTGGCTAGCATTGTGCTGGCACACCACAGGTGTGAGCTGTTGTTTTGATTTTCCTTTTAATTGCAATTATGATGAGTGTTTAGTTGCAATTTCTTTTCTAGCTCTGCACTGCTCTAAATTTCTTGAGAAAAGTGTAAGAAAGCATATTAAAGGAAATTGAAGTTTCAGTTTTTTTTTTTTTTGACTGATTCCAATATAAATGTGAGTGAGAAAGCAAGTATTATCAGTGGTCAAAGATTAGGATTTCATTACTAAAGCTTTCTGGAAGGAGAAAGGGCTTGGTAATGAGCATACCATCTATCCCCACTACCTGTCAATCTTATCTCCTATTATTAAACTCATTTTAACATCTTAGTTTTAGGCCTTACTGCTCCCGGAATACACTCTGGCCTTTGCAGGTTCTATGCTTTGTTTGGATGGGTCTCTTGTAATACCCTTAGCCCACTGCATCTTCACCTAAGTCATACACATCCTTTAGAACAGAGTTCAAATGGCTTTTCTCCTTCAAGACTTTCCAACACTCCAAATAGTACCCATTTTTACCCCACTGGTGCTCTGGTAGCAGTTTATGCCAGGAATAAAACACTACTGTGTGTTATAGTTAGTTACTTGTCTTCATGTCTTACCTCTTCTAAAATTCATGAGTTAGTTCCTTAAATCCCCTATCCCCAGTAAAAACTTCCTGCTACTTAGTAGATTAACAGTTGGTTTTTAATAATTTATTTTCAATTAATTGGAAATGAATTTGTATTCTAAAAACAAATAGCTCTGTTTTTATTTTTTTTCAGCTGAAGGAATGTTACTTTAAGGGGAGTATAAAAATATAATCTTGACTGAGTCATCTTGAGTTCCTCACTATAATTTATACTTTATCATCATCTCTTTGGAAATAATACAATGAGTGATAAATTGTCTTATTTGAATCAGGTTAATATTGATTGCCATAGGTTCTACCCATGGCTATATAACTTAGAATGTCACTGGAGCACCTTTATTTAACATAGCACTTTGGCATATTTTAATGTTGAATGGCAAATTTGGCAAAAGAAAAAAAAAATCTTGCATTTCACTGAATATAAGATGCTATCAATTGTAAGATGTATGGCCTTTTCAGAGATATTAAAATGTACAAATGTGTACATCTTACAATTGATGAAGTATGAAATAACGAACTCTTTAATAGTGGTTCATATTAGGATGCTTTTAGTTGCAAGTTACATAAAAAAAAAAAGTTACATAAGACTCAAATAAAAACAGCCATATTGTTGTAGTTGTGTTCCATTGAACAGCTCCACAATGATATCCCATATCCAGATTTTTAAGATATTTTCCATTGGATTGGCTTTTGTCCTCAAGTTTGAGCTGTTTATTTTTTTAACCCCAGGCTCATTTATTTTGCCTTTTTTTTTGTTTTAGTCACTTAGCATTTCACACAATTTCCAAATTCCTACCAAAAAGACACAGTATGATTTTTTCCTAAAAAGACATTATTCATCTCAAGTAAAAATGCAGCTGTGAATTCTATTGGGACCCCAGTTATCTACCTAGAAATGCCTGTTAATGGAATAAAAATTTTAATCTAGTCATAGAAAGGTATTTTAATGTGAATTCTCAACAAAAGTATATGTTACAAAAATATAAAGGAAATTAGAGCATTTCAAAGATTAAAACATTATTTAAATATAGATTCATTTTCTACTGTTACATATTCACTGTAATAAAGACAAGTGTTGCAAAAGTATGCTATTTCTATTAGTCCCAGTTTTCAATTGCTTATGTTTTTAAATGTCCAATCAGAATGTTACCAGTTGAATTTCTTCTATTTACACAATATTTTAATAGATTTTGTACATGAAATGAACTAAAACTTGAGTGCTTGCATAATAATACTTAAGATAATTCCCTGTAAGAGGAATAAGCAACATAATTGTATATAAATTATTCATTTAGTCAGTCACTCAACAGACATTACTGAGCAGCTATTATGCTGAGGTATTCCACAGGATGTTGAATGAATGAGACAGACCTGGTCCCTCTCCTCAGGAGGCTTAGCATCTAGTGGGAGGGTAGAGGCAGTTACTAAAAAAAAAAAAAAAAAAAGTGTGTATATAAAAAAACAAAGACAAAAACCATTGCTGTCGAGTTGATTCCTACTCATAGTGACCCTATAGGACAGAGTAGAACTGTCCCGTAGAGTTTCCAAGGAACTCCTGGTGGATTCCAACAGCCAGCCTTTTGGATAGCAGCTGTTGCTCTTAACCACTATGCCACCGGGTTTTCCATATGTGTGTGTATAATATATAAAATATATATAGATCAACTCGACCGCACTGGGCACTGGGTATATTTATACATAATTGCAAATTATGATAAGTGCTAGAGACCAAAGTAAAAGTGTTAAGAAGGAGTTCAGTAGGAGGGGCGCAGGGGAATCTGAGAAAAAGTTTCTGAATTGGAGTTGTACTTGTGGGAGTCATCAAAATCCAAGTTTATTTTAGTGAGAGTGAGAGTTGATAGGTGCTTATTAAATATGTGTAGAACAGAATAGAAGCAAGCGAAAAAATGTGCACAAATACCAAATGCAGATGTTGTTAGGCATCTAGCATCTGGACTGTAGTACTCTGATGTTGTCTTGTTCTAAAACTCTGTGAGTACCATCTTGAAACCGAACCCAGTGCCATTTCCTTAGAAATATGCTTGACAAATTGTAATAAAGATTATTGAACACTTGTAATGAGCCAGGCTTGGACCAGCTCTTTGGATGTATTATCTTAAATGGTCATGATATTTTGGAGTGATATTTTGAGATAGGGTTAGTGGTATACACAGTGAATCACTTCACCATTGTGTGGTTGGCGACGCTGAAGTTTAGAGAGGTTAAATATTTTACCCCAGTTCATATGGACTGTAAGGGCTAGAAGTGGGACAGGAACCCAGCTCCTGTAGATAACACAATCCATGAGCTGCAATAATTACAAAAAAAAAAAAAAGCTTTAATCTGCCATTTTCTTATTTGTGTGTGTACGTGTGTGTGTGTGTGTGTGTGAAATACAGCTCAGCTGTCAAGATGTCATCATATGTTACAAAATCGAGGTTTTAATAAAAGGTACTACAAAGGAATCACATGGTTAAAGCTACAGTTAGCAGCTTTAACATAGCTGCAATGTTGAGAATCCAAACACTAGTTCTAAAAGGTGCTATTCTAAAATTATCTTCAAAGAGAGGTCACCTATATAGAATTTTTTTTCTGATATATACACTTGTGTCTCAGAAAAATGAAATTTTATTTTTCTGAACATAAATAATAAATGCCTATAATAAACAAATGGGTGCATTTCTACTACCAGCTTGGAATTTAGAGCCTGCTGTATTTGAAATCATTGCTGGGTCATTTACCATGATGTAAAGTGTAGAGAAAAATTTTCTGTCCTGAAACACTGATGCTTTTTTGTTTCCTTGTTTCACTTATTCAGTGTTTGCTCATGAGGAGAGACAACCCTAAACCAACACTAGGGAAAAAATGGAAGAAGTGAGGGACGTTAGGACAATTTAAGCATCAAAATGATGATAATAACAGGTCATAACCAATAGTATAAAATAATCCAGGAATCCATACTGATAAAAGTAAATTAATTAATACATAAATATATAAAACTCTTCCTTACAGTAGAATGCCAATTAATAAATGTAGTAGGTATTAATAGAGTTAGAAAATCATCATTTGAAAACCACCACAGTAATCATTGTTTCAGGCAAAACTAGTGGGTGTAGGTGATGAGAAACCAAATATTTACATGGTTTCAAAATACCTCTCCCCAAGATACTTATTAATTACAATGAAAAAATAATTAACTTTAAAGTGGAGAAACCTGGCAAGATACCACCTTAATCAAACAATCAAAATTACGGCAAAGTAAGGGAAAAATTGACATCATTTGCTTCCTCATATGATGTACTGAGAATGATTGTTCACTTCGGTGGTATTGCTACCAAAAATGCTGAACTTGAATCTGATCATGAGTACCAGAGGCAAACCAAATTTGACAGACATTCTACGTAAGAAATGGCCTGTGCTATTCAAAAAAAAAGACTGAGGAATTGTTCCAGATAAAAGGATAGAACGAGACTACAAAGACATGACAACCAAGTGCAACATGTGACTGGATGGATCTAGACTGGAAAACGTTCTTTTACTTTGAAGAACATTAGTCAGATAATTGGTGAAATTTGAATAAGGTGTGTAGATTAGATAAGAGAACTGCATCAATATTAATTTTCTAATTTTGTTGTTTGCTTCATAGTTATGTAAGGAAATGTCCTTCCTCTATGAAGTGCATACTGAAGTACTTAGGAGTAAAGGCATATCATGCTGTAATTTATTCCCAAAAGGTCCAGAAAAATATATACACACACATATATATACACACACAGAGAGAGATATACGTAGTAAAATGTTAATATTTTATCTTACTTACTTTGGACATGTCACCAAGAGGGACCAATTGCTAGAGAAAAACATCATGCTTGTTAAAACAGAGGCTGGTGAAAAAGAAGGAGGCCTTCAATGAGAAGGATTGACACCGTAGTTGCCACAATGACTCAAATATGTCAACAATTGTAAGGATGTGGCAGAACTGGGCAAAGTTTTGTTCTATTATACACAAAGTCGCTACGAGTTAGAGCAGACTTAGCTGCAACTAACAATAACAATACGGATGAAGGGTATTTGGAAATTCTTTGTCCTATTTTTGCAATATTTCTATAAGCCTGTTATTAATAAAAAGTCAAAAAATATTCTGTGATTAAATATGCTTTTGGAAATTTTGTGTCAGGGAATTTATGAAAGTGTTTATGAAGAATCTGAAACTAAGGAAATCTCTCAAGCAAGGAGGCAGATGATAGGCTCAGAGAACATAGTGAGACAAAGTTAACAAGGGAGAAAAGGAAGTTCAAAAGCAATTTATATTTTGCTGTTGTTATTTTTGTTTATTTGTTTTGCCATGGTGAAATATGTTAGGTGCTGTCCAGTCAGTTCCAACTCATAGTGACCCTATGTACAACAGAATGAAACACTGTCCTGTCCTGTGCCACCCTCAAAATTGTCGTTATGTTTGAGCCCACTGTTGCAGCCACTGTGTCAATCCATCTCATAGAGGGTCTTCCTCTTTTTCGCTACTCTCTACCTTATGAAGCTTGATGTCCTTCTCCAGGTACTGGTCCCTCCTGAAAAGATGTTTAGGTTCAAACAAGCTGGAGGCAAAAACATGGAAAGCAATGTGTCGAAGAGGAAATCAGGAGGACGAGCCTGGATTTTTAATTATAAAGGCAGGCAATGTGGAGCAGTAGATTATAACCTTGCTGGACCCCACTTCCTCATTAATTAGTTAAGTGAACTAAGTTGAGTAATATTTGAGTCCCCTTCTGTTTCTAAATTTCTATGATTCTGTATCTTTGAAATTACAAATAATAAAAGAATGTGTTTAACATGAAATTTTTCCAATGAAAGTCTCACAAAGCTTTGTGTGTGCATGTGTGTGTCGTTTTACCGTGTTGGCAAGATGATTCCGTTTTTATGGAAGATAACGCCTGTGGCTACCTAGCAGCCTTTACCCTTTTTCATGGCAAACAGAGCCCTGATTTCGTAAAGGTGAGGACACAGTAATGGGATATCCCTTAATTTTAGTGAGAATGGATCATCTCTGAGCCTTACAGGTGACTCATAATTGTGCTAAGAAAACTGTGGGCATCAAAAGCCTCTTTGCCAATGATAGGCCTAAGGGTGGCCATGTGAGCTTCGCCAATGACCATAGGAGAAGTTTGATGGGACATGGCAACTGTGCATGTTTCTTTTCAGGTAAAAAGACAGAGATTCTGAGTAAGGAAATATTTTCCCCCTACCCTTTATTTTTCCTACCTTGAATATAGCTAAATAATGAATGTGATTGTTAGAGCTGATGCAGCCATTTTATGACCATGAGGTCCATTTTCCCCAAATGGACCCTGTCTCATTCCAACAACTTTCTGCCTCAACCATTCTGTCCTCATTTCCTCCCTGTCCCAGTTACCAGGGACCCCTTGAGATCAATGGCTGAAATGGCCTAGGGACTGGTATGACCCTGGGGAGAAGATGCAGGGCTGCCCTGGTCGGATCACAGTTGTGTCTGGCCTGGACTGGCAGCCCTGGCCTAAGGCCGAAAAGTCAACATACTGTGGGTGGGAGATGGAAAAACAGAAAATGCCTGGGTGCTTAATGAAACTGCTTAGTCACTGGACCAAGCCTGAAATTGATTCCTTTCAAAAGTTGTGTAATATAAGCAAATACCTTTATTTTGTAAGCTGTCATTGTTTGGTCACTCTATTTCTTTCAGTCAAAAGCATTCCAGCTGATACAGTTCTCTGTTGGCTTCAAAGATTTAAATAAAAAATAATCTTTTCAGATAGAAGAGAGTTGAACTAATTTTCTATCAGAAAAAATATGTTTTAGATAGCTTTTTTTTTCTGATTATATAAGAATTAGAGGCTTATTACAGATAAGTTATGAGAAAGTTTACAGGGAAAAACAAAGATTTACAACAATGAGAATCATTGTTAACATTTTGGTATATATCCTACTTTAAGTATACATAAATATATAAAAACTGTATATACATTCACAAAAAACATGCATCTTCTTTGGTAACCTATCTTTTCAGTTAATATAATACAGCCACATCTCTGTATCGATAAATGTAACTCATTCCAGTATGCACACACACACACATAGATACACACACACACACACGAACAGTTGCTTGTTTCCTTAGGGCAATAACTACTGGGTCAAAGTATGCTATTAAAATTTTTTAATAACATTTTTAAAAAATTTTTTGTAAAATTGTCCTCTAGTAATGTTGTACTCAACTATCAACACAAGGTTCTCTGTTTCCTCACATCCAACTCCTCAGGTAACTTAGTCAACTTTTAAATCATTTTTTTAACCCTTGCTGGCATAAGGAATTTATATAGATGGGGACAAGTTTATCCACCACAGAGCAGATATTCGCTGTCACCACCCCAAAAACTCCACTGAAACTCCATCTTTCAAGGCCTTTATTGGACTTACCATGTGGTCATGATAGATTATATCATGTCTTCTGAGGCTTAATCAACATTGGGCCCCCAGGTGGTCCCTCTTGGTCTGGTCATCCCTCTCCCCCACTGGCCTCGTATGTGGTCCAACTCTCAGCAACCAGGACCAAAGGCCAAATTGCTTACTGCAAAGGGTTTCCACACCTTGAACTAGCAGTCATTTTAAATGAGAGTTTTTATTTTATAATTATTTTTTCTTTTCATTCTCTTTTGTACTGATTATTGATTACAATGACTTGTACATACAAGGAAGCTGCTGAATTTTTGGTTAATTGAGTATAGCCAATTTACTATTTTATAAAACATTTATTAGTTGATTTACTTAGGTTTTTTGTAGTGGACATTCACAACATCTGAAATAATAATTTTGACTCTTCTAATACTCATACAATATTTATTATTATTTGTATTTTCTAGAACATCCAAAAATGTTGAATGATTGTAGTGTTAACAGGAGCTTAGTCTTATTCTAGCCTTTAATAAACATGACTTGAGTATTTCCTTGTTTCTTGGTTTCTGTTAGATTATAATGTCTGGAAATATACCTTTAGTACGAGTTTACTAAGAAATGTATTGGAACTGGATGCTTTTTAATAAGATTATTTTTATAATTAATTAAAAAATATCCTTGATGTTCAATTATCCTTACATTCTTGGAGCAAATCATATTTCTTGGAAGATCTTTTACATGCAGTATATATTTTAATAAATGAGTATTGGAAGGTTTTGCAATATTTTCGTGTATTTTTCTTTCTTTCTTTTTTTTTTTTTACCATAGTTCATAAAAGATAAGGCGTGGGAAGAAATGAGTTAATCCTCAATTACCAATTGTCCTAACTTGGGCTTCCCTCCTAACATATCTGGACTGACATTCTCAGAGGAAAAAGTGCTTTAAAATATTTTTAAAGCATGTATTTCTTTCCTACAGAAGTAATATTATTAAAAAAAATAGAAAATATAAATAAGACATAAACAAAAACATATGTTCATAAACAGTAGATAACTGTTGGTCAACATTTAGCATTTGTTTCTCATATAATTTCTTTTCTCTTTCTAATATATGTGTATAAAATACTTTAAAAACAGAAAGATTTTCTGTATCCTGCTCCTTAACTTAACAATACAGACCATGAATACCTTTCTATGCCATAAAATATTCAACTACATTTCTCATGGTCTTGGTCTCAGGGTATTTTACTATCTGAATGTATCATACTTTATTTAATCATTTATCTGTTACTGTACATTTATGCAGTTTATAACTTTTCTGTGTTATAAACATTTTAATGATAATCAACTTTGTTAATAACTTAAAAATATTTTAAATAATTATTTACTTATGATATAATTTCTAGATGTTGAATTGCAAAGTTTGGTAGAGGGTCAGCAAAAGAGAGGAAGACCTTCGACAAGATGGATTGACACAGTGGATGCAACCATGGGCTCAAGCATAACAACCACCGTGAGGATGGCACAGGACCGAGCAGTATTTTCTTCTGTTGGACACAAGGTCATTATGAGTCGGAACTGGCTCAATGGCAGTGATGGCAACGACAAGAACAGGAATATGCACATTTTTAAGACTTTATATTCTGCCTGCATTAGCTCCCTTTTTCTTCTCTCTAAGGGAAATAGATAAGGCCTCATTATTTTCCTCTTTCCTTTACCTGTCCACGTTACTTCTAATTTGGGGAAAACATCAGAATGCCCAATTTTCTATTTTTCCATACACTCTGATTCTAATTTTCTTCTTCTCTGAGTCTCTTGACCCCTGTCAATAATTCCCTACTCTCTAATTCAGACTCGTGTGGTATCTGCTTGTGTGATGGGGTTAGAGACAGTTTAACACAGGGCTTTTTCAGGTTTGAACATTGTTTTGTTTTCCACAGACTCGTTTGAATGGTTACCTCCTTTAAGAGAGGAACATAGAACAGGGCAGACTGACTAAACTGCTGCATTTATTTTCTACACATAATAACATCACTTAGCAACTTTGACTGACTACTGAAGCAGAACGGAAAAATTACTTAAATCTTGCTTCCCAAATAAAGTGGAAAACAAAGGAGTTATTGTAAAAAGCGCAAAAAGAAAGTTTAGGATTGCTCAAACTGGTAAATCTTCATAATTTCTCCCACAATGCACAGTTGTAGCCTGACGTTGTTATCAAGGCCATGTTGTTATTAAACACAAAAGGGTTTAAAAAATTCCCATTGTAAAATTCACACATAAGTATTAAAGGATATCTGGAAATAGCAAACTTAATTTTTTTTTTTAAAGTGATTCGAAAGGATTGTTGGAATTTTGAACATCAGACTTCAAGACACAAAGAACCCTGGGTCCTCTATCCTACCCAAGCCAGTCAAGTATAGAGCCCAGAAGATTTAAGTTTTTAATTGGAATTATAGCAAAGATTATCCAAGATGTGGTTAGTTTGCATTATGGAGTTCGGTGCTGGTTTGTAATGCAAATGTACAGTGATCAAGCCATAGCAGGAAGAACACTTCACCAAAAAAACTTAGTCGTATCTGTGAAAATCATTTGACTCCTGTTTTCAGGAAAAGATTTTAAAAAGTGAATATCTCATTTACTGCAAATACATTACCACAGGGAAGAAAATATTGAGTTTTTCAGAGCTACGGCTACTAACCAAAAGGCGTGCAGTTGGAATCTACCAGCTGCTCCGTGGAAACCCTATGGAGCAGTTCTACTTTGTTCTACAGGGTCCCTTTGAGTCAGAATCGGCTCAAGGGCACCTAACAACCACAACAACGTTCATAAATGAACCATCTAGTGATCAAAGTTACAGACCAAATTATTCAAAGAAATAGGCAATTTTCTTACCTGCCCTTTAACAATGAAAGATGAATCTGCATATCGCTTCAGAATGAAGTTAATCCTTTTGTTTATCCACAGGCTATCACCAATCTCCCTAAAAAAGCCCTACTGTTAATGACTATATGAGAAGACATTTTTATCAGCTGTTTCCCAGTAATGCTGGGAACTAAAGCAATTTATCAACCCACGACTTAACTCTCTTTTTCAAATTCAACAACGTCTTAGCTATGTCTTTCCCCTGACTATAAGTGATTTTTGAGTCTCTATGTCCAAAATATTTCTGCTTAAACTTGACAATAGGAAAAAAGAAGAAAAAACAAAACTTTTATAAGTCAAAGTCATCCTTAAGGTTAAAGTAGATGTGTTCTCAGATGTAAAGCTCAATTTTACCATCGCAGCAATGGAATGGGAGAGAACTAAGAGGTGGATGTCAAATGCTCATTTTAGATGCTGTGGGGGTCAAACACTAAAAAAAATTGGCTTTACTAGGCAAAGAACATTTCTTACGATGAATTGCAAGTCTGTGATAAACCCAACAGCCCAGTGCCGTCGAGTCTTTAATTCACTTCCACAAAGCTTCAGCTTGTTTCGCCAAGATGGAGCTGTGTGACCCCAGGATACTCTCATACCTCGGAATTTGCTTGGTGCTTTAAAATACTCACAGACAGCTTATTTTTCTGAGCACTGCAGGGCACACCATTTCTTAACTACGGCTCCCTGGCAATGGCTATTTACCACTAAAAATAATCTCTCTCTCTCTATATATATATATTTCCACAGAAACCAGCTATCTTGCCAGAGCCTTAATGCAAAAATGACTTTATGTGACTTTTCAACACTTTCATAAGTGAAACTCCAACATGCAACCTAGATTTGGATGAATTTTGAGAAAATGAAAGAAAATGTGAAGGGCTCCAGGTAACCTCTAGAAAGGGCAGCTAGTTGTACTTTGGCAGGTATAAAATGTTACATTATAGAAGGTCCCCAAACCAAAAGCCAAACCCACTGCCATCGAGTCAATTCTGACTCACAGCGACCCCATAGGGTTTCTAAGGCTGTAATCTCAATGGAAGCGGACTACCACATCTTTCTCTTGCGGAGCCACTGGTGGTTTCGAACCGCTGACTTTTCGGTTAGCAGTCAATCACTTTAACCACTGCTCCACCAAGGCTCCTACAGAAGGCCATTACTTAAAAATAAGTATATTCTGAGAAGCTATACCTATGCTTAGGACTATTGTAAAAAAAAAAAAATGTACGTAGGTAATATGGTGTGTGAAGCATCTACACAGCAAACTTAATCAACATAAAAATTAATCAGATAACTGAGGCCTAGTAGTAGACTTTTTTTTTTTTGTCCAAATAAACCTGGCAGAGAATTTCCTCAATTATGCTGGAAACAACTTTTTCCCTAAGGTTGATTCTATGACCTCTGGCTTCTTAAGAGTTTACTTGGCTTTACTTATGTCACAGATTTTAGTCTCTAGATTCTGTCTGATACAGATGTGGTTTCATCTTTGGTCACATTCCTGGTCACAGATACTTGTTCCCAACACAGGGATCTACCCTGAGCCCTAGATTCTGAGGTCTGGGGTTGGTTGAGGATTACATTTGTTAAATAGGCAGAAATTCTGGAATGATTACCACTATCCAGCACGATTCTAATTTCCAGCTTCACGTGCCATTAGAGTAACCCTTATGGTTACTGAAATTTAACTATGGCCTGCCTTAGTGACAGTTCCTCTTTGAGCAGGGAGATTTGTAAGTTTTCAAGGCTATGCATTGACATGTTTGGATAACAATAGTTTACACTTTGGAAAGGCCCAAAATTTTGGTTATGGAATGGTAAATCTCTCCCTAGAAACAAATGCAGGAAGAGATGTGGAGGAAGGTTTTCTACAAAGAACTTGCGTTTTCCAGTGTGCAAAGGAAAACCAGGCTCATTACAACACAGCACAAAGACAAGCTCATTGATCTTAAGTACAGTTGAATTTCTTATTATTTGTACTCTGCCTCCTTGTAACAAACCATCCAATATGCCAGCACTTATATGGTTAAATCTTTCTATACAAACAAAATGCACCCATAGAAATAGGAACAATAGGTTAGTCTTTTTCATATCTAACCCTTACCCCAAATTGTGAGTTTACATTAAAAGACTACACGCCTTCTCACTTTTACTATATGTTTTCTCATTTTTCTCCTGCCTCGTTAAGTATATCCTCAACTTCATTTCTCAGAAAAAACAAAATCTCCTTATTAAAGAACACAAAGATTCTATAAAAGTTTAACACTCTAGCTTTTTTTTTTTTTAAATGAAATAGTTCTGACTAGTTTGTGCTGTGTTATTCGTCTTCTTTTAACTTGAATGTTTTGCTTGGCTTGAAGTTTCTCTATTTCTCTTTGCAAAAGGGTGGCCCCAATTGGCCCTCAATACCTTCATTTTAAATCTACTTCTCTGTTCTCTCTCTGTTCAGTTTCCTTGGACTTCTCCTACTGTAAATAACATTGTAGTTGGTAACCTAACAACCATTCTATTACTTTAGAAGCAGAAGTGCAGTTGGAATTAATTAATAAATATAATTGCAATTACACTTACTATAGTAAAATGTACAATCTCAATTGGCCTTCGAGCATTCCATTTACTTGGCCAGTTCAGGAAGATTATGTGACAAAATTGTAGCCAGTATGATATAAGGAGGGAATTTTAGGTAAGCTCTGAGAAAGTTTTCCTTGGTTCTTATGAGAGAACACTTAAAGCTAAACTCTCTACCTCTATCTTTTCTTGAACAAGGGAAGGTATAGCAACTACTGAAAGTTACCCTAAATCAAAGAGGAATCAGCCTCAGCATAAAGACAATGCTATAGTTGGCACAGCAGAGACAGAGAAAAACCCTAGAACCTTGACAGCATTATTTAACCACTGGACCCACCCTAGCTTACACTCAGCTTCCTTATTGCTTAAGATAGCTTGGGTTGGATTTTCTATTACTTGTAACCGGAAGACTCAAGTTGACACACCTACCTCCACATATGACGAGTTAGAACAGTAAAAAAATATTTGGATGATCATGACAATTGGTGAGCCCATGGATAGGTAACAGTAATAAACCAGACAGTAGTCAACCATGAGGTTATAATGATAAGGAATTCATGGGTTCTGTTCTCAAGAAGCAACATTTAAGATGGAAGTGGACAAGAGACACATCAATAATTCTAGTATCTGTTCCTCTAATGATGAACTAGATCCTTAGGAGTCAATCACATCATTGAGCCAAGGGACTTTCTCTTACCAGATGGGACCAAATCAGTCTAGAGGACGCAGCATCACTCATATTTATGAAAGCAAGGGATTCTGGAATAAAAGTATTCATATTAGAGGACAGATCTTCTCAGGAGTCTGGTCCTTTAAATATTCTCAGGAGTCTTCTAGCAGAGATATGGGCTACTTCAGAATAGTTGACATCCTTGGGGCTATCAGACTTATTTTAGTCCTAACATTTTGTGATTAAGGCTATTTCTTTATAGATCTGAGCAAAAATTCTTAAAACCTTTAAAATTCAAAGATGGTAATTTTTAGACCATTTGATTAAGATGTACATTTACTCAGCTAACTACTGTTTCTATTTATCTACTTATATGTATGATAATTATACACTCTTACTGAAATAATACAAAACTCTCATCTTACCAAAAATATGGCTTTTTGGTAAACTAGCAATTTCTTTTAAAAATTTATGTTTCTGTATTTTAAACCAAAAGCAACTCGGAATTTCATTTATATAAATAAAAAATCTCATTCCATTTATTCGAGATTTAATGTAGCCCTTAAAACGTATGGTTTCGTGATTTTTTTTTTTTCTGTTATATTTGGCTGTTTTTCCATCATCTCAGCAGTGTAAAGATCAGAAATACAAGTACGTTCCTCAACAAATATTTGTTCAGCACCCTTTATACTTAGCTCTTCTTTAACTTGATGAAATACAAATAGTTTAAAATACAAGATATCAAAACAACTTAATTTAAAAGACCAAGAATTCAACCTCAGATAGAAGAGTTTCAACTCTCTAAGGTAATTAAGGCATCTTGCAACTGCAGCGTAAAATTAATTGAAGTTTCAACAAATATTAAGCTATTTTACTGTCCAAATATGCCAGATGGACGCACATTATGAAAAATCTTTAAATGTCTCTGTGAGGAAAAAATAACTTCCTGAGTCCCTATCTACTCTGCAGCTTCCTCTCCTATTAGTTATCCTTTTACATTTGTTTAATTTTGTAATGGATTAAAAGCTAGTGTTGTTAATTTATCTTTCTTTTGTCTCAGGTAACAGGTAATCATAATATTACGAGTTTATATATTTTGCTACACCTTATTTAATTTACATGGGCTGTTAGACATATCAGCATGTTGAAATGCCTTCTTTTCATAATTTTGTCTATGGGAACGCTGTTGTATAAATCGTCTGCACTGGAGGTAGCCATGGGTGAAATGGCCTTTCTTATTAAATGTCACAAGATTTAATGTCACAGTATAATTGGGATGGAAGGATAATTGCACCAAGCTCAACATGTCTTTTTCTGCTAACACATCATTAATCCACAGGAGTGTTATGTTTAATAAAGGCCCCTTTCACATGGAAATCGTTGGCACTTGTTAAAAATTACCCTGTTTCATTGCTCAGTCCTAAAAATTTCTACTGGAATTCACAGCAAGTTTGATTTTCAAGTGAAATTATAATAGAAGGAGTCCACACTAAAAAAAATTCAACATTTATTCTCAAAGCATATTTTTTAAAGGAATTAGAAATGGTCTTATGCTTGAAGCATTAATACATTCTAGCATTACCATACTTTATGTTTAACAAGTGCTTTTAAAGAGTCCCTGGTACAAATGGTTAATGCACTTAGCTGCTAACCAAAAGGTTGGCAGTTCAGGTCCACCCACTGGCAACTCAGAAAAAGTCCTGGCGATCTATTTCTGAAACATCAGCCACTGAAAACCCTATACAGCACAGTTCTACTCTGACACACACGGGACCACCACGAGTTGGAATTGACAGCAACTGATTGGTTTGGTTAAGTATTTTTAAAGAAAGTATCTCTTCTTAGCTTGGTGATTCTCTCCTCAGTCACCTGTGCACATGTGCACATTCACACACACTCACATACACTCACACATACATAAACTCCTGGACACACAGCTGTGTGACCTTTACTAGCCTCCCCTGCAGTAACGCAGGGTCATATGACTGAGTTCCGTTTAATGGAATATGGGCAGAAGTCATAACCTGTAAAAACTTGCTTCACAGTTCTATATGTGCTTTTTTACTCTCTCTTCATGCAACTGAAGACTCCAAAGCCCAATGCTTGCCAATTATCCACTCTGAACTGTTAGTGAACAAAAAGTAAAATTTAGTGCTAACCTTCCGAGAATGTAGAGCTGACTATAATGCAATTGGATCATCCTGACCTTCTTCCTTTCTTTTTTTCCTTCTTCCCTTCCTTCCTTCTTCTTCTTCTTTTTTTTTTTTTTTTCAGTAGAAAGGGTAAGTCCTATCTATTCAAGAGAGGAAAAAAAAAAACTTCTAATGCGCTTGCTCTACCACTGATTTAGTCAATGTACTTGTTTAAGTTATTTAATTTTGTTGGACTTCAAATTCCCAACCATTAACCCAAGGGTACATATCCAAGAAATATAAAATGGACAGCCCATAGAATTTTGGCATCCAAACTCCTCGCCTCCATGCATCCATGTAGAATCTGCGTACTAAATGGTGCATAGTACATAAGAATCTTCATTGTTTTTAAAGGAGTCTGGAGAAAAGAACAAGCATTCTACATCCTTATTCATGAGTCTAGTCCAGGATTCACAATCCTGTCTTTGGTGACATTTACCTGTAAAGAAATCTAACAATCCCACACTGCTGTTTCAACAAATTCCTATTTTTCTTATTTTTAAGTTCTTCCTATCCATGGGAATATTTTAAGTTTTCCCCAATCTTGTCTTCTCTAGGCTAAACTAAACCACACCAACCTTTTAAATATTTCCTTACAAATGAGTTTCAAAACTTTAAACAGTTTCCATTTTCTCTCTCTCTGTTTTATAAGCCATAGTCACATAATTGTTCATGTGGGTGGAAAATAAACTGAAGCAGAAAAGAAATCCATCCAATCAGCTGTTTATTTAAAAAAAAAAAAGTACTGTTGATCGAGTTCTCTTTTTTTCACAGGTTTTTCAGCTCTAAAGAACAGAATCTGGAGCAGACAAAGTACTCTACGAAAATTGTAATAAATGAGTTTAAGGCAATAATTTTTCATGAACTTAAAGTGTTAAATGTCTATGGATATTTTCTGGACAATTCTTTTGAATTTGATTGTACTAATAGTTACTTTCAAGTCAGCCAGGCACATTCCCCATAGGTTTCTTTCAATTAAGTATATTTGATCAGGCCAGAGCTTGACATGATTGAAAAACTTAGAGTTATGAGACTCATCCAAATCTCTTTTTTGTAATTCCATGAGTGGCAAGAACTCAACACACCCATTTATTAGAAGGACTAAGAGGAGCAAAGTGAGTTTATACAGAGAACTGTGACAACATAATTTTTAGACAGTTAATCAACTTAGCCTAATAGCTTTTAAAAATATGTTTTAATTTTCTTAAAATGGAGGAACTGGGGAAGGGGAGCTAGCACACAATCTGGGATCCACTACTAGAGCTGTACACTTACCTAATAAATGAATACATAAGCAGTTGTCATCCTCATACCCTTTCTCTATGGCTTATGGGGCTACAGAGACAGATTTCTAGCCACATCCCATCTCAACTATTTATTAACTACATAATTTAATATGTCTTAGTATCAGGATTCTTAATTAACAAACAGAGGATAACATTTAACTTGTTCTGTGGTTCTGGGGTTTATATAATATAGACTGGATACAGCATCCACCAAAACCAAAAACCCAGTGCCGTCCAGTTGACTCTGACTCATAGCGACCCTATAGGACAGAGTAGAACTGCACTCACCGGGTTTCCAAGGCCGTAAACCTTTACAGAAGCAGACTGACACATCTTTCTCCCTCAGATGCCGACCTTGTGGTTAGCAGCTGAGCACTTTAACCACTGCACCACCGGGTCTCCTTGCATACAGCAAGAGACAGCTAAAAAGATACTCGATAAGTGGAGCAATTATAATATTTCCCCAGTGATTTGAAAATACAGCATAGATTGGTACTTCTTTCCTAACTCTAGGGAGAAACTTTAGAGTCAATACATTCCCTACTTCCACTCAATGCCAAGGCATCAGGTAGATAAAAAGCAGGTTCTTTGCCTAAAAAGGAGAAAAACTCTTGGCCTGTATCCAAGACCTCCGGAAAGTCTAGTGCTTTCTCTTCATTGTAATCTCCACTGTGAGGTGCATCCTTTCATTATATCACACACAACTGTGAGTTCTTGCATGACTATAAACAATAGGAGGAAGAATATATTTATCCTAGGATCAGATATCATACTTTGTTTTAAGGGTGTAGCTTCAATAGCTCCCTCACTCTTCTTTGTCTCTGCCCTTCCAGGACTTATATAGTTTGCCTGCCTGCTCCTTCCATCTATCTTTGTGGCCATCAAAGGCCTAGCACCAAACTGGTCTACCTGCTCCTATTTGCTATCTTTGTAGGCCACTGTGATCTTCCTTAATTGATAGTATTTTTTTTTTAACTTCTTCCTAAGCTTACTGAAGGAGCCCTGGTTGCACAGTGGTTAAGCTCTCAGCTGCTAACCGAAAAGTCAGGGGTTGAAGCCCATCAGCCACTCCATGGGAGAAAGATATGGCAGCCTGCTTTTGCAAAGATTATAGCCTTGGAAACCCTGTGGGGCAATTCTACTCTGTCCTATAGGGTCACATGAGTCAGAATTGACTCAATGGCAGTGGGTTTTGGTTTTATGCTTACTGACTCTCTCCCTCCCCCAGTCTTGACCTTGGCTATTTACCGTCTTAGATCTATTGCATTTAATAGATCTAATACATAATAATAATGGATCTATCGCATCTAAGATTTTCAGTGTTGGCCTTTTTCGTGTTATTCTGAGTCACTGTTGCTCTGCCCAGTGTGGCACTAGATATGAAATTACTTTAATTGCAGGTGTATAAATGTACAAAGTCTTTCCCCAGGACACAAATGAAGGAAAATTACAGTAATCTACAAAACAACATGGTTATGTGATTTTATGTAAATTTCCTAATAGATGTGATAGTATCAAAACATACAATTGCATATTCAATAACCAATCATACCCTTTGTTTTTGGTATTTAGCCAAGCTTCTGATTCCTCTGAAAGTTCCTACTTCCAGGGGAGCCAATTCTTTCCATATTTGGTAGGGTTTGCAATCAAATATAATAACATGAAGGCAGCTGAGCAGTCATCTTGGCACGCTTGACAGCGGTTCCTTAAAATTTCCCTGTGATTGGGAGCAACCTTTCCTTCACCCAAAAAGGACACAACCACTTAGGAACACAATGCTTGCAGCATATTTGTAATAATGTGAGGAAAATGATTACTGTAGATTGAGATAACTCAATTAAGTCATAGAATATTCGAATCATTCAACACTGCAGTAGTTTTTATTCTATAAGGATGTGATTTTTTTTTTTTTCTTTTAAAGACTTCAGTTTGAAGAAATATATTATCTGCTTAATCCTGGGCTATGTGTTTCTCAGTTGTTGCCATCTGCATGAGGCAGTCTTTCGCATTTCACTATAGCAAATCTCCCAGTGAGGGCAATTCAGACTGCAAGAAAAGAGGATTTGATTTAAGGATTTGATCATGGTGACAAAGAGGTAAAGATCACATTTAGAGGCACGAGGCGGTCAAATAAAGACTGGAACAGGGAGGCAGAGAAAGCAGTTCCAACAACTTTCTATTATAGCAAGTAGAAATCTTTAGCAAGCAGCTTTTAGGATCACACATGCAAAGTAAGGGTCTGCCTAATGAGGTTCCTTTCATCTTTACATTTGTGCAATAATGATCAATTCACAAAGAACTCTGCAGTGTTAATCTCATTCAATTCTCACAACAACCCATGAATGAGGCTAGAATAGTAAATGCTTTACCTTTTTCACATATGAGGAAACTGACACTTCAAAAAAATCACTCACTTTCCTAATATTATTACTTTCATTAGCAAGTAATCCAAAACAAGCTAATAAGGGGGCAAAGCCGGCATTTACCTTTGTCCTCTGATCCCTGGACAAGTGTCCTTCCATGCATTAAGCTGTGCGTCTAACTTTGAGATACATAAAGTTGTGAATGGAGGTAGAGAAAATTTAGAAATCACATAAAAGATGGTATCGGCCCAATGCTAATGAAAAACAAGAATTGGTTATCTTCATAGGCGGTATGTACGGTAAATAATTCTTTGTTATAATCCTGATGCCATATGCACTTAAAACTACACTTCTGTGCAAATCTCTATTTGCTGTCTGGAGGAAAGCTAAGGAAGCTCTGCAAACAGGAGATTTTGGGTTGCACCATTTACTTCATCAAGTGTCGTGGTCTCATCCAGATGGATATTATGTACGGCCAAAAAGGAATAATTCTTGTTAAAGAAATATTATTCAAGGGGTGCTGCCTACCTCATCTGACCAATTTTTGTAGCAATTGTCATTTGGGACCACCCAAAAGCTGTCTCTAAAAATGCACTGATCTTTTTTTAACTCAAGATTTTCTAAGACAACAAAAAAAGATTGAGTCAAATTAAACATTACTGGTGGCAGAGTGGACACTGTGGTGGTGTAGTGGTTAAGAGCTATCGCTGCTAACCAAAAGGCCGGCAGTTTGCATCCACCAGGTGCTCCTTGGAAACCATATGGGGCAGCTGTACTCTGTCCTATAGGGTCTCTATGAGTCAGAATCGACTCGATGGCAATAGGTTTGGTTTTCTTTTGGGTGGTGGTTCAGTGGTTAAGAGCTAGGGCTGCTAACCAAAAGGTTGGCAGTTTGAATCCACCAGCTGCTCCTTGGAAACCCTTTGGAGCAGTTCACTTCTGCCCTATAGGGTCACGCTATGAGTCAGAATCAACTCGAGGGTAACAGGTTTTTTTTTTTTTTTTTTTTAATGAACTGAGAAAGGAGCCCTGGTGGCACACTTGTTAAATGTCTGACTGCTAATCAAAAGGTCAGCGATTCAAACCCACCAGCTGCTCTGTGGGAGAAAAATGTGGCAGTCGGCTTCTGGAAAGATTACAGCATTGGAAAGTCTATGGGGGCAGTTCTACTCTGTTCTATAGGCTCGCTATGAGTTGGAATTGACTCGATGGCAATGTGGATGGACTCAGAATTTAACTATATTGCTAAAATAGAATCTATAATGAATCACAGATGACATGTAATGTGGCTATGGTAAACATGTAGTATGGCTTGGTAAAGTAGAGGGTCAGTGAAAAAGAGGAAGACCCTCCATGAAGTGGATTGACACAGTGGCTGCAACAATGGGTTCAAGCATAACAACGATTGTGAGGATGGCACAGGACCGGGCAGTGTTTCTTTCTGTTGTCCATAGGGTTGCTATGAGTTGGATCCAATGTGACAACACCTAACAACACCTAACAACAATGTGGCTTTGGTAAAACATTTAACTCATTTTCTCTAGAAATTGTGTAAACCTTTAAATAACTGTAGCTAAGAGAAATGTGTCTCTCCAAGAGTGGTATTAGTATTATGCTTTTATCCTTGATCACTGATCTACTTTCTGGTTGTTGCGGTCCTGTATTGACCTACCATTGAAGATCATTTCTTCCTATTTAGGCCTTTAACATAAACTGCAGAATTCTGTAATTCGTTGTCTCTAATTGTACAGTTGTTGATGATAGAGTAGTAGCCATATTTCTGCAGTGGTTTTACTTCACTTCAATATGTTTTACAACTTGCCTACCATTATACGTTGATTACTCTGGAACGGTAGCTCTTCATTTGTGTGACACTGCAGCTCTCTGTCTCTTTGTATGCTCCCTTCTCTGGGAGTTCATTTAGCTCTGCTGAATGGTAGCTTCAACCCTCTACAAGTGGCTGAGTTTGTCCAATTTGCCTGCTATCTTTTGCTGCTTCTTCATGATCTTGTGGCAGTGGGGAAGATTTTCACAATTCCTGGCTATTTTCTTCAAGGACAAGTAACTTTAAGATGACTCTAGGACAAGGAATGTCTACCCCAATTGTAGAGTCTGTATACCAGTATTTTTCAAATTGTGGCTAGAGAACTATGGGTCCTGAGATCTGAACAGAATATACATCCAAAGTATTATTCTTTGGAAATTTTGATTATAAGTGGTATTATGGGCTTTGATATAAAACATTGTTCTTATTATGGATATGTTCAAAAACTGTGAAAGGTATTCTTCTATGCTATTTAATGTATAATATTATTAGAGTCAAATTCAACTGGCTAGCAACTGGTACTGGTACTCATACTATTATTAACTATTTTCTGATATTTGAGGTTTTCCTCTTAAGCTCACTGTTGTATGTCTCTATGTGGAAGTGAAGGGTTGAAACAATTAAATAGCAGTTGTAAAGAATGCTCTTTTAATTGCAGTCATTGGTCAAAGAGTTCTTAACACGAGACTGCTTGGTATGAGAGAAGAACCCAGAATTCTGAGTCAGAGGACTTTTGCTTCCTAATCTCTTTCTACTGCTTTATTAGCTGGAGATCTTAGATAAGTCACTTGAACTCTTCAAGTCTCAGTTCTCTCAACTGTAATACTGAGGTAATGATATTTATCTCACGTGGTTGTTTTAAGAACTAGAGAAATGCATGTAGAGCAGTAAGCATCTACCTGCACACAGAAAGTGGCCAATAAATGGACATTATCATTCTAATGGTCGAAGGTGGTTTTGTTGTAAGTGTAAAAACAAGTTATGGGGAGCAATTCTGGATTAAAATAAATGTGACCAGAGTAAAGATTTTTTAAAAAATCTGAAATATTTAGGGAATTTAAAATGCTTCATCTGGAATTGAGATGAAGAGGTAATACAAATTTTTTATATCCTGAGGATCAAAAATGAAGAATGACTTAATTATCTTCTGTAGATACATGGATGTCAAAGCAACAGAATCTGGCAGTAAGACAGTCTAGTTAAATATAAGAACAAATTTTATTTAAAAAATTTAAAATGTCTAAATAACCAAGCAATCCCATTCCTAGGTATATATCTAAAAAAAAAAAAAAACCAAAGAGATGAAAATACATGTTCACAAGAAACTTGTATACAGATGTTCATAGCAGCATTATTCATAATAGCCGAAAGGTAGAAACAACCAAAATGTTTATCAATTGATAAATGGATAAACAAAATGTCATATATTCATAATATGGAGTATTATTTGGCAATAAAATGAAGGTAGTATCAATACATGCTAAAACAGGGATGAACCTTGAAAACATTAGGCTGAGTGAAAGAAACCAGTCATAAAATACCACATACTTTATGGCTCCATGTATATGAAATGTTCAGAATACGCAAATACACAGAGATAGAGAGTAGATTAGTGGTAATTTAGGGCTGGGGCAATGGAGTGACTGTGAATGTGACAGCTAATGGGTATGTTTTCTTTTATATTGAGATCATGAAAATGCTCTAAAATTGATGGTTGCACAATTTTGTGAATATATTAAAACTATTCAATTGTACTGTACAATTTGGGTGAGTTAACAGTATATGAATATGAATTACATATCAATAAAAAAATCAATAAAGCTGCTACAAAAACAAAAAACAGTAGCTGAACATTAGAGAAGGTTAAACAGATTGTGAAATCTTAATACTCTGAGGGGTTATTGGCTCCCTCAATGACATGGTGACCTTTGAGTTGTACAAGGGGCAAAATGACTGATTTTGGAATGTTTTGCTGAATTTTTGGGGGCTTGAAGACCATTTCACTCTTGGACATTTCTACTCTTAGAGAATTTTCCTCCTCTAAGGATTTTTATCATCTTGAATTGGCTCTCTCCATTCTGAACAGAAATAAATAAGGCACCAAATAACAAAAAGGAGATTGGTCATGTATAACATCAGATGCTTACAAAGACATGCAGTATATGGTATACACATTTCTACTACAGTACAGATAAAAATAAGATAAATGTCCCAATTTTGCTTATTGCTGTCCTTTTCCATATCTATAATTAATGTTCAATAGCCGAGTGTTTAATACCCTGACTGCGACTACCTTTCCCCCAGAAACTACCTGTCAGTAATGGGAAAAACGCATGTGCATATAGCAATGCGGTAACAATTTTAGCTGTAAAGCAGTGAACATTGTGATTTTCTGATTTTCGTTTGTGTTTATCTAAAGTTAGGGATATATAAGATGTAAAATGAAATGTTCTACCACAAGCTGACACATAGTTTGGTGATAGACGACAAAACTGTTTAATTTGAGGATATTCTTATGACATGTGGGGGAAAAAAAAAACCCACAAAATCACAGCTAGCTCCAACGCATGCATCATGAAAAATTGCTGTTTTTTGCTACCTAGGCAATGTGTAATCTACTCTATAACAAAGATTTTAATGGGCTATTAAATGTGATGTACAGGTGGAGCGTTTGATAATATAATTGGAAACCAAGAGCAGAAATTTGATTTTTTTTCCCAGATTTGTTGTCTTAAAAAAATGGATTCTCATTATTTTTCACTTCTTTGATTATTTTATATTCTATTTTTTTTATTATGGATGAGTTATACTCCAGACTCCAGAAGTCACACACACAAAAATTACTGAAAAATAATGAAATCCTGTTTATCATAAAATATTGTTAGCTATAATTATTTCTGAATCAGAGAGAACTACATGTTTTGCAGCTAGTGGCCAATACTAAAAGCAAAGACCTGTAGAGGTGGCTCAGTGTAATACTGATAACTGGGAATGGAGGAGTCATTATTTTAACTTGCTGTGTGACTCACCTTGAGTAAGTTACCACTCTGAGCCTCATTCTTCTTACTTGGAGAGAAAAGGTTTGGACTAGATGACCTCTACCTATACATAACATCCTTTCAAGTTCTAGTAGTCCATGATTTTGTTACTGAACAGTCAAAAACTTAACAAGAGAGAAGGACAACACACAAAAGAGGGGAAGTCAGCAAACTGGACCAAAGAAAAAGCTAAAAAGTTTCCTGGACATATCCAAACACTTTGAGGGACAGAGTAGCTGGGGCTGGGGCCTGGGGATCATGGTTTTGGGGGACATCTAGGTCAACTGGCATAACAAAGTTTATTAAGAAAATGTTCTGCATCACTTTGATGAGTGGTGCCTGGAGTCTTAAAAGCTTGGGAGTGGCCGTCTAAGATGCATGAATTGGTCCCATCCCACTTGGGGCAAAGCAGAATGAAGAAAACCAATGACACAAGGAAAATATTAGCCCAAGAGACTAAAGAATCACACAAACCAGATACTCTACCAGCCTGAGGACAGAAGAACTAGATAGTGCCGGGCTACAACCAAGGACCACTCTGACAGGTAAAACAACAGAGAGTCCCAGACAATCAGGAGAAAAATGTGAAGCAGAACTCAAATTCACCTAAAAAGACCAGACTTAAAGGTCTGACACAGACTGGAAGAATCTCCAAAACCATGGCCCCTGATGCTCTATTAACCCAGAACTGAAACCATTCCCAAAGCCCGCTCTTCAGACAAAGGTTAGACCAAAAAAAAAAAAAAAAAATCAAATCAAATCAAACCAAACCCAGTGCCGTCAAGTCGATTCTGACTCATAGCGACCCTATAGGACAGAGTAGAACTGCCCCATAGAGTTTCCAAGGAGCGCCTGGCAGATTCAAACTGCCGACCCTTTGGTTAGCAGCCATAGCATTTAACCACTATGCCACCAGGGTTTCCAAAGATTAGACAGAACTGTAAAACAAAACATAATACATGTAAGGAGTGTGCTTCTTAATTCAATCAGATTCAGGAGACCAAATGGGCTGCTCCTGTGTGGAGGCAGGATGCGAAGGCAGGAAGGGACAGGAACTGGTTGAATGGACACAAGGAACCCAGGGTGGAAAGGCGGGTGTGCTGCCACACTGTGGAGGTTGCAGCTAGTGTCACAAAACGATATGTGTATAAATGTTTGTATGAGAAATTGACTTGAGCTGTAAACTTTCACCTAAAGCACGATTTAAAAAAAAAAAAATTCATTTGGCTTTTAAAAAAAAAAAAAAATGTTGCCATTGAGTTGATTCCGACTCATAGTGACCCTATAGGACAGGGTAGGACTGCCCCATAGAGTTTCCAAGGAGTGTCTGGCAGATTTGAACTGCTGACCTTTAGGTTAGCAGCAATAACACTTAACCAATACACCACCAGGGTTTCCCATTTGGCATTAGACAGTTCCAATTAGAAATGATTTGAAATAAAGCTCGAAATGTAAAAATACAAAGAAGGGTTGAGTCACTTGGTCTTCTCTGACCCCCAGAACCTGAAAGTGGCATATTCCCTAAAGCTCCTTGAGCTACAATTACCAAACTATCCTCATCCTACTCACATGGCTTAAAAAAAACTTAATAGAACATGTGTCCCTTTCCACTACATTTTAATTAAGTCATTTTATAATAAATAGAATTTAAGAGTTTTTTAAAATTGTGATTTAAGTGAAAGTTTACAGTTCAAGTTAGTTTCTCATACAAAAATGTATACACACATTGCTATGTGACCCTAGTTGCTATCCCTATAAGGTGAGAGCAAGCTCCTCCTTTCCACCCAGGATTTCCCATCTCCATTCAACCAGCTCCCGTCCACTTCTGTCTTCTCATCTTGCCTCTGGACAAGAGCTGCCCATTTAGTCTCATGTATCTACTTGAACTAAGAAGCACACTCTTCACAAGTATCATTTTATGTCTTACAGTCCAGTCAAATCTTTGTCTGAAGAGTAGCCTTTGGGAATAGTTTTAGCTTTAGGCTAACAGAGAGTCCAGGGGCCATATCTTCTGGGGTCCCTCCAGTCTCAGTCAGACCATTATATCTGGTCTTTCTACCAGAATCTGAGTTCTGCACCACACTTTTCTCCTGCTCCATCAGGGATTCTCTGTTGTGTTCCCTGTTAGGGCAGTCACTGGTGGTAGCTGAGCACTGTCTAGTTCTTCTGGTCTCAGGTTGCTGGAGTCTCTGGTTTATGTGGTCCATTCTGTCTCTTGGGCTAATATTTTCCTCGACTTTTTAGTGTTCTTCATTCTCCTTTGTTCCAGGTGGGTTGAGACCAAATGATGCATCTTAGATTGCTGCCCACTAGCTTTTAAGACCCCAGACACCACTCACCAAAGTGGGATGCAGAACATTTTCTTAATAAACTTCGTTATGCCAATTGAATTAGATGTCACCTGAAACCATGATCTCCAGACCCCTGGCCCTGCTACTCTGACCCTTGAAGTGTTTGGTTGTATTCACGAAACTTCTTAGCTTTTGGTTTAGTCTAGTTTGTTAAGAGTCTTAAACAACTATGATTTTAAGCCAATACAAATGGAATAATTGAAGCCACCTCAGTTATTTTTGCAAAGAGGCCTATTATATATGTAGTATAATGTAAATAATATAAATACATGTAATATAAATACAAAAAAAGGAAGCTCTATTCTGCAAGACAGTAATACTGGACACATCACCTGAGAATGTGTTGGAGAAAACCAGCTTACTTCCTCAGGGTCCAAAAACCAAAAACCCACTGCCGTCAAGTCTATTCCAACTCATAGCAACCCTATAGGACAAAGTAGAACTGCCCCATAGAGTTTCCAAGGAGCGCCTGGTGCATTTGAACTGCCAACCTCTTGGTTAGCAGCCGTAGCACTTAACCACTACACCACCAGGGTTTCCTTCCTCAGGGTAGACTAAAATAATTATACTTGAGTCTACATTTCAGTTTATGATTAAAAAAAATCCAAATATTATTTTTTTCTTGTGTAAGTATAACAAAACTTTGCCATTTCAACTTTTTTTTACAGGTACAATTCAGTGACATTAATTACATTCATCATGTTGTGCAACCAAATACTGTTTTTAAGGTTTTTTCTTCGTCGGTTTTTCTCTCTCCATTGAGTATTTCTGTACACTAACAAATCTGAGTTCTGTACAACCCCTGATATCTCTGACAATTGAGATTAAATCTTTTTCCAGCTACATTGGTTGTGTCTACCTGACTGTGATGAACTAATATTTAACAATTTCTTGGACTACTACAACAAAATAAAATAGATATAATATGTAGTATATATACACATATGTATACATAATAGATATAGAATGTATAAATACATACATATACATTGTACACACGTGAAACCTGAAAGGCGAGTTTGAACCTCAAGGTGATTTATATTGACTAACTTATCTGGCTATCTGTTTCAGTTTCACTTCAATTTCCCAATAAAGGAATAAATGTAGTTCCCTCTGTCAGGCTGCATATGAAGTAATATCTGTTAGAATTGCTTAGTTCAACAAACAAGGGAGTTCTGTGCTGGGTTGCAGAAACATAAAGATTGATGGAATACCAAGGCTATCCTTGGATTGGTGAGTGCCTGATGAAGTAGTTTCCATTTCTTTAGTTTGTGGAGGTGGCTCTCAGAGTCAGCTTTAACTTTATATCCTATCTTCTTATCACTACTTATTCCTTCATGTCAATATCAAGTAATCCAGTGAGAGTTAAGTTTCTGAAAATGCCTTGGAGAGTCTAACATTTTGAGAGATGCAAAACTGTTCTTTATGTTCAAAGATGGCACTGGAGTTTCGTTTTTACATATTTTTGCCAGTAGCAGAAAAAAGTAGCAGAGTAACCTCAAATATATGTCTACAAAATGGCTGCCTAGATTTGAAATCCAATTTTCCCCTGAAACAAACGATGGAAATCTAGGCCTATGACTTCAAAAATACTTCATTTTAAAGTAGTGCCAGGCAATACGTTGCAATGGGTTTGCAAACCGAAGCTAATTAATGAAAGACAGGTGACGTGGCAAGACATGGAATTCCCACAGCTCCCTTTACTTCTCTAAGACAGAACCAACCCTCTTCCATCTCAGCTGGCAGCATTATTTCATAATGATTTTCTACATTCTACCCTGACTGACAGCTATAGCAATTGGGGTATTAGAGAACTAAACCAAAAAAAAAAAAAAATTGGGGTATTAGAGAACAAGAAGAGCATTAAATGGCCCATTAGAACATGACAACAGACACACATTACCCACCATGGTGGGTGATATCTGAAACAGCAGTCACAGATCCAGGCTCTTGAGTCGGTCACTCTCTAACCGTGTGCTCTTGGATAAGTCACAACTTCTCTAATTCTCACTTCTCTCATTTTTTTAAAATAAGGAATTTGGATGAATTCCAAAGTGTTTCCCAGGGCCAATTTGACATTTGTATTATATTTTAGAGCCTGAAAAAATTTCTTAATTTTTGCAAAATATTTCTAAATTTACCATGTCATTTAATTCACAAAATTCTTCTTCTTTTTTTTTTTTTTTTTAATCTATACCATTCCCAGCTTACAAATAACCACTTTGAGGACCCCAAAAAGAAACCTCGTAATAAAGTTGTCAACCAAGTGTCCTTTCAAATTATTCAACTGCTGTGGGCACTAAATTGGTCATTTAAAGCTTGTTTTGTGTACGTGTAATAGGGATTTCTACAACATTCTCTGCTTATTTTTACATTAAGCCATTGCCATCAAGTCGATTCCGACTCATAGCGACCCTGTAGGACACAGTAGAACTGCTCCATAGGGTTTCCAAGGCTGTAAATCTCCAAGAAGCTGACTGCCACAGCTTTCCGTTGCAGAGCAGCTAGTGGATTTGCAACACCAACCTTCTGGTTAGCAGCCAACTGCTCAACTATTGCTCCATTATAGGGGAAAAGCTAAGGAACAGAGAAATCAGGTGGATCTCAATAATAATAATACTTTTCTATCATCCACTGAAAATTTACCAAGGTCATACACTCTGCTGAGTGTTATGTACACATTATCTCTACGACAACTATTCTTCATGTGTGTAGTAGTATTATTCTGCTTTACAGACGAGTAAAATGAAGCTTGGAATTTTAAGTACATTTTCAAAGACCATGCAATTAGTAAGTGGCAGAGACCTACTTGGAACTTTGATAAAAATGACCCTGATGCTGGTGTTCTCATAACTATACACGATGTCTCTCTTCAAGCAAATGAATAAGTATGTAAAAATACAACTATATTTATCGTCCAATATTAAAGCCAACGGGCACAGCTCAATGATGTACCTACCACCTTATGCGCTTCTGTTAGAATTGGTGAGACAGCAAATGACTTATCATTCTCGGTGTTGTGATCCTTTCATTCTGTTCCTTAGATGCTCAAGACATTGCCTTAAAGTCTTAATAAGATGAAAACATTCACAAAATATCTGTGCTCTTCTAGGCTAACAGAGAAAAAAATAATAATTTTCCTCCTCAGGAGACCAAACTGCAAATGCACAGACTAATGAACCATTACCAACTGATGTATGTTACACTGCTGAAGAAGGAGACCAGGGAGTCCTGCACAATTATCTCCTTTAGAAAGGCTCCTAGGAGTTTCTCCCTCTCTTACAAAACAGCAGTATTGGAAGCTAAGAAGATAAAGTCAGAAGAACTGAAAAGCTTAAATCCCTTAGAATGAATGCGCATAACCATTACATGCATATACCAACATAGAAATAAATGAAATAGCCCTCTTAATCTCCCTACCATGGATCTTGATATTTTAAAACAGAAAAACCAACTTTGATTTTTATCCTACCAAATTCATAAGCACTAATATTCTAATTCACACAAGTTTTACCTTGTGTACTGCTCACATTTGGATTGTATTAAAGTTGTGAATTATATTTCTAAAATAAATAATCTCTATCTCCTTCCCCTATGATGAGTCATCAGTGAAAGCCACTGGTCATTACTAAGGGTTTCCATGGTATTTTGAGTTTGGGGTTCAGTGACACTCCAGTTCATTTATTTAATGTAAAATAGAATAAACAGTAGAATACTTTAACATATTTCCCCTTACATACACATATACATACGTGGCTGAAGGCACAATATTTCAAAACATTCTTGGACAATCTGTTAAATCTTCGCTATGATTTAACAGAATTACCTTTGCTTTAATCATGTTTCATCATAAGAAGAATCACAATAGCAAACAAAATGGGTTAATGAGAAAATGCCTGATGTGGGTACGTGGTCCATAGCAGATAGCCAAAATGACTTACCTATTGATATTTTTACACACACACAGACTTATTTTCTCAGTTTGATAAGTGAAAAATGACATTCCATTGTAGTTCCTTGCATTTATTTTATTAGGAATGCTGTCTTTTATTTTTCTTTTTCTGTGCACTCTTGTTTTGATCCTGATCTCTGTATAGAAGTTAAGCAAATTAGTCCTTTGCCAGTAATATGTATGGCAGATTTCTTTTCCATGAGGAGATTAATCATGACCCGCCACACAAGACTAGGGTTTTAACTTATCTTGAGGCAGAACCCAGGATGTAAGCATGGCCAAGATGGAGACCATTAAACTGAGGCTTGGAGGATTTACAGAGCAAAGACTTTTTTTTTTTTTTTTCTGAGACAGAAATTTACAGAAAGGATTCTACCCTCTCCAGCATCTCTCTCTTTGGTAACTAGACCATAGAATTCAGTGAGTGGAAAAAGACTAAAAGACCATTAAGCATTTGAGAAAGCTGCAACTGCAGAAAATTGCCAAGTCTAACAGACAAGAAAGATCTGCCATCTCAGACTCAATGCAATGTCCATGTCCCCAAACCTGCACCAACAGAAGGGACCTGTAGACATGCAGCACCTCTGTACAACTTTCCTGAGCATCTTCTCCAGTTAACGTATCACAGAGAACAATGGATAAGGGAGATCTTCTTTCTTAGACTAGGGGCAGCAAAACTGACTGACCACGGAACTCACTCCAGTGTGAGAGCAGGAAGCTCTTGGCCATCTCGTCACTTTCAATGCTTTACATTCTATCTGTATACTGCAGGCTCTCAATGTTATATCTCCAGCTCAGGCCTCTATCCTGAATATCAGATACATATATTCACTGGCATACTTGACATCTCTACTTGGTAATCCTGGCCTTCCCCTCCAAAACTGCTGCTCCCATAGACTTCCCATCTCAGGGAATGGCAACCCATTTCTTCCAGTTGCTCAGGCCAGAGTCTTGTCATTATCATTAGTTTTTCTCTATCTCTTAAACCCTGTAACTGACCCATTGTCACATTCTGTTGGCTCTACCTTCAATCAGTGGGTTTGTTTTTTTGGGGAGGGAGGGGCTACTGTCAATGTATATTCAGAATCAAACCAGTTCTTACTATGTCTGTGCTATCACTCTGGTATAAGCACAATCATCTCTCCCCTGGGTCATGGCAGTAGCCTCCCTATTGGCCTGTCTATTCTGACCCTTCCCCCTCTCTATAAACTCTCATCACAGCATCCAGGATAAGCCTGTTAAACCATGGGTTGGATCAAGTCACTCCTCTGCTCCACATCCTTCAATGACTCTGTAACAGATAAAGGATTGAACATGGTTTACAAGGTCTCTGACTATCTGACTATCCTTATTCCCTACTACTTTCCCTTCCTATATCACCTGAATTCAGCTACCCCAACCCCTTGCTGTTCCTCCATGTGTTTGGCATGACCCCAGATCAAGGTCTTTGAACAGCAACTCTTTACTCAAACATCATCTTCTCAGTGAGACCTTCTCAGCCACCCTGTCTAAAATTCCAGCCTCTCATACACATTCCCTAACAACTGCCTAACTTTCCACTGCACTTAACAACACTTAATTGGCTTATTTTACTTATCAATCTTTTTTATTGTTTGCATAAGAATGTAGCCTCCAAGGAGGCAGAGATTTTTGTCTCTTTTGTTCACTGTTATAAATCTAGCACCTATAATAGTGCCTGGCACATAGAAGGAACTCAATATGTTTTGATGAATGCATGCATGCATCAATTCCTATCAATCAGGTTTTATTTGGTATGTGGTATGGACCAGAGAAGGAGCCCTGGTGGCGAAGTTGTTAAGAGCTATGACTGCTAACCAAAAGGTCAGCAATTCAAATCCACCAGCCGGTCCCTGGAAACCCCATGTGGCAGTTCTACTCTGTCCTATAGGGTTGCTATGAGTCAGAATCAACTTGATGGCAATGAGTTTTACGGACCAGAGATGGCTCTCTGTTGTTTTATGTTCTCTCTTTTTCCAAATGAGTGTTTTTATTGCAGCTATCTTGAAACATAAGCATGATGACTTGGACTTTGTAGTCAGCATTTTATTTCTGCATCAGTCTTCCAGACATTAGTGTTCTAATTTTGCATCTATTTCTTCAGATAATGCCAACACCATTTGGGTTATATGAATTTTTAAAAAATAGTTTGGTGTCACAAAATTTGTAAAATTGTATTTAATATTGGCCACTGATGAGTCACTTTAGAAGGTTTAGAACTGTGGTTCTTAATTTTTATGCTCATGGATCTCTTTACAGATCTGTTAAAAGCTTTTAAAATAGAATTAAGGTAGCTAGCATATGTAAGCCCAAAATATATTTTTTTAAGTAAATAAACTGGGCAAGGTGGACTAGGAGAAAATGATGAAGTTAAGGATACGGTTAATATACAAAACGTGTGCCTTCAAGTTCTGTAGAGTTGCTGGAGATGCACCCAAATTTTGTTTCTGTGCTTCCTGTTATTCAGCGTAGTATAACTTTCAATGGAGCCTGGGTGGCTCAAGTGGTTTGCAATCAGTGGCTACTAAAAGGTTGGTGGTTCTAATCTACCCGGAGGCTCCGTGGAAGAAAAGGCCTGGCAATCCACTTCCAGAAAGCCCCGTGGGCAGATCTACTCTGTGACACATGCGGTCACCATGAGTCTGAGGCTGACTCAACAGCAGTTAACAACAAAAATGGCTTTTAGTACCAGTGAATTAATAATAATGAAACTTCTGTACTTTGTGCTATTAGAAAACTGCCTGTCTTACAGTATCTATGATAAAATTTTAAAGAAGTTTACTGTGATTTTTTTTCCAAAATAATACATAAGTTTAATACAACCGAATAAATAATCCCAACAAGTAGTACTAAAGTCAGAGTAGAAAGATTAATGGAACAAAACTCTCTGAAAGAGACACAGTTATATCTAAAGTGTGTAATAAAACTGGGATATTAAATTTGTAAGCAAAGGATAGACTATTCAGCAAAGAGTATTAGAATAAGTAGAATAAGTAGATAGTGATTTCAAAAAACAATTTTTTTTATTCCTACTTTATATTTTATTGAAATCAACTCGAAGGCAATGGGTTTTTTTTACCGAATATTTTATAACAAGATACATTTTAGATTGGCTAAATTTCGAATGTAAAAATAAAACCACAAAACAATTTGAAGTAATTTCTACATTTTTAAAAAGTTGAGGTAGGGAAGGCTCTCCTAAGCATAACATAGAAGGTGAAAACCGTAGAGACTGATAGGTCAAACCACTTAAAACATCAAAACTTTTTTAACATTTTGACAATTTGCATATATTGAGAAGATGCCAAGTTAAAAAAATTAAATTACTATTTTGAGCAAAAATAGCCTGCATGGGTCTTAGTCATGTTCTCTTTGTAAGTACATAGCTAAATTGTTATGTCTTGTTTATGTCTCTGTTCAAATGCTATAGCAGCTTTCTCAAACATTTCTATCCTTCCATTCTTTTTTTTTCCAATTCATATTTTTTATTGTACTTTAAATGAAGGTTTACAGAACAAACTAGTTTCTCATTAAACAGTTAGTACACATACTGTTTTATGACATTGGTTAACAAGCCCATGACATGTCAATACTCTCCCTTCTCTACCTTGGGTTTCCTATTACCAACTTTCCTGTCCCCTCCTTCCTTCTAGTCCTTGCGCCTGGGCTGTTGTGCCCTTTAGTCTCATTTTGTTTTGTAGGCCTGTTTAATCTTTCGCTGAAGGGTGAACCTTGGGAGTGACTTCATTACTGAACTAAAAGGGTATCCGGGGGCCATACTCTCAGGGTTTCTCCAGTCTCTGTCAGGCCAGTGAGTCTAGTCTTTTTCTGTGAGTTAGAACTAAAACATTAAAACTCTTAAGTCAAAAATATAAACAAGAAAAAAATGTGTAACATCTATAAAGTGGATATATGTATGTGTGTGTGTTATACACACACAACACGCACACACAAGAGTTCTTACAAATAAATAAGAAAAACCTGAATAGCATAATAGAAGGGAGAAAAGCAAACGATATAAAGAAACAATTCTTCTCAAAGGAAATTCAAATGTCAATAAACACATGGAAAGCATTCAGCTACCTTAGTAATCAAATAAAGGCGAAGTAAAATATTGAGATGTCATTGAATTTGACATAGACTGAAATACAATAATCACTATTGTTATGGGTATGAAGAAACTGGTTCTTTTATATACTATTGTGGGAAGTGTAAATTTGGTTCAAAATTTCTAGCTGTTTGATAGTATGTATAAAAAAGTCTACCCAACCCACCCAGAGCAAAGGAGAATGAAGAACACCAAAGACACAAGGAAAATATTAGCCCAATAGACAAAAGGGCTATATAAACCAGAGACTCCATCAGCTTGAGACCAGAAGAACCAGATGGTGCCCAGCTAGCACCAGTGCTGCACTGACAGAGAACACAACAGACAGTCCCAGACGGAGCAAGAGAAAAATATGGAGCAGAACTCAAATTCACATAAAAAGACCAGACTTAATGGTCTGACTGAGACTGGAGGAATGCCAGACAACATGGTGCCTGGACTCTCTGTTAACCCGGAACTGAGACCATTCCAGAAGCCAACTCTTCAAGGATTAAACTGGACTATAAAACTTAAAATAATACTTGTGAGGAGTGTGCTTCTTCGTCCAGACAACATGGTGCCTGGACTCTCTGTTAACCCGGAACTGAGACCATTCCAGAAGCCAACTCTTCAAGGATTAAACTGGACTATAAAACTTAAAATAATACTTGTGAGGAGTGTGCTTCTTCGTTACACGAGACTAAATGCGCAGCTCCTGTCTGCAGACAGGATGGGAGGACAGAAAAGGATAAGAGCTGGTTGAATGAACACAGGAAACCCAGGGTGGAAAGGGGGAGTGTGCTGTCACATTGTGGGGATTGCATCTGGGGTCACATAACAATTGTATATAAATTTTTGTATGAGAAATTAACTTCAGCTGTAAACTTTCACGTAAAGCACACGCACACACAAAAGTCTAAAACTGCATTGGTCCTAGCAATCCTTTCACCACTTTATACAAATATAATAATTTGGGAATTATGCAAACATATATGAAATCTATGATAGTACTTTTTTTTTTTTTGCTTTAATTAACAAAAAGGTTAATATTTGTTTTGGAAAAGGATATTGAAATATACACCACAATGTTATCAGTGGTAATAATGGGGTTTTGAGATCTCCCGTGGTTTAAACTAGTTTTCTCTTTGTCTGTCTGAATGTTTTCACTAGAAGTCCTATCTGGAAAAAAGAGACACACATCTCTGGGCATTGCCCTGAGATGGCTATTTTCAGAAGAATGATGGATTTCCTGAGCACATTTAATGCGTGGCAGCTAAGAAGAATAAGGCATGTTTAAAGAGGTGCCATGAGTTAATCAGGATCAGTGAGCAAATTCTCCTCAGTGCCAGTCAATTTCTGGTCCTCAAATATTAACAGAGCAATAAACTTTCATCTAATGAACTTTTGTAATATAACATGGCAGCTATTTCTCTAACTCTATAATCTATAGGACCTGAATTCTGTTCCCAAGGCAGTAAACAAATTAGTTAAAATTCTCTCCTCAATTATACCCAGAAAATTGTAGAATCTTTTTCCGAGCTAACATAAATATATTGAAGTACAAGACCAGAGATTCTGCAACAAGAGCTTGTAGTGAACAGTCCAACACTGGTTGCAGAAATTCAGGTCTCAATTTTTATGATGCAATTCTCACAGTCTTGTGAAGAAAATATATATTCAGTATACAATGAGAACAGACTTTATGTCCCATATTCCCTGAAGTAAATAAAAATTTTCTGCAATTAACAAAAAGTTGACACACTAAAGAAAATAAATGCCTTAGATTCCCAGCTCACCTTGGAAGTTTCTTTTTCTTACTGCTCTGTACTGGGCTCACTAAACAATCAAGAGCACCATAACATAGTATTTAAGAATTTAGGTTCTGGAGTTCCCACACTTACCAAAATGGCTAAGAGTTTGGCTGCTAACTAAAAGGTCAGCAGCTTAAATCCACCAGCCCCTCCTCGGAAACCGTATGTGGCAGCTCTACTCTGTCCTATAGGATTGCTATGAGTCGGAATCGACTTGACGGCAATGGGTTTGGTTTGGTTTGGATTCAGTTATCTGATCTATAAAATGAAGATAATAATAGCAAGTGCATATAGATTTTGCAAGGACTAAATAAGTTAATAAACATATTGAAAAGGCGGCAGCTAAGGAGAGCAAGCCATGCTTAAAGAGATGTTGATACATAGTAAGAGTTTGATAAACAGTGAAATGATAATGTAAGAGTTTGCTAAATAAATTATCAATAAAAATGTATTGAATGTTTAATAATCCCCAGATGCAGCAAGGAATAATAAAGTTTCCCAGGCATGCCGTAAAAATTTTTTTTAAGACAAATAACATGCATGAAATATAACATGCATAAAAACATAACTGGGGCAGCACAGAATATAAAATAATGAGGATCAACGTAATGATAACCAATAATCAGTGATCAATTGGAGTCTGGAGGCAAGAGTAGTGATTAAGACTTCTTGGAGGAGGTGGAGTTAAAATAAACCCTAGAAATAGGAATAGAAATAGATAGCCTAGAAAGAAGGCAAGAGTATAAGTAGCAATATAAATTAGGGTATAAGATTTCTTACTGAAATTTGTAGCTAAAGAAAACCAAGTTTTACAATCCCATTTTAGTATATTACAGATTCTTCTGACTTTGTTCTCCTATTCTTTGAAAGTCTCTTTGTGATACATTTTGTTTTTATTATCGGTTTTAGTCTGTTTACAACAGATGCATGCTTGTGTTTTTTCTTCCTCTGAAAAAGAACTTCTGTATTAAAATTTTAAAGTATACAAAAAAGTAGAAAAATAGAGTACTCATCCTCCATGTCCTATAACTCAGCTTCAAACTGATTATCAATATTTTGCCATTCTTGTTTCACATAACATACTGATTAGCGTATCACTTGAAACATGGAAATTTTTGTTTTAACTAACTTTAAATGTGCAGTTGGGAGGCATCTGTGAAAATAAGATTTTTTTGTTGTTCTTGTGCAGAATGCCCCTAAGGAGGCTTCCTGACTTTACTCATCACTTCCTGGAATGAAGAAGGACTAAAAGATTTTGTTCAAAACTGAATCTACCATGAATTGAATAACTTTTTTAAGTAAATTTTTTTTTAAAAAATTGAAGTACAATGTAAATACAGACATATGCTCAAATCAAAAGTATACAGCTTCATAGTGTTTAACAAGTGACTATACCTGTGTTAATGCCACCTACTTCAAGAAATAGCACGTTACGCAGACTATCCTAGACATTAACCCTTTCCAAATGGAACCACAGTTTAGACCTCTCACTTTACCAGTTTTTGAGCTGCATTCACACGCTATGTATTCTATTGTACTCTTTTGTGCCTGGATTCATTTGTTAAACATTATGTTCAAGACAAGTATTCATGTTATTTTTACCATAGCATAGTTTTTCATAGTGTGAACACGTCCTACTACTGATGGACCTTTCGGTTGTTTTCAGTTTTTTAGTATTATGAATAATGCTGTTATAAACTTGTTATACGTGTCTTTGGATCACGTATGTTGATTTCTGTTGTATATAAATCTAGGAGTGGAATTACTGGGTCATAAAGAATGGATGTTCAGTTTGGTAAATTTGGCATAATAGTTTTCTGAGCTGGGCGTATGAATTTACATTCCTACCAGTAGTGTATTCTACTTGCTCCAAAACCTTGATATTTTACTTTTCTTAAATTTTGGCCATTTTGGTGGGTATCTGTTGTCGTTGTTGTTGTTGTTAGGTGTCGTTGAGTTGGTTTCGACTCATAGTGACCCTATGTACAAAAGAACAAAACACTGCTTGGCTCTGCACCATCCTCACAAGCGTTGTTATGCTTGAGCCCATTGTTGCAGCCACTGTGTCAATGCATATCATTGAGGGTTTTCCTCTTTTTTGATGATTCTCTACTTTACTGAGCATGATATCTTTCTCCAGGGACTGATCCCTCCTGGTAACATGTCCAAAGCATGTGAGATGTAGTCGCACCATCCTCACTTCTAAAGAGCATTCTGGTTGTACTTCTTCCAAGACTGATTTGTTCATTCTTTTGATGGTCCATGGTATACTCAATACTCTTTGCCAACATCACAATTCGAAGGCATCAGTTCTTCTTCTGTCTTCCTTATTCATTGTCCAGCTTTCGCATGCATAAGAGGTGAGTGAAAAGATCATGGCTGGGGTCAGGTGCACTTTAGTCCTTAAAGTGATATTTTTGCTTTTCAGCACTTGAAAGAGGTCTTTTGCAAAAAATTTGCCCAATGCAATGTGTCTTTTGATTTCTTGACTGCTGCTTCCATGGGTGTTGATTGTGGATCCAAGTAAAATGACGTCCTTGACAACTTCAATCTTTTCTGCATTTATCATGATGTTACTTACTGGTTCAGTTGTGAGGATTTTTGTTTTCTTTATGTTGAGTTGTAATCCGTACCGAAGGCTGTAGTCTTTGATCGTCATCAATAAGTGCTTCAAGTCCTCTTCACTTTAAGCAAGCAAGGTTATGTCATCAGCATAACACAGGTTTGTTCATAAGTCTTCCTCCAATCTTGATGCCCTACTCTTCCTCATAGAGTCCAACTTCTTAGATTATTTGTTCAGTATCCAGATCAAACAGGTATGGTGAAACGATAGAACGCTGACACACGCCTTTCCTGACTTTAAACCATGCAGTACCCCCTTGTTCTGCTAGAACAACTACCTCTTGATCCCTGTACAGAGTCCTCATGAGCAAAATTAAGTGTTCTGGAATTCCCATTCTTGCAATATTATCTATAATTTGTTAGGATCCACACAGTCAAATGTCTTTGCATAATCAATAAAACACAGGTAAACATGTTTCTGGTACTCTCTGCTTTCAGCCAGGAGCCACCTGCCATCAGCAATGATATTCCTAGTCCCCCTCCCCTAGTTCCACGTCCTCTTCTGAATCTGGCCTGAATTTCTGGAATTTCCCTGTCGATATACTGCTGTAGCAGACTTTGAATGATCTTCAGCAAAATTTTACTTGTGTGTGATATTAATGATATTGTTTGATAATTTCCAAATTCGGTTGGGTCACACTTCTTGCAAATAGGCATAAATACGAAGCTTTCAGTTGGTTTGCCAGGAAGCTGTCTTCCAAATTTCTTGGCATAGTGGAGTGAGCACTTCCAGTGCTGCATCTGTTTGTTGAAACATCTCAATTGATATTCCATCAACTTCTGGAGTCTTGTTTTTCGCCAGTGCCTTCGGTGTAGCTTGGACTTCTTCCTTCAGTACCATCAGTTGCTGATCATATACTATCTCCTGAAATGGCTGAACATTGACCAGTTTTTTTGGTATAGTGACTCTGTGTATTCTTCCATCTTCTTTTGATGCTTCCTGTGCCATTTAATATTTATGCCATAGAATTCTTCACTATTGCAATTCAAGTCTTGAATTTTTTCTTCAGTTCTTTCAGATTGAGAAATGCCGAGCATGTTCTTCCCTTTTGGTTTTCTATCCAGCTCTTTGCACATGACATTATAATACTTTACTTTGTCTTTTAGAGTGCCCTTTGAAATCTTCTGTTCAGTTCTTTTGCTTCATCATTTCTTTCTTTTGTGTTAGCTACTTGACATTCAAGAGCAATTTCAAAGTCTCTTCTGACATCCATTTTGGTCTTTTCTTTCTCTCTTGTCCTTTTAATGACCTCCTGCTTTCTTCATGTATGAGGTCCTTGGTGTCATTCTACACCTCATCTGGTTTTTGGTCATTAGTGTTCACACGTCAAATCTCTCCTTGAGATGGTCTCTAAATGCAGGTGGGATATACTAAAGGTCGTACTTTGGCTGTCGTGGACTTGTTCTAATTTTCTTCAGTTTCAACTTGAACTTGCATATCAGCAATTCAGGTGGGTATCTAGTTGTATCTAAACTGTAGTTAGTTTGTAATTCCCTGATGACCAATGAGGTAATGAGGTTGAGAATCTTCCCTTACGTTTACTGACCATTTCAAGAGCCTCTCTTGTGAAGTGTCTGGTCGAATTAGTTCCTCAAATTTTAAAGGGGTTTTGTATCATTTTTGTTTAACTGGCTTGTAGAACTTACTTACATGTTTTGTTCATGAACACTTTGTCCTCCTTAACATGGACCCTGAACTCCAACTTCAACCTATTTGTTGCTGTTGTTTTGTGCCATTTAGTCAGCTCCGACTCATAACCACCATATAAGGCAGAGTAGAACTGCCCCATAGGGTTTTCTAGGTTGTAATCTTTATGAGAGCAGATCAGCAGGTCTTTTCTCCCACAGAGCTGTTGGGTGGGTTTGAACCGCCAATCTTTCAGTTAGTAGCCAAGTACTTACCCATTGTACTACAATGGTTCCTTTCAGTGTGCTTGGAACCATGAGATTCTCAAGACCTCTGCTTAAAATATTAGCCTTTAGCTTAGTCATTTACAAACATCTCAAGAGGAAAAGGGCTCATGCCTCTGTTTTCTTTTCCCATCAATCTTTGCTTCACTGTTACTCTTAAACTCTAATTTTTGTCTCCCTAGCCTTATGAGACTGCTGAAGGTTCCAGGTCACTGCATTCTGTTTGGTCTCTCAGCCCATGCTACTTAAGGAATGGCAATATCTTCGGGAAAAAGGAAAAGATTGGCAGGCTCACTTGAATGCATTTCCCTTTTCGTGGGAACCTGGGCCCCAGTCATTGGATGTCTTTGCTGCTCTCCAGTGCCTTCAGACAGCTTAGTATTTTTTTTAAATATTATTTTACTTTTATACTTGCTTTCATAAAGAGTACTAGTTTGATATAGGCTATTTTGTCATGGTTGGGAGCTGACTAGATGTGGAACACATAATCGAGATTTTGTGTCTGAAATTTTGTGAGTTGAAAATATTTTGGTGGTAGGGGATCCATTATTTCTGTCAGATTCTTAAAGAGACTATGGGGTAAAATAAATTTAAGGACTACTGATGTGGACAGTTTAAAGTGACTTATTAAGATCTCACAAATTATATATATAAACAAACAAAAAAAACCAACTTGTTGCCATCGAGTCCATTCCGACTCATAGTGACTATATATATATAATCAATACCAAAACCCATTGTCATTGAGTCAGTGACCCTATAGGATAGAGTAGAACTGCCCCTTAGGGTTTCCAAGGCTGTAAATCTTTACTGAAGCAGACTGCCACATCCTTCTCCCACAATCAATACCAAAAACAATTTTTAAAGTATATTGGTATCAAGTTTTAAAACATTCAAATATCTCAAATGATGCTGACAAAATACGGAAAAATATACAGTAGTTTCAAGTGTTGATATATGAAGACAGATACTGGAACTAAAGCAAAATAATAGGTACAATATTTATAAATAAAAATTATGCACTGTAAGCTATCCTTTAAAAGATATCCTTCAGCCTTCCAACCTACTAGAAAATAGGCACTTACTTGATGCCTTTGGGAAGAAAATGGTTTTGAAAAAGAGGCAGGATGGAGGGATGGATAGACAGATAGATGATGGCCAGATAGGCAATGAATTTCTTAAATGTCTTTAACATATGAATAAGAACCATCAACATGAATGTCTCAAGTCATAGAATTTCTCCCATAATGTACAGAAGAAGATGATTCTTTGCAACTAATTACAGTATAAGCTTGCTTTCCATATAATAGAAGGAAGAAATGACATGGTGCAATAAAAGAAAGGCCTGCCTCTTGTCATCCAAGTGATAGTGAAGAAAACAAGGAAAAGACAGTGATAAGGGGGTAGAGTGTCAGACTCAGAAGCCTTAATCTTGCTTCTCTGGCCTGAAGTTACAGGTGTATTACAAAGGTTCAAGGCAAAGCTGATCCTTAAACAGTTCTTGTCCCTCTTCCTTTGGGGTGCTGAGGGAAGACTGTAGCGGGAGGTGGTTGTAGTTACTCAGTATTGTGTTACACCTTCTTCTACTGCCAGTCAAGTCCCATGGTAAGTCACAAAAACTACATCCTAACAGGGATCTGCATCAACCAAATTACTAGAGGAGGATGGAATGGCCAGGCATAGGGTCCAGTCTGTAGCCCCACACCTCTTCCAGTGCCCACATGGCAAGACTGCTGAGTTGAGAGCCAGTGGCTGCCTTGGAGAACATGACAAAGCTCAACATGAATGTGAGACAGAGCTGGCCAAAAATCACTCCTGCACCTTGATCTAGACATGAGCAGTTGGGCATGGATTACACTAGCCTCTGAATTCAGCACTAAGTTCCAGCAGAATGCCCAGGATCGGCCTGGATGAATCAGCGTTAGTAGACTCCAGCCAGCACAGACTTAAGGATCAGCAATGGGCCTGGAGGGCCCCTCCCTGCCAAGGTACTAGATCACCTAAGTGTTGCCCCTATAGACAAAACACCATCTTAGCAATGGTAAAAGTGAGAAAGAGGGAAAATTGTGAGATTAAATAATTTTTCAAAAGAAACAATTAAATCAGAATGACTAAATTATTAGCTCAGACTATGTTTGGATTATCTTTAGTGTGTCTGTACTTTCTGTGTGCAGGCTAGTAAAAGAGATAAGAGAAGTTTTAGAGAAAAAAGTAACCATATTTTCTTGGCATATCCGAGTAGAGCGCGTGTAAAGTTATGATCCCACTGCAGAATTAACCACAAAGTCAGTTGCATAATGCTTATCATTACTGCTAAAACAACAGCATACCAAGTGTCAGTAACCCACGGCAGGCAACAACAATCTCTGTTTTTGAACCCATCTGAACTTATTTTGTTTTGGGTTGAGTTTGGAGAGAATGAAATCCCCATGTTGGCAAAAAGAAGAGGAATCTAGCCAGATTTCGAGATAATTAAACTGGTCAACCAGCTCCAAGACATTAACAGCTGCTATTTTAATCATTAATGAGATAGTTTCTACAATCTGGGAGATGGACCAAAAGCCATGGGCTTGGTTTTTCTTTCATTTGAGATCAGTTCATTAGAGAAGAACTATCCTTCCATCTTAGTACTGTCACAGTGCAAGCTGCTGCTAACCAGTGGCAGAGAGGGAGCACTGCTCTATCACCATGGCACGTATGCACGAAGAGAAAGCACATCAAGTCAGACAGTTATTAGCAAAACACAAACACAATGCAGACCTAAGAAATCATACCTGGGTACTCTCGTTTGCAGGGCCCATGCGACATCCAACAGACAAATACATAAATAGGAAGGATAGCTACCTTTTGGAAATATTTAGAGTGTGATTCTTCAAATAATTTGCAAATCCCTTTATGGTTTTCCAAAAGCCTTTGTGTTTCTGAAATTAATGTTCTCATTTAATGGACATTGTGTGGGTCTTGCAATACAGTTCTCTGTCACTACTTTGTGACTTTAATTTTCACTTAATGTAATTGTATGAGTGCACAGGAGTTTTGTCTGGGCTGGAATCAGAAAACATCCATTTCAGAAGGACTATGAGGTCTAATGATATCCAAACGAATACGTTAAAGGAATGATATCCAAATGTATGTGTTAAAGGAATGATATCCAAATATATGTGTTAAAGGAATATTTTAAAGCAATATACCATCCAGAAGAGCTATTTAATCTGTTTCAGTTGTATCCAAGACAAGAATATTTTCCAAGATATTAAAAATCTCAGAGGAAGAATATGGAAATAATTATAAGCTGTTGATTAAATTAATGATTGAGCAATCAGTTGAAGAAGTCTGATTTTAATGATTATTAGCAATTTTTTCCAGCATTTCTAAGGTATAATGCTTGTAAATATTTTGTGTACCTCTGCTACAGCACATAATGCACTATATGGAAATTATTTATCTACAAAGTGGTTTCCGTAAGTAAACATGGGCACTTTTTGGACAAGAATCATTTAAAAATTTCATTATAGTCCCCCTACCCCAAATTCTCAATACAGGTGCTCAGTCAATGCTGTTGAATGGATAATCCATTACTGCATTATGAATAGAAAATCTTTACTATCACTCAAATTGGAATACTGTCTAATAATTGTAACAGCTTATTAGGATGTAATGTTTTGGGATAAAAAGAATATAATGTTTCTTATATTGAGCCTAGAATAGAGTGAATGGATGATGAGAGTACAGTTCATAATAGCAAGAGATTTAAGAGGCTATTCTGATTCACCTCCTCCCCCCCTTTTTTTTTTTTCAATCAGGTATAAAATAATAGAAATGGTAGTGGCCATATGTCAGTGTCTCTACAGACCTCCCTCTTTTGTCTCCTGGAGTCCCTACCCTCATTTTGCCACCACCACTGCAAAGCCAGAAGGTTCCTAGAAAGATTCCTTACTTTGGGATCATTACTGTATCTTCCAAACAAGACTACAGAGATTTGATGAACAAAACCCAATTCTCCCTACTCCTGTCCTGGATGCCAAGAAGTAAAAATTTTTATTTGTTAAAATGAAACTTACATGACAGAGACTGAAGAAACCCTGAAAGTATGTCCCCTAGACACCCTTTTAGCTCAGTAACGAAGTCACTTCAGAGGCTCTCTCTTCAGCCAAAGATTAGACAGGCACATAAGACAAAATGAGACTAAGGGGGCACACCAACCCAGGGGCAAGGACTAGAAGGCAGAAGGGGACAGAAAAGCTGGTAATGGGGAACCCAAGGTAGAGAAGGGAGAGTGTTGACATGTCATGGCGTTGTTAGCCAATGTCATAAAACAATATGTGTACTAACTTTTTAATGAGAAACTAGTTGGTTCTGTAAACCTTCATCTAAAGTACATTAAAAAAAAATGAAGCTTACAGAATAGAAAAACAGTACAGTTTGCAAAAGCTTATTAATATGGTGATGCAGAGAGAGGTCCAACACGGAGTGGTTTGTATTTCTGCAGGGGTTTCTGTTTTATTGGGACTAAAATGACTACCCTCAAAGTGCAGAGTCTGGAGGATATTGTAAGAGAAGAGGTGAGTGAAGTTGACCTTTGTTTTCCAAGCCTAGGAGAAGGAAAGAATAACCAACAAGTTAAATGCCCAACTAGACTGGAGGAGCCGGGGAGGGAGACAGTGTTGGGTTAATAGAGTATTTTTGTTTTAACAATGTGGGTTTTACTTTAGAGAAACTAAAGAAAAAAATGGTTCCAAACTTATTTTTGCTTCAATTTCATCATCTGAAACAATTACACATCTTAATGTCCTAAGTAATCTAAGTAAGAACACAAACATATTTTAAAAGTTATCATTTCATGGGGCCATTTGTGGTTTACCATGGGACTTGACTGGCAGCAGAGGAAGATATAGTACTGAGGAGCTACATCAAAATATCTTTGTTTGATCCAACACTGTGTTTCCCAATATTGTAAAGATAATGCAAGAATGACTGAAGTTTTCGAAATGTTGATACAACTTGTTGCTTGCTAGAGCTTAAATTCAGCTAAAAAAAAAAAAAAACTCCATCATTTATCAATCACCTACTTTCAATCACCTATGTAAAGACTTGAAAGAAAATATAAATAAAACCTAGTCCCTGCCTGCCCTCTAGCAGTTGATTGTCAACAATCTATTATTTAAAGGTTAGAAACATGAAAGAAAGCAATATTAATAAAATCTAGATCCTGCCCTCTGGGAGTGGGAAAGAGAGACAAAACAAGCAAAGATAATAATAAAGTAGGATAAGCACTATGATCAATGGCCCAAGGTACTATGGTATCAGGGAGAATGGCTTCCAATTCAGTTCAATTTCTTGTTTTCTCAGCAGCACATCAAAATTCCAGTTACTAGCTTATGTGAATATCCTCCTAATTCCAGGCATATTCTCAATTTTGAGGGGTTCTCAACACTTGTTAAGGATTGAATTGTGTCTCCCAAAAAGATACGTTGAAGTCCTAACTCCTATACCTAGTAATGTGACCTTGTTTGTGGAAATCGGGTTTTTTTTTGCAGATGTTATCAGTTGAGTCATACCACAGTAGAGTGGGGTCTTAATTCTAATCCCTTCTGAGTGGTATTTTAAGAGAAGAGAAAAGGAAGTAGGGTCACACATGGGGAGGAAGATGCTGTGTTAAGATATTTCTACAAGCAGCAAAGGAACACCAAGGATTGTTGGCAGTTACATGCTGGGAGAGAGGCACGAAACAGTTTCTTTTCTCAGAACCCTCAGAAGGACTCAACATGGCTGATACCCTGATTTGGACTTCTAGATGCCAGACTGTGAGAAAATTAATTTCTGTTCTTCAAAGCCACATAGTTTGTGGTATTTTGTTATGTCAGCCTAGGAAAATAAGAATACTCATCGAACATCTGCATCCTTTGAGGATGTTTGGAAACATACCTATGTCAAGACTGTACCTTCTAGGGAGAAATTCAGTGATTTCTATAGATTTTGATGTTGGTGTGTAGAGAAAGGGCATCAGGAAAAAAAAAAATCCTCAACTGATTCTGATGTGCAGTTAGAGTTCTGAGATACTTCCTTCTCAAAATTCACTTTGCAAAATTTAAAAATAGTAGAAGGCAATAGTTGCTTTCTATAAAATTTCATTTTAGGAGAGGAACTGCAAAGAAGGTATTGAAGTCAAAATTGGGGTCAGAGGGTTAAACAAATTCAGCATAGGGCATGCAACATTAACAGAGAAAGGCAAAGTCAAGCTGTAAACTGCGTTCAGTCTGAAGAATTATTAGTAGGCAAAGAAAGTCAATGAACAATGTTAAAAAATGATTTAAGCCCTGCCACTGCCATTCTATCAGGGGGCAAGCTCTGTCAAAGACTATTTAGTGCTTCGTCCTATTACCACAAACTTATCACCATCTGTTCCTTTTGTATCTGTCTCTTTCTGCTGAAAGGAAATGTTTCCCGCTATATTATTAGGTTTCCTATTATACACACCCCAATTCTGTGGTTTGAATATCAGAGCTTCGCAAAGAAAAAGCCGAACATTTGTCCTCCAAATGTCCTCTCTACTCTCAATACTCGTTACACTTCTGAAGCACCACTGACTTTCCACTTCAGGGATTTCTCTGAAACATGTTTAAATGAGAAAAAAGATTATGTTAAAGCTCACGAGCATACCTACATTCTGACCCAGGCTATTTTTGTTTCTTCACCTCTATTAGGACACCTGATATGATTTTAAGAGAACTTTTTTCATTAGAACATCTGATTTCAGTTGCTCCGTTCCCTGGAGAGGAGCCCTGGTGGCACAGTCGCTAAGCTCTTGGCTGCTAACCAAAAGGTTGGTGGTTTGAACCTACCAGTCGCTTTGCTGGAGAAAGTTGTGGCAGTCTGCTTCCCTAAAGATTTACAGCCTTGGAAATCCTACAGGACAGTTCTATCCTATCCTATAGCGTCACTATGAGTCAGAATCTACTTGATGGCAGTAGGTTTGGGTTTGGTTTTGGTTCCCTGGGGAAAATACACTCATTACAGAAACTGATGATATCAGTGCTTGATTTTCAAAGGTAAACTTTTCATCTCCTGAATACCACAAAGAAAATTTAGTTTAAAAATATCGATGCAAATAAGTAAAAATTCTGCCTAATATATTTAAGCATGATTCCAGTGAAATTTTCAGACTTCAATTTCTTACCAGAGAAGTAACAGTAATGGGAAGAGTATGCATCTGGGAGATCCAGAGACAGCACACGACCTATCGCCACCATTGCATTTTGGTCTGTCCTTGGACAGGCACTGAACCTTTTTTTTTTTTAATTGTAAAAATACAGATAACGCATTTACAAATTCAACATTTGTCACATGTACAACTGAGTGACATCAGTTACATCAATCAAGACACAGACCTTTTTCATTACCAAGTTTTCACACCTGTAATTGGGAAACGTTTCCTCTTATTCCTCTGAGCTGATCTGAATGTGTTCGTCTTGCAGGGGAGCCAGGCTAGGTGACATGTGAACAACCCTTCCCTACTGCAAGGCTGCGGTTAACAAGTATGCAACAAGACCGGTTGCTCAAATTCCACGGTAATACTGAACAGACATAAGAAATAATTAAATGTACACAGTAACATTTCCATTACTTAAGGTTTATGGTAAAATCAAAAGTAGATCATAATAAATCTCTGAATAGAATTTATGTGTGGTAGGGAAAACATTTGATTATTTCATTTATGCAGGATTTTTATACACTCTTTCCAAGGATGACTTGACAAGTTAAATGTGTAATAGGGTTAAAGGGGCAAATTTTTTTTCAAGTGTTCTCTAGGAAATATCTGGCTTGACTTTTCTTAACATTTCTTGGTTAATTACTAGGGGGAAGCTAAGTTAATTTTACTAATTAAGAATGTTCTTGAATGCAGTCACCATAGCATACTGCTTGATAATTCTTCCACAACATTGCACGACCTGTTGGAAATTCATTTCAATGTTTATAATCCCTGAAGCCCTATGAAAAAAAAGCCAGTGTGATATATACAAATCAGACATATGATTGATCTTAAAGAGGTATAGGTGTGTTAGGAAAAGAAACATATTCATTGTGAAAGGAAGCATACAGCACTGATTAAGTGATCAATTAGTATCAATGGACTGATTAATTGAAAGCAATGTCTTATTGCTCCATTCTTAAGCTTTAAGTATATTATCTGACAGGTAGTATAGATGCACATTATCAAAACAAAAATAAAGGTGTTTATCTTTAATTGATTGATATGCCATCGTTCATCTAGTCCCATCTTTCCACTTTATAAATGAGTATCCTAAGGCACAGCCTTGGGGACACTATGAGTTGGAATGGGCTTGATGGCAGTGGGGTTTTTTAATTTTTTTTTTTTTTTTCCTTTTCAGGCACAAAGAAGAAACTTGCTCAGTATAATTGAAATATTATTATCCTCAGTAGTAGAATTTCAGTCTCTAAATTTTCGTTAATTCTTCTTCCCATAATACAATTGTTTCTGTGTATGAGGCATTTTATTAAACATTGCAGTGGGCATTTACTAAGTATTGTGAGAAGAGTGCAGAAGGTGCTGGAAGTATCCTATATCATACAAAGATGGAAGAGGAGGTTTCATAACTGCCCAGTGGAATTTTTAAAAGATTTTATATTCACTTACATCAAAGAGTTGCCTGTTTAACCAGGCTTTTATGTGACTAAGCGGTTGCCTGTTAAAAAACAGAGTGCTTAGTGTATGGGGAGAGAAGGGAGAAAGGAAAGAATGGACAAGGTCACTTTGGAAGTCCCCAAGTGCGTCAGCTTGGTACCCCTGGGGGATCTGGAATAGTGGGAAATGGGAGAACTGAGAGGTGGCTTTTTTTTTTTTTTTTTCCAGTGCTTTCTTTTGAAAAGCTATGTGATTTGGAGTTTAAGGATCGGTCCAAAACCAAAACCAGGTGTGCTCCAGTGGAACCCAACTCATAGCGACCCCATGTGTGTCAGAGTAGAACCATGTTCCATGGAGTTTTCAGGGTCTGATTTTTTAGAAGTCAATCACCAGACCTTTCTTCCCAGGTGCCTCTGGGTGGACTCAAACCTCCAACCTTTTGGTTAGCTGCCTAGCATGTTATATGTCACCATCACACAAAAAAGGGCAGCAAAATTACAAGGTAGCACGGGTATGGTGACAGTGGCATTAATTTCCTTGGCCCCTGACCCCCAAGAGAGAATCAATAGGCTGATTGGAGGAAACAGTATTTACACAGGTGAGGACAACACACCTTTACAGAAGGAGAAGAGACAAAACCAGGACATTCAGTCAATTACTAATATAGATTGTTCCTCTGTAAGGAAAGGAGCCCTAGTGGCGCAGTGGTGAAGAGCTCAGCTGCTAACCAAAAGATGGGCAGTTCGGATCCACCAGCTGCTTCTTGGAAACCCTGTGGGGCAGTTCTTCCCTGTTGTATAGGGTCACCAGGAGTCAGAATTGACTCGATGGCAGAGGGTTTGGCTTTCAGTAGGCAATGATGTCTACAATCATTCACTCATTCATTACACAGATAGTTAATGGCTGTCTATCTTATCCAAGGCACTGTGATTAGGTCTAAAACACTTTGCTAGGGCATCTGCCCAGATTCCTATCAAATATTACTCAGGACACTGAATAAAAAGCTTATTCACTAAACGTGTCCTCCCTAAAATTTCTTCTTCATCTCTGCATATTTAATGTATAATTGAGATCAGCAATTACCTGGTTGAGTCAATCAGAGCAGCCTAACTCGCTGAAGTTTCGAAGTACACTATTTTAAGTGTAAAGGCATACTTCTCTCTATGCACTAATTATCAAGAAATTTTTCCTAGGGTAAATTTTGACATATTCATTTTTAAAGTAACAGAAAAGCATGTTTATGAAAGGAATCTAAAATGAATCATTTTTTAAAGGGAAGGGTTTTACTGAAATGTAAATAAAGCCCTTAATTTAGTGTTTTGTATAAAGAGACCTATGGACAACATGCAGGAATATCATCTGAAATAAAAAGCAGATGCTTGGGCTCCATCAAACCTCACTAAATCAGAAGTTTGAGAGCCACAGTCCTAATTTATTTTATTATGTGTATGGATTTTCATTTACTGGGTTTCTTAAAGATATAGGATTATTTAGAGATGATTATACTTAGTTGAAGGAGCTCTGGTGGTGCAATGGTTAAGGAGCTCAGCTGTTAACAGAAAAGGCAGTGATTTGAATGCACCAGCGGCTCCAAGGGAGAAAAGACCTGGTGATCTGCTGCCATAAAGATTATAGCCTAAGAAACCTTATTGGGCAGCTCTACTCTGTCATATGGGGTCACTGTGAGTTGGAATCAACTTGACAGCATACAACAACATCATACACGGTGGAAGGGATAACTGCAAAACAAACAGATATGCCTAAACTGAAAATGCAAACACTTATTTTGAAGATATTTGGGGAAACCATCAAAGTTAGGTAGTAGTAATAATAATAATAATAATAATAATAATAATGATTTATTCCGTTGCTTCCCCCTGCTTTGTTCTTTGTATTTGGGGGATATAGATATTTTGCAATGAGTGAGATAAATGAGTAAACCTATTTATGACCTATATTAAACTTCAATTAAGAGGTGATTTTTAGATGGGCGTTGTCAGTTTTATCCAAATGTATTTCAGAAAGCCATTTCACAGTATCTCCCATGATATCCTCATACACAAGATAGAGATGTAGAAGCTGAATGATAATCGGTTAAACCAGTGCAAAGCTGGCGGAACCACTGTGTGAAGAGTGAGATTAGTGGATCAGTTTCACCCTGGCAAGAGACCCCTGTTGGTATGCCAAAGGGCTCTGTACTCATCCATGATTTGCTGAAAATTATTATGAATGACTTGTATGAAGATGTAGAAGGTAATTCTGTTATATCTGCAGAATTCACAGAGTAAAAAAAAAAAAAACTGTAAAACAGAAAGAGGGTCCTAAAGTAAACTGACAGGTTGGAATGATGGACTGAGACCAACAGGGGTATACTGGTGACCAGGAAAAAAAAAAAAGAAGAAGAAGAAGGAGAAGCTGTATCAAGACTTGAGCCAAGAGTCTAAAGGCAGCATTTGAAGCTTCCCTCCAAGGGTCAGCACCTAGGTAGTAAGTGGAAAGAAGGGGCTGACATCTGATAGTCTAAAATTCAAAAGAGATTCCATTAAGAAGCTAGTGTTCAAGTAAGGAGGTAGTGAGCTAGCAAGGGCAGATCAATTGTGGGACTTTCTGGTGAACAAATCTTTAATGGGCTGGCTGTGTTTTTTCCTTATTGCAGTAACTGGGTCTTCCTTTACAGTGGACAGAGCAATCCCTGACATAAAAAAGCTAAAAGCAATAATAATCATGACAACTTTTTAAATAGAACTTACTGTGTGCCAGGCATGCTCCTATATGCTTACATGTATTAACTCATTTAATCTTCAAAACTGTGCAAAGAGATAGTTACTGCTATTCCCATTTTACAGATGGGAAGATCAAGGGAAAGAGAAGTAAAGCTATTTGCTATAGATCACAGAGCCAGTAAGTGGAGATGAGGTGAGAATCAAGCACAGGCCATTTAATTCCAGAAGCGCTTTGCCATAGTCTGCACTTAGGTTTCAAAAAACAAATAAACAAGCATAGGTTAGTGAAGACATTGCTTAACAACCCTTACTGAAATTTTCTTTGACAGAGAATACAATATGAAGTTTTAGGGTTGCCAGAAAGGTTACTATTACTCAAGCAGAATTCTTGGAGGAAATGTATATAGAACAAGAAAGATAACGTTCTCCCATGGGGTGTCATCTGACTGCAAATTCATTCGTAATCTAATGTTATGTTCTCCACACTTCTCTCATTTATGTTGACACTGAGAAAGGTATTACCTCATTAATAAAGAAACAAACGAAAAACGTTCAAAAACTGCTGCAGCAATACGTTAACAGGGAACTGCCACAAATTCAAGCCAAATTCAGAAGACTACATGGTGCAAGGGACATCGCTGCTGATGTTAGATAGATCTTGGCTGAAAGCAAAGAGTACTAGAGAAATGTTTACCCGTGTTTTATTGACTACGCAAAAGCATTCCACTGTGTGGATCATAACAAACTATGGATAACATTTCAAAGAATAGGAATTTCAGACACTGAATTGTGCTTATGAGGAACCTGTACTTAGACCAAGAAGCAGTTGCTCAAACAGAACAACGGGATGCTGCATGATTTAAAATCAGGAAAGGTGTGCATCAGGGTTGTATCCTTTCACCATACTTATTCAATCTGTATGCTGAGCAAATAATCTGAGAAGTTGGACCGTATGATGAAGAGCTTGCCGTCAGGATTGGAAGAAGGCTCTAACAACCAGTGATATGTAGATGATACATCTTGCTTGCTGAAAGTGAAGAGGACTTGAAGCGCTTACTGATGAAAATCAAAGACCACAGCCTTCAGTATAGATTACACCTCAACAAAAAGAAAACAAAAATCCTCACAACTGGACCAATAAGCAACACCATAATAAAGGGGGAAAAAATTGAAGTTGTCCAAGATTTCATTTTACTTGGCTCCACAATCAACACCCACAGAAGCAGCAGTCAAGAAATCAAAAGACACATTTCATTGGGCAACTCTGCTGTGAAAGACCTCTTTACAGTGTTAAAAAGCAAAGATGTCACTTTGAGGTCTCAGGTGTGCCTAACCCAAGCCGTGGTATTTTCAATCGCGTCATACGGATGTAAAAGCTGGACACTGAATGAGAAGATGGAGGAAGAACTGATGCCTTTGAACTATGGTGCTAGTGAAGATTACTGAATATACCATGGACTGTCAGAAAAATGAATAAATCTGTCTTGGAAAAGTACAGCCAGAATGCTACTTAGAAGCAAGGATGGTAAGGCTTCCTCTCATGTACTTTGGTCACAGGGAGTAGTCCTGGAGAAGGACATCATGCTTGGTAAAGTAGAAAAACAAAAAATAAAACCAAACCTATTGCTGTCAAGTTGATTCTGACTCATAGAGGGTAGGTGAAAAAGAGGAAGACCCTCAACAAGATGGATTGACACAGTGGCTGCGACAATGGGCTCAAATAAAACAACAATTATGAGGATGGCACAGCACTGGGCAGTGTTTTCCTTCTTTCGTACCTAGGGTAGCTATCAGACAGAACCGATTCGAGGACACCTATCACCACCACCGACAACAAAGAAACAGTTATGTAAAACAAAACAGAATAATTTTAGCTCAAAACAGAAAATTACAAGTTGAGCAATACCTCTGTAAATGCAGTCGATGAAGACAGCAATCGAAATAAAGGTAACTTGTAGCTTGTGACTTAGTCTACTTTGTTGTGTTCAAATATTTTAATATACAATTACCACACAGTCAGTTGGATCAGCTAGGTGATCTTCTTGTTGCCTAAGTTACCAGAACTGCCAAAAATTACTTAATTTGGTCCTATAGTCACTATATATATATATATATATATATATATATATATATATATATATATATATATATATATATATATATATATATATATATATATAATTCAGTGTTACTGGTACACTTATGCTAAGGGGGAAAAAAAAAGGAATTGGACCTAAATTTAATTGGCTTCAATTTACCCTGAATAATCAGGCTTAACAATTTTATCAGGTTTTTAGATTTGAATTTTAAGTTCAGGGTTGGGTTGTTGAATTATTGTCCTACTCTTTGAACGTGGTATTTAAATGCTAAATGCCCTGGAAGACTGTTTTCTTTATACAAGGTTACTGAGTCTGTGCATAGCTCATAATTTACATGCTTTCTCTAATATTTGGAGAACTGATGGAAACTTGAATCCTGTAAGCAAAATAATTTCATAAGCAAACTCAAAAAATTCTGGAAGTAAAATAAAGTTCAAGTTTCAATCTTCTCAACTGGGAAGTTGTACTGTATTCCATTTTGCTACTCTTTCATATACTCCTGGCTTTTATAAGTTCATATGGCAAAGTATCTATAGAACAGAAAAAAAAATTGGAACATAGCATTCAGACTAGGCATTGGACACACAGAAACTTCCTCTCTGGAACTGCACCTTGTTAGGTTATTTATCCTCGGTCTTTCCCCCACCTCCACTGAGATGCCAGTAGTCATACTCAGTAGACTTGTTGCAGATAATAGGGACTGGTTATTTTTGTAGCCCATCCCCTTCTCTAGTGGACCTCAGAAACTATATACATTAAGTGAAAAATTAAGTACAATAGTCTATTTTTAAACATGAAGACAACACTAATCACAATTCTCCAGATAAACATAATTATAGTAATTACAATTCAACAATAACTCACTGGATTTTGGGTAGTTACTATTATAAACTCATAAACTATTATTCAGTACCCTATAAAATTCAAAATCTAATTGAAAGTTCTAGTTTAGCATAATTCCCACAAGCTATCATTCTTTAATATTCTGGAAAGAATGAGGTTTTCGTCGAGCTATTAATTGATACTGACAGGCAATAACCACTGGAGTGAAACCACAATTATGAGTGGCAATTAATCACATTTGCTGTCATTTCTGGTGTCAAACAAAATTCAATAGTGTTCTGAATAGTATAAAAAAAGTTTATACCTTTTGTGTTTCAATCCACTTAATGGAAACCAAAGGCAGTTTCCTGGGATAATCAAGTCATACTCAAAGTGTATTTTTGTAAAATACGAACATTGTATCTTCTTAGTTAAAAAGACTTTATTTTTCTCTGAAATTGTCTCTTTTTAGTCTAGGAAAGCTTTCTCATCTGACCTCACACCTGCCTTATGTCAGCACATCTTTGGCTCACAGACCACCTTCGAGCACAGCAGAAATTGCACGTGGAGGAGAATCTCACGGGAGCAGGCCTTGAGTAAGCATCATTAAAGACTTGGGATAATTTGAGAGGGAACTTTTAGAAGCTACAATTGATCAATGTCTCTTTGAATCGGGGCAAGGAGGCAGCAGGATTTAATTTACTTTCCCTCATTATTTCTAATTAACAGGGCGACTAGCAATGTTCCTTCCCTCTAACCCGAGGCACCCATATGCCAGCATCTCTCGCCAACCCACTAAGTTCATTCAAAAGTCATCGCAGGGCTCCCTTTTGCACCCAGGCTGTGACCTCAGGACTGAAATGCACAAATGCATGTGTTGTAAACTGAGGTAAGCCACCTACCAAATGATCACATCAAGGGCAATATGAACAATAAACAACCAAATTCCAGATAAAACTAATGGAGGAAATGACCTCGATAGGTAGATGTGTGCCAGATATGCATGCAGATATATAGGCTTTACTTACAAATATTCTTGAATCCCAACCTTTGGTCTTCGAGACAGAGCTAAAAAGAGAAAGTCTTGTTTCATTTAACACACTTACAGTTTGTGGCAAGGTTAGTATGCTTGCATAGTTAATCCTCAATAAAATGAGAAAGGAAGTAAAGCATCTGTTCACTCTAAACCCCAAATCTGAAAAACATTTTTTGGAAGGGTCTTCCCACAATGCTGAGAATGTCAATGGCTTTAAACAAAGTGTAATAGCCTATAATTAAAACCCTGAATAGACGGAGCAAAGGTACTTATTCAGGAATATTTCAAAACACATAGCATTTGTATATTTTTCATGAAATGTCATTAAAGTAAAGGGACTTGCTAGCAGGCAGACATTTAGAGATGGAGAGAAAATTATAATAAGTGTCTATACTTATTAATAGTGTAAATGGAATGACCTTCATTTTAATTATTCCGTTTTTCCCCTTCTGTTTGTACTAATTGCCTTTATGCTTATTACTGACTTATAATAACATAATGAGCTAACGGTCAAGGTTTAGAATTCCACAGTTTTAAAATTCCATCAGTGCACTATGACCTTTCCTTTTTTGTTATTTGTGGCTCTGATACAACTAGTTTACGGTATCTTTTTTGTTTCTTTCAAAAGTTGTAGAATTTCTACTCTAGTTTTGGATTCCTCTCTTCTCTCCTTTCTGTTCTCCTGTTGTTTCCATAGTTGTAACTCTGCAAAATTTTAGGAGTCTAAATTACTCAATTCAGAGGTCAATTCCTTTCAGTTCTCTGGGGTTACATGTGTGGTTAATTCATGCTGGCAGGTATATTATAAAGAAAAACTTGATTAAATACAGAAGTGACAAAGGACTAGTACTGGAATTCTTATGGTTGATTGGTGTTGCTGTTTTAGCTGCCATTGAGCCAGTCCCTGGCTCACGGCAACCCCATGCACGATGGGATCGGATGGACCACTGTGACCTATAGAATTTTCACTGGCTGATTTTTCAGAAGTAGATCAGCCGGCCTTTCCTCCTAGTTCATCGTAGTCTGGAAATCCTCCTGGAACCTGTTCAGCATCATAGCAACGCACGAGCCTCCACTGATAGATGAGTGTTGGCTGTACTCGAGGTGCACTGGCCAGGATTTGAGCCCAGCCGCCTGCATGGAAGGCTGAAATTCTACCACTGTACCATTATACACCCATGGTTCATTAAAAAATAAAATCCATTGCTGTCAAGTCGATTCTGACTCATAGTGACCCCATAGGACAGAGTAGAACTGCCCCGTAGAGTTTCCGAGGAGTGCCTGGTGGATTCAGACTGCCAACTTTTTGCCTAGCAAGCATAGCAATTAACCACTACACCACCGGGGTTTCCATGGTTGACTAGAAGTGCTAATTGCTCCTGAACTTGGAAAAGTCCCAGTCAAAAAAAAAAAAAAAAAAACGCTTGTTCCATAGCTTGGAACGTTGAGGTCTTACCTGAACAGTTACCCAGGCACCTGATCAGAGCTCAAAGGCTTCTGCGTAAGGTGCCTGTCATGGATTGAATTGCATCCCCCCCAAAATGTGTCAACTTGGTTAGGCCATGATTCCCAGTTTTGTGTGGTTGTCCTCCATTTTGTGATTGTAATTTTATGTTGAGAGGATTAGGGTGGGATTGTAATACCACTCTTACTCAGGTCACCTCCCTGATCCAAGGTAAAGGGAGTTTCCCTGGGGTGTGGCCTGTACCACCTTTTATCTCTCAAGAGATAGAAGGAAAGGGAAGCAAGCAGAGTTGGAGACCTCATACCACCGAGAAAGCAGTACCAGGAGCAGAGCACGTCCTTTGGACCTGGGGGCCCTGCACCTGAGAAGCTCCTTGACCAGGGAAAGACTGAGGACAAGGACCTTCCTCCAGAGCCAACAGAGAGAGAAAGCCTTCCCCTGCAGCCGATGCCCTGAATTTGGACTTGTAACCTACTAGACTGTGAAAAAATAAATTTCTCTTTGTTAATGCCATCTGCTTGTGGCATTTCTGTTGTGGCAGCACTAGATGTCTAAGACAGTGCCATAGGTATGTTCCAAAAGAAATTTCTCTTCTTTCCTAATTCAATGCCCATCCTGCCTTTGTCTGCGTGTTGCCCTTCAATCAGGAACTCAGAACACTCAGAGTATAATCTCCTATTTGCTCTCTCCAGGCCTATCAAACATCTGGCTGCTAGAAGCGGTATTTAATAGAGGTATAAGCAATGCTGTTCCTAGGGTGGTCTCTGCCTCAGTCTCATGCCAAGTCACATGATTGGAAAGACGTGTGAACTATATGAGCTTCTAATGCAGGGCCACTTTTTAAGACAGAGTCAAGGAATGATTCTACGAAGACTCCTTCTGCACATTCTGTTGAAGTTACTATTTGCTGTGTTATTTAATGTCTCTTGTAAAATTCCCCCTGCTCCCCGCCATGATGAATTTCTTTTAGAGTGTGAAAAACCTTGGAAAAATGTATCTCTTAAAGAAATCAAATGCTTCCTTTCACCAGAATGATATTATATAACTCAACAGTTTCCAAAATAGTTTTAAAAGAAAATTATTGTGGAGGATGTTATTATGTAAGAAAAGCAAAAAAGTCCATACCTGTAAAACTAAATTTGTTTAACATTTGAACTAAGATTCAAAAATTGAAAAGGTTTCTTTTTAACTGTAGGGTGTTCTCAAGACTTAGATTTATTAATGTGTATTGTGAATCTCAAGAAGGAGATTTAGCAGACACATTTCCCAAGTTCACTTGAAGCTATAACCCCTTGTTTTCAGAACATTGATTAAAATGTCTCTGAACTAAAGAACGTTATTTAAAACTCCAGGATTTAATTTTTCTGTGTTCCCCGTTTTGACTTCACAGCTAAGAAGCACGAAGCTAAATGTACCACTCAATGAGTATTGAAAATATCCCTTTAGTTAATGTATTATTTCCTTTATTCCATTAAAAATTGTATTACGATGCTTTTATTGTTATCCACTACAGGTATAAACACATGACACTTGAACAACATTTATACCGTTATTGAAAACATTACAATATCTGTATCTCTCTATATATTCAGAACCTATGTGTTGGGGGGCACCATTCTGTTTCATTTCAGCTTCTTCACAAGCGGTTTATCAAACCTAAGTGAATCATCAAAGAGCTTGGTAATAATGCAGACTTCCTGGGTCATTTCCCAGAGATTCTGATTCAGTAGGACTGTTTGGGGTCCTGGAATCTCCATCTTTAATAAGCACCCCAGATGATTCAGATGGTGGTCCATGGCTGAATCTTCAGAAACTGATGTTAAAGATCATGTTTCCAGAAAGGAGCAACTGTAGTTGAATTTAAACTCAATTTCCCTCCCAGTCCAAGAGGACATAGCCACTGGCATTGCTTGGGAAAGAATTTATGGGCCACTCAGGATAACAATATAGAAATGCCCGTACTTCTAAGTCCACTAGTATCTCTAACTCCCATTTCAAAGGAAGGATGTTTTATTAAGCCTGGAAGTGTAAGGTCTTTGCCCAGCATTGCTATTAACTAGTCATATGCTCCAATTAGAAAACAGTAACTTCACTAAGCTTCATGTTATTCAAATAAGGAGGCTGGATTACATTATTTCTAAAATCCTAATCATCTTCAAAATTCTACGAATCTGGTACAAACCTTGAGTTTTCTTTTCTTTTTTTATGCATGGTCTTTGATATTATGTTTTCAAAATGAGTTTTAAAGGCAGTTTTTCTGGTATCTCTAGACTTACCTTTTTCACAGTGCCATATATTGTCTCCATTCTTTTTCAAAGATAAGATACAAACAATGTAAAAAAAATAGAGAATTGTGACTTGAACCAGAATTCAATATTACTCCTCTTAACCCCATTTGGATTCATGAATGACTTGGTAAGAACACTAGTCCAGGAAAAAGGTTTACATTTTGAAGCAGAGAAAAACAAATATAGGAAGAAGTGATTGAATGTATTGAGGGTCCTCCCCCGCAACACACACACTTTTTCTTGAACAGGCAAAGTAAGTTGGAATGTTGGTGCAATCTCATAGTTTGCAATATAAAATTCCTGTGATAATGATGCCAGCAAATAGGTTTGATTCTCTGTCTTTCCAATAAACATTCTTCTTGGTCTATGGTCAAGCCAGCAATCTCTGTTTATGCAGAACAGAACTGTATGCAACATTCATTGTTTTGGGAGAATAAAGAAGCCAATAAGTGCCCTTTGTCTCCCCCACCAGCTACCCGAGGAAGAATTGCAGACATCTGAAGGCTCTGAGGTGGAGCGCTGTCATGATCACCTTGATAATCGTCATCAGAATTGGGGCTAGAACACAGGATTCTCTGCTCTTGTACTGTACCCTCTATACCCTGTATAGAGAAGAAGAAAGAAAGAGAAGAAAGAAAGAACAGACTGTCCTGTGTCCTGCCGAATACTGGTTTGTTCTTGAAATCCAAGATTTAATGTTTTCCTGATCTCCTGGAACTTTTAAAGCCAAATAATTTATATATTAAATAATATATAACAAACATAAAATTTCAGTCAGGTAGAGTAACTTCCATTCTGTGGCCAAATATTTTATTACTTTGAATCTAAACAATGGGACTTTAGTTGAAATGGTAAACATATCTATAACGTTTCATTAGGAAAGATGACATTCTCTGCAACAAAGAACACCCTGTTGGTCAGTGTCTGTAATTTTGAAAAATATATAAAATAAAGTATTAGAATTAAAATATCTTCGGTCACACAGCTCATTTCTAAACTCACTTTACAATTTACTTTGTGGTATATGAACAGACTTAAAAAAAAAAAAAAAGGTATTGTAAGTTCTATAGATAACTAGCTTGTGTAGTCAGCAATTCTGGTAATACCAAATCAAAGCACACCCATTGCAGTTGAGTTAATCCTGACTCATAGGATTTCCAAGGTTGTAAATTTTTACAGAAGCAGACTTCCATATCTTTTCCCTACAGGGGGGCTGGTGGGTTAGAACTGCTACCTTTCAGTTAGCAGCTAATTACTTTAACCATTGTGCCGTGATAGCTCCTTAATTCTAGCAATAAGTATATATTATTATTCTACAATGTAAAGGGATTTACCATGGTTAGTCAATGGCCTCATTGTAAGGCACTGAAATCACAGAAATTGAGAATTGAACCCCAGCCTGAACTATTTGCTGTTTGACTAGAGCACGTTTCCTCATTTCCTCAAGCCTTTTTACTTCTGTAAGCTTCATCTGTATAACAGGCATAATATCACCTACCTCCTAGGGTTATGGTGAAGATTTAATAAAATATCCCATTGCAGGCACCTGGCATGCAGTAAGAAGTAAATCAGTTGGTCCACAAGAGGACAATCACTATTTCTAAATGGCATCCTGAAGGGAAAGCATACACAGAATATTCATTCCTCCATGAAGTTGCAGTAAAGAAAAATTTCCCAACTAAGGGCATCAATGACTAGCGAAGATGAAGGGCACACAGTCTTCCTCTTCTGTCTGTTTCTACAACTCTTTGGTGAATATTTCCTCATTGTCTTAGCTTCAAACTTTAATAAAACAGTTGCTTCTTGAATTTAAATATCTTAATCAAAATAAACCCTTTTAAAAATCAAAACAAAGAAGACACATTTAAAAAATAGTAGAATTTATAAAAGATTTTAAAAAGACCTGCTTCTGCTACATTAATCTCCCCATGGTATTCTTACATTACAGTTTTTAGTACTTCTGCTGGAATGCTTAACAATAATTGTTTACAAAAAAAAACCTATACATCCCCACTCTTGTGAACCATAGACAGATAAACAGGTAAGTAGAATTTTTCTATATTTAAATTTTTTTAAAGTGCTTTGTTTAATTCTTATAAGAGCGTTTAGCTTCTTCTATCCCAATGCCTCATTTGCACTAAATTTTAAGCACTATGATTAAATCAATATTCTTTCTTCTAATCTCTGAGTAGACAAATATTCTGTAATTATAATTTAAAATATATTCTAGATAATGTTGCTGAATCCTTCCATATGGAGTGATTCCTTTTTCTTCGTTATTGTCTCTCAGATTACTAAGGAAAATGTGAAGCTTTACTGTATTACAATTGTAAAAATAACGGTTCACAAATAAGTAGCATTTGGCATTGATTTGTTCTGGGTTGTCCCTGAAACATACGGCATAATCCTTGGTGAATCCATCCTGTTGAAATAATTCATATTTGAATGAAGTCAATAGCTAGAGAATGGTGCAATGTGCCTTCAGAAAGCCTGGTATTTCATTATCCTTGTTGAGTCACTGTGCATGTTAGTATAATCAAAATCCATTCAAACTCAGATGATTATTCAATACACTTTTGAGGGATTCTATTCTCCTTTCCTCCTTACTGCATTCCCCAAAGAAATAGGATTATCAACATACCATATGGTAAATGGAATCAGTCACAGCACCATATTGTATCTTCTATCAAATGCTATTTCACAACATGACATGCTGGAGTTCTTTTCCAAAGAACACTATAACTTCTATATAGATTTGGCAGTATCATTTGGTTTCCTTCACCTTTCACAGTCATCCCTGTCATTGACATTAGCCTATTTTTATGTCTGAATAAAAGCCTGTGTTTCTTCTTGGACTGCAGCTTTTATAACAGTGTGTAAAAGTAAAATGTAAGCAAAAAGCTGAAATTGCTCCAGATGTGGTAATTCAACGACAAGTAGTTGAGCTATACACTGGTAAGAAGAAAATGTCCGTAAAAATTGCATTTTACTTCATCCTAGAAACACAGCATAGTGGAAAGAACAAGGACTTTGCAGTTGCATCTCAGCTTATTACTAGTTGTATGATCTGGAGGGAAGTTACTTGTGAACACTCTCTTCATGAGACTAGTGAGATTTATGTAAGGTAATGTGTGCAAAATTCCCAGAGTACAGTGCCATGGCACAAAATTAGAGGGCACTATGTCTGCCCCCATGCCTTCTGCACTTGTTTCCCTTAGATTTCCCAAATTAACCAGATGGAAATTGAAAACTGAGCTTCTACATAATAGGGTTTTTAGGCATTGTCTTGGCGTAATTCAGTTAGCTGCATTATAAGTCCATTGTACAAATCTGGATTTGTATGTTACTCAGCACATTGTCTTTTCTGTGTCATCTATTTTGTTCTAAAAGACCCAGAAGGTAGGGCCATGCATTTCTTGCCTTGCATTTAATTCAAGGCCCAACATTGTGTTTATGGTAATTAATAAAAGTTATATGATGAGTAGAAACCCTGATGGCGTAGTGGTTAAGAGCTACGGCTGCTAACCAAAAGGTCAGCAGTTCAAATACACCAGGTGCTCCTTGGAAACCCTATGGGGCAGTTCTATTCTGTCCTACAGGGCTGCTATGAGTTGGAATCAACTCGGCGACAACGGGTTTTTTTTTTTTTTTAAATATGATGAGTATCATAATCTTTTTTATGCTGATCAAATGGCAAGACATGTAAAAAAAAACACATGGAATTAACTGAGTTGATCAAAAGTACTATGTACTTTGCAAGTAATTAAAAAATAATTTTGCTTTATTTGGCTAACTGCATAGTCTTATACTTTGGTAGGGAGAAAATAAATGAAAGGCTGAGAAAATCTTCAGGCAAATAAGCAAAAACTCTTTTGTGGAAGATCTTATATAAGTTTTAAAGACTAGCAATTTAAATCAGGTAAAAAACCCAAAACCCGTTGCCGTCGAGTCAATTCCGACTCATAGCTACCCTACAGGACAGAGTAGAGCTGCCCCATATGGTTTCCTAGGAGTGCCTGGTAGATTCAAACTACCAGCATTTTGGTTAGCAGCTGTATCTCTTAACCTCTATGCCACCAGGGTTTCCATAAATCAGGTATGGATTCTAAAATTCTAACATATTCTTTATTCTCATTTCACACACTAATTTTTCTTTACATTAGCCCTGTAATGCAACAGGAGGAAAAATAAGAAAACTAACACTATATATATTAGAAAGAAAGACAATAGGCAGATCATCTGCATAATATTGATTCCTAAAAGAGTACTGGTTTTCAAACAATCCTTAGTGTTATCTTTGTCTGTTATTCAGCTATTCAACTGTTGGTTCATCCAGCCACCACTTATTGAACACTTAGTAAGTGGTCACAGAGTGGGGTGATTAACAACCTGTTTTTTTTTTTTTTTTTTTTTAAGGCATAGGAATTACCCAGGCAGGATGAGCATTTCCAAAGTGTTTACTAGGTGTTCAAGCACAATTTTATATATATATTACCGTGGTTAATCCTCTTAACTGCCTTGAGGTAAGTACTACTATTATTCCCATTTCACAGTGAGGCTGAAGATTAACTAGCTGAAGGTCAAAGAGTTTGCAGGTGGAAGACCCAGAATTAGGATCCAGGCCAGTAACCAGAGGTCTTGCTCTTAACTGATTTATGCTGTTACTTCCTAAGAAATATCGATCCCTTGAGCCAAATCAGTAATATGCTAAGCCATAATGCAGTTGAGATGCTTGATGGATGCCTTTATTTTCTGACATTTTGCCTGTATAGTTGTTGACTAAATGTACCATATAATTATGCCTCTCATATTTGTCTTTTTACCTTCTTTTCAATCACTAGGAGAAGTGATTGCAAAATTTGTTTTCTGAATTTCTGAAAATTACATCAGCTTAAGTGTTAAGGAAAAAAGTCTTTGGTGATTAAGAACTTCATATTCATAGTTATAGTTCCAAAATTACAAGTTCAAAATGTGCCCAAGAAAAATATCTGACTTATATTACTAAGAAAAAGGAAACATGGCAGGAAATCAGACCAATTGAGAGCTAAAGATTCAAGTCCTGGTCTGGTCCAGCCTAGCATATTTCAGATGAAGTGGGCCACATGAGTTCCTTTATTGTGCCCAAGTCACAGTGGAGCTGGGACTGGAATGCAGGCCTATGATTCTGCATGTTTTCTTTGGGTTACATGAAATAGAGAGAAAATCAAGCCAGTAGTCAAACCAAAACCAAACCACTGCTAACCGAAAAGTTGGTGGTTTGAATCCACCCAGTGGCACCTCGGAAGGAAGGCTTTGTGATCTACTTCCACAAGATCTGCCATTGAAAACCCTATGGAGCACAATTATACTCTGACACAAACAGGGTTGCCATGGCCAGTAGGCAGGGGACTCCTAAATCCAAGCCCTGCTGCCCAACAGCCGTACTCTTGTCAGGTATTTGCTTAATGCTTTTGGGTCTTAATTTCCTCACCTGAAAGAAAGGCTTTTTTTTTTTTTTAATTTGATCTCTTAGTTCGCTTGTATCTCTACCATTTTATTATCCTGATTTTCAATATATTACCATCAATTTGGTTATGATAGATAGACGTTATTATTAATTCAGTCAGGTTTAAGCCTATCACCATTCTGTTTTAAAATACAGCCCTCGCTAACTTTTCTGATACGAACACTTTTAGGCTGAGATGTAAGTTTTGTTTTGTGTCAGATATCTTTATTTCTTACAGTATTTCTTAAAGTCTAATATTCTCACCTAAAATTAAAGTAGCTTAAAAATTTTTTCTGCATAGGGAATAAGCATCTTAATAATGATGATACAATAGACGTTTGATGATATGTTTTGGTCATATAATCAGGAGTAAAATAATAAACCCCTGAAGATGTTTAACAACACATTAAAGTACTGAAGACTTGATTAAGACTGCTACTAAAGAATAAGAAGTGAGAAAGAAAGGCGACAAATGGAAAAATTCAAAGACTCGAAACTACTTTAAAAATACAAAATGTGATACGTTCTGACTAAAAACAAAGTGAATGTCTTGCCATATAATACTCTTAGTCATTCCAAATAGTTTTCCCTGAGGGAAAAAATTTTTCAGTAAAGGCTCACTAGCTTCCTCCTCGTAGAAGGCCAAAGGCACACCAGAATAAAACTTGGTCCCAACGAGAAGAGTACTAATAATAGTAATAATGATAATAAAACAATACATAACTTTGGACATGTTGTCAGGAGGGATCAGTCCCTGGAGAAGGACATCATGCTTGGCAGAGTACAGGGTCAGCAGAAAAGAGGAAGACCCTCAACGAGGTGGACTGACACAGTGGCTGCAACAATGAGCTCAAGTATAACAACGATTGTTAAGCGTGGCTCAGGACTGGGCAGTGTTTCATTCTGTTGTGCATACGGTCGCTATGAGTCGGAACTGACTCAACGGCACCTAACAACAACAACATACAATGTTTACCATGTAAAACGCACTATTGTGGTCTATGTTACATATACACACACATCAAATTTGGTGGTATAGAATTTATTTTAATATTTACCAGATAATACTAGTGCTATTAGTGTTAATACTACTATTCAAACAAGTTTTAAAAAGATGTTTTTTACTTTTTCTATTCTAAGGTATTGCTATAGGGTCACTGTGAGTTGGAATTGACTCAACTGATAACGGGTATTCTAAGTAAATATTTTTTGTTTATTTTGTAAAAAATATGAAAAATGCAAGTTTGTACATGTCTGCGTTTCCTAAATTTTTATATGTACGTATCTTTGTCTAACTGCTGCAAGTCAGATGTAAGACATGTAAGTATTGTTTTGAGGTTATCTTTAATCATTTCTTAAAATCTAACATTCTCACCTAGAACTAGGATAGTTTAAAAATTCTTCTCTGCATACGGATTAAACAACTTAATAATGATGATACAATAAACATCTGGTGATATATTTTGGTCATACAATCAGGAGCAAAATAATAAACCCTGGACTCTTGAAATGTCAGAATTGAAGGGAAAGTTGGTTATCATGTACTCAAGCAGACGTCAGTACCAATAAGAGCATCTTAAAGCTGAGACAATGAAGGGAGGGTGAATATGTGAAAAGACTCTCAAGGTCATCCAGCCAATTAGGGGTAAAGTTATACCCACTTCTCCTTATTTCCAGCCCTGAGAATTTTCCACTACAAACAAAATCTATGTAGCTGCAAACTCTTAGCAGTAACTAGCAGTGAAAGTCAGGTTCTAGGAAGAATTAATAGTCTCCTTATTTTAGAATAAGTCCTTAAAACTGTAGAACATGACAGAACTGTTCCACAGCCTGTGTAAGATACAAGATAGTAGGATTATTTCAAATAAAATATCCAAGCTACAATGGAAGGACCCAGCTCTGGAACTCAAGAGCTCTTTTCCAACGTCCCTTTCACATCCGTGCTCCCAGACTCCCACACAGGGCAGGCATAGCAGCGCTTCTGAAACTCCTACTTTACGGTGGCCCAAGTCACCCCTATTCCTCAGTGGGGCCACAGCTTACCCATACGATGCCTTTGTGTGAATTTAGGAAAAGATGCCTCCTCTTGGTGGTTGAATTAGAAAAAGGCACCCATCAGGGTGACTTGCAGCCTTGCAGAAACAAGATGACTTTGTGCCAAGAAAAATGTGCCCTTTCTTCAGGAGGATCCAGACAGAGACCCCCAGAGCACATGACTCAGCAAACCATTGGCTGACTTTCATCTCTGCCCGTTCTCTTGGCAGGGCACTTTTGTGGAATATACAAGCTTCACAACTCCATGTAACGATCTTGCTTTCAAAACTTGAGTTTGGTTCATGAGTTCCCCTGAGAACTAGAATGAAATGTTGCAACCGAAGTCTTTTACTGGGTAACAATTAACTCTTTCATAGCCTTCCATCTAGTCTCAAAGAATGAGTTAGTTTTTCTATCCCTTGTTCAAAGGCAACATCTCTACCAATGCCTTCTATTTCATCTCCTCCTAGTCTCAATCAAACAATGTATTTTGTTTATCTATCTTCATCTTTTTACGTATATATACTTTTAACATATACTCCTTTCCAGCTTGTAGTTATCTCGTGGGAGAGGCTGATTAGCTGTTCATCAACACCATTTCCTTTTCTTGCTGGGCATACAGATAAACCACATTTCCCAGTCTCCCTTACAGTTAGCTGTGTTTTATGACTGAGATGTGGCAAATGCAGTGTGCATGGGAATGAATGGGCTATGTGCAAACCTAGCCTATAAAACTTCCTGTGCAATCCTCCTTGTTCTTCACCTTCTGTCCTGTGCACTGGATTCCAGAGGGGTCTTTGGGCCCTGGGGGATGGTAGAGCTACTAGATTGAAGGAAGCTGGGTTTCTGAAAAACCGCAGAGCAGAGCACCCTTGTCAGTGGTCACTGGACTATACCATAAGTAAGAAAATGTTCTGGATTAGTCTCCGAGATATGGTGGTTGTCTGTTATAACAGGTAGCCTACCCTACCTCATTATACATGCTCCAGTCTTTCGCATCCTATATACAAAATAATCTATCTTTTGAGTGCATGTCTACCCCTCCCTATCCTCCAGATGTCACTTTCTCTCTTTCTCAGCTGAATGTCTTACAAAAAAAAAAAAAAGTCATCACCAAAGCCCACTGCAAATTTACTACTTCTCAATGGCCCTGGTAGTGCAGTGGTTGAGAGCTCAGGCTGCTAAGCAAAAGGTTGGCTGTTCAAATTCACCATCCGCTCCCTGGAAACCCTATGGAGCAGTTCTACTCTGTCCTATAGGGTCGCTGTGAGTTGGAATCGACTTGACAGCAATGGGTTAGAGAGGAGAAGGGCAACTACTAGAGACAGCTCTCTTTTACCTGACACAGGGATTCACTGAGGTCATGCCTTCTCTCCCCACAAAAGTTGCTCCAGGTTATGAAAATGTGTGAGACAATCATGCAACTTCTACCTTTCCATGTTGATATCTTAGAATTGACTCAGATTCCTGGGTTTGAGGTACCTTTCCTATCACTGGAAAAGATCCCATGGAATTTGTTTATCATTCTTTGTCATGCTGCTGCAGGCTTTTCCTGAAAGAAAATAATATGTTCCCAGAGACCTACTGAATTTTAGATCATAATATCCAGTATGTATGCTTTAAAACTCTACAACTTTCCCCTCAAGTGCCCAGGCTTTCATCTAAAGGATAATAAATGTAGTTGATTTTTTTTTTAAATGTATGCTTTGCCCTAAAATATCTTATTATCTGAGATTAACTTGCATATCCCATCTGCTTTATCCCAGCCCTTAGTGGATGGTATTGTAAAGAAAAGGGAAGGATGTTTACTCCTGAGATTAGAGCCACCTGTTATGATTAATTTTGAGTTGGTAGTAAGGTAAATCAGTTCACAACAAAGTAAAAAATGGAAGGAAATACTACTGTAGACTATCAAAAACTACAGCTGAAAATTGAAAACCAAAAATCTTAAAAAATGTAGAGTATCAAATTGCAAGGTATGTCTGGTTCAGCTGTTCATCAGATCAAAGATTAAGAGTATATAGGAGAGTATTTGGAGGCAATTTTCCTTGGAACTATTTCTGTTTTGAAATAAACTAACATAGACCTTAAAAGGAAAAAAATGAACTTATGAGCCTTTGTTTTAATGGTAATAATACCTTAGGCAAAAACTAGCTTAGAAGAAGTTACTAAGTTTCTGTAAATTTTTCCAATCATAGCTTCAGATTCTCTGACTATATAAAATATTAGATGAATGAAACACATGTCAATTGTGAAGTCCATTAAATCATCTAGACCCCAGACCACTTAGCGCTGTCAAATGGAACCCTAGCGATTGGATGATATCACAGGCAGGTAGAAGAGCTGGTTATCACCTGCAGTGATAACACGGCCATAAAGAAGAGGAAGTATGCTTGCTGTGCATAGCTAAGCCACTTCTGGTACTGGCCCCAGGGATGTAGCTAAGAGTGGAACATAGCAAGGGAAAAGTATGATCATTTGCTACTATAAGGAAATTATCATTTTAATGATTTTAAGGGTGAGCCTCTAGATGGTAGGGAACTCATCTATGGTATACTATACAGAGTTATGAGCATAATTTCATCTATGAATTTAAGGGAGCAGGGCGTAGTGGAAAATCTATATGTGTTGTGAAGACCAGGGTTTGGTTGCTGGCTTTATCTCTTGAAAGATGAGCATCCAAAGAATGTATTGTACAGAAAATGAACTTCTTTGATTCTATTTCCTTCCATGTAAAATTCACAAGTTTGTGAATTACATACTGATACATTGTTGTTTTTAAATCTTATAAATAACTTACACTGTAAGAAACATTAATAAATCATTAAATAAATCATTAATAAATCAAGTGGCTGTTGAGAAAATTCTGTGTTCTCAGTATCAAGGTAGAAACTATAAGTGATTCTAAGAAATGGTTGACCCCTCGTCTCTAGGAGATTACAATCTAATTGAGGAGTTAAGGCATAGGTCCCCCCAAAAAAAGACATAGGTAGGAAGCAATAAATATTAATATAAAATCCTATGCTAATAATAGTGAAAGTGAGTTATAGATGACGAGTAAGATAGAGTGAGATATAAGACGTGAACAGGATCAAATACATTCTTGAACAGGAGATAATAAATATCAGTTAAGAAGCAAGAGACAAATGATAGTCTATTTAAGTTAAATCCTTTTAGATTTCCCTAAATCTTAGACTTATGGTGGGTTTGATTGCATGTTACAGAAAATTCAAAGTAAAAGTAATTTAATTTCTGACAATACAAAAACATATCCCACTTTCACAGATGCACGCACACAAAATTTGAATAGGCAATGCACGGTCGTTATGCCATCTTCAGAGTGTTAGACCCAAGGTTCTTTCTATCTTGATGCTTCCATTTCCATGGTCACCTCATTGTCCATAAGAGCTGCAAGAGCTCCAAACATACATCTCTATTCCAGGCAGCAAGAAGGAGGAGATGGGAAGAAGGGTCCACTCAACTGCTATTAGAAGACCTCCTAGAAATAACATACCTTTTTTTTTTTTTTATTTCCACTTAAATCCCATTGTCATAACGTAGTCATGTGGCCACACAAAGAGAAAACACTTTTGGGAACGGGAGTTTTAAGTGTTTATTAGGGCAGAAGGGGAGAATAGAAACTGAGGAGAGGGTCAGCATCCACCAGAAGTCTCTACTAAGCTTGATTTCTTTTTTTTGTTGTTGTTGTTTCTTTTTTTCTAGGCAGAAAACTAAAATATTCCCATAAAAGACAGTGGATGGGAAAAAAGCAGATCTGGATTCCCATTCTGGTTCTGGCACTAATTAGATAAGGTTTCTCCGCACTTCCTTTTTCTCAACTATAAAATGAGGGCTAGGTTTTTTCACTGATCTGGAACAGCCCGAAAGAGCTGGATCTAGTGACTTTATGAAATGGTAAAAGGTTCAAGAATCTAACATTTAAAAATCAGATTAGGTCATTGATCCAAAGGAAGGGCTAGAGCTCCAGTGTCATGCAGGGAGAGTTCTTCTTCCTCAGAGATTTTGGTCCTGGTTCCCACGCTCTTAGCGAGTGCAAATCGCTATTCACAGGTTGTTGATTTGATGCTTCATGAGCTTCTACAACCAGAGAATTTCATGCAGCAATGTCTGGTGGATCTGATGCATTTTGGCAGGTGAGCTAAGTAAAGCAGAAGAAAGAAATAAGAAGATATTGATTCCTGTCCTGGTTTGGCCACCACCTCTGTGAATTTTAGCAAATCATTTAACTTCTTTGGATCTCAGTTTTTCTATTTTTTTTTTTTTTTTGAGGTATCCAACAAAATAATGTAACCCAGAGATCTCTCTGTCTCTCAGGGAATCACAAAGATTTTAAATGTGCAGATATACTAAGCAGGCTGCCCATGTGTGAATAAAATGACCACTGAGGGATCTGGTGAAACATGTGGAAGGTTCCAGTAGCAGCAGCAGGGCTGCCATCCGATGCTGAGCAACTCCAAATGGCATAGAAAACACCAACGATGTGCAGCAGTATGAGTCTGAGCCATCACCGTTAGGAATTCAACTTCCAGAGCTAGTGAGGGATTATTTCCAGCAGCCTGTGTGCTCAGCTCACGGAGGCAGAGTAGCAGAGTCCAGGATGTGATGCTGGGTTCTGGGGAGTGGCCAGGGGCCATGGTGGGCCATGGTGGGAATGTAGAGGATAAAGATGGATCTTGGCCTTCGGTAGGTTTGGCTCAGTGCAGAAACTTTCTGGTGATGACAGTGCTTTCTGGTGCTAAGAATACTTTACACTCCTACAGGCTGGTATTGTTGGAAGATGTTGGATTGTTCACAGGGAAAGATACGTGTTGTAGGAAAAGTTCAAGGTCAAGAAGAATTATGAGGTTGAGTGTGGAGAAGTGTGGTACATTTGGATGCCAGAATAATATAAGAACTATATCAGACCATCTTTTCAATTCTTCTCCTTTAAAATCTCCTTCCGTTTTAGGGTTCTGAGGATCATTCTGGTTGACACTATCAGATGCCCATCCAAAATCAATTTTCCCTTTCTTTACACTTTTAAGGGCAGCAGTGTGTTGGATCAGAATTGGTCAAAGCCCATCATGACAATTCTGTTTTCTGCTTTCCTTTGATCTATGGATCTCCATCTGACCCAATTCTGGCCACTGAGGAAACTGACAGATTTCTGTGTGGGGGGGGAGAAGGGGCGGTGGGTGTATGTATTCTAGGAAAGCATTTGCCTTCCTGATAAAAGTGTATACAGCTTTTCTCCTGTTGCTGGTCTGTCTGCCTTGAATGCCAAGAGGGCAGATTGTAAGGCTACAAGCCAACCTCTCAAGATGGAGGGCCAATGGATAGCTGGGTTGAGCCTGAGGCACTGGTGATATTTTTGAGCCATTACATTAGCCTTGGGCTGCCTCTTTCCAGACTTCTTGTTACGTAAGAAAAATAAACACTTGCATTTACTTTTTTTTTTTTTTTTTAGTGTATATATGGTTCTCTGTTGGTTGCAGCTGAAAGCACTTCTAACAGACAAAAGCCCCTATAGAAGGGATAAACAGGTAAAGCACCATGTTCAAGGTCATAGGTTGCACCAAGGCTATGCCCTAATCTTCTGGCTCTCATTTCAACACTTTTTCCAATGCTTTTTTTCTCTTTCAATTTTATCCCTTATCCTATTAATGATAATGAACTACATACTATTCTGTATAATAAATAAAATAACCTTTAAGTTACAGAAACATATTTAAAATTATATACATCTCAGTGTTCCATTACACAACCCTCAAAACAACAATTTAACTTGAATGATCAATTTGCTTTTTCCCTGATTTCTATTTTCTTATTTGTTTATACGTCTATCTCTCTTGACTTTTACCAGCTCCCATCCCATTAAACCTTAAAAACTCATATCTGGTACATAGCCATGTCACAGAAATTCACACTGACACTACTTATTTCATCCATCAGAGCATTAATACTTTCAAAGGACTTCAAAAAGTTTATTAATCTGATCTCAGCTGCCTAAATGAATCTACATAGTCCTTCTTCAAAATGAAGCTGTTTTGTATTTTATTTTAACATAAATATTAAATTCACTGCATTTCAGAGTAATTACTAAATAGGCTATCCCCCTTCCGCCAAACATTCTGATTATTTACAAAAGCAGGCACCCCTTTCCTAGAGGATAAATCCCATAGTATAGTTTAAAATTTTCACTTTATTGTTGATCCAGCTGTGAGCATAATTAATATATATTTTCTTTCTAAAATGGCTGAAATAAACCACTTATAAATCACATTTGAGACTCTCTAGTTTTATAACATTAATGTTTAATTAGGAAACTTCCTATAAAAATATTCACAACTTTCTTTTCTCACCCAGAACTCTGAGCTGACACTTTAAAATGTTCTAGTCCAGAGTATTTTTTAACATGTATTGTGTAAATATTAAGAGACAATATGAATGTAAAAATCCTTTGTTGTCAAGTCAGTTCTGACTCATAGGGGCCCTGCTGGCAAAGTGGTTAAGAGCTCAGGTAGCTCACCAAAATTCAGCAGTTTGAATCCACCAGCCTCTCCTTGGAAATCCTACGAGGCAGTTCTACTCTGTCTTACAGGGTTGCTTGCTATAAGTAGGAATTGACTCGACGACGATGGGTTTGTTTTTTGTTTCTGGTATGACTGTAAAGAATGCTGGCATTGGTTTTAGAATCTACCTGACTATTTTGTCTTTCATCTTACAAAAGAAAAGACTTAATGTGAAATTATATACACATCTATAGAACATTATAATACTGAGAACATTCTTTTCATCTTATGTAAACAATGCATTTCAACACAAGACAGAAGAGCAAAATTCCACCAATTGGCTTTTTGGCTTTTCCACCAATATCTTGTCCAGAATTTTGAGAATAAACTGCATCTTATACAAGAAAATTACTAGAGTCAGTAGGTTACCTGAGTCGTTCCAAATATTCTTCTGTTCCTTTTGTAAAAGTATTCTGCTGAATTTATATCTCATTTTATTGGCATAAAAACAATTAAAAGAATCTAAATCACTATATAGGAGTCCCTGGGTGATGTAAACCCTTAACACACTCAGCTGCTAACCTTAAGTTTGGAGGTCTGTGTGCACCCAGAGACACCTCGAAAGAAAGGCCTGACATTCTACTTCCAAAAAACCTGCCGACCGAAAACCCTGTGGAGCACTGTTCTACTCTGACACACTTGGGGTCACCAGGAGTTGGCATTGACTCAACTGGCAACTGGCTTTTAAATCATTATATATATTTTTATCCATAAGGAAGAAACTATGCCGTTTTCCTTCTCCTTCCTCCAAATGTGGGGATTTTCAGGTGGAAAAATTGACCCCAATGATCACAATTCAAAAGAACAAGCATACAGGGAAACCACCACCTGGGTACTACATCACAGAGAGTTATGTCTTGACAGATACCTCACAGCAGAGTACCTTCTTAAGCCTTACTTTAAATCTGGGAACTTATCTTAGAAAAGAAAATTGAATACAACTGAGCAAAAAAAAAAAAAAAAGCACTGAAAACACAAACAGAATATAGATAAATCATGAAAGGCCGGATCCATTCCCTTTCTATTTTATCAGAGCAGGCAGAAAAATTACCCTACATCATTTACATAACAGGTGAAACTGATGTTTGTCACACATTTTGAAAGGGTATGGAGAAACAGTGTTTCAGAAGATCTTATCCAAACCACTTAATGTCTTTTTAAAATCTCTAACTTCTGTTTCAGTATTATTATTATCATTAAAAATCTGGGCTCAAGTACTTCCTTCTAAAGGACACACAGTCACTTAACAGCATATTCAAGACCAAAAGCCTCCTGTTGTGATCTCTAAACCCAATTCTGTTTTTACAAAATGATTTATCATTTTAGCAAATGGGTCATATTAAAGGGATTAACCATATGGAAATTCAAAGCATAGTTTAATTAGGAATAATGAGTTATATAATTACAGCATTCCTTAGCCACAATTAGGATGAGGTAAGCTGGAGGACGGTCATGGAGGATGATAGAATCATCACATATAAAAATCAAATAGGCCCTCAGTAAGGGTTCTGCTCGTACTGTTACAGTGATTCTAGAAAGATCTGTCTACAGGGATAAAAAGGATGTAAAGAATGGAGGTCATTTCTAAATATTTCAAGCTTTTTCAAAAGTCAAAACTGAAATAAGTACTCTAAAAGAACTATAATTACTTAAAATCTTTCATCTACTTCATTGTGCATAGCTAGCTTAAATACATGTCGGAGACAATGTCAAATATCTACTAGGGAGGAATGAAACAAGAAAAAAGTCATCCATAAAACTTTTAAAATTTCAATTTACCTAAAACGGGGTTCTACCTCTCACTTGACATCATTCACCCTACATTGGCTGCTACAGAATGTGGTGCTTACAGGTGAGGCAGAGAGCGGAAAGGAAAGAAACACAGGCTGGAAAGGCAGCAGAAGGGTCTTTAATAATAGTGACTCGGAAACACTAAAATTGACAGTCTATCTTCTTGGTCATATAAGTGGAGTAAAATCAGAAAGGAGAATACCCTCTGTTCCACCCTAAAGGGCAGGGTGAAGTGGTAAAAAAGGCAAATGAACTGTATGTTTTAGAACTTATTCTTCAGTAAAAAAAAAGCATATGCATGGAGAACCTAGAAAAGAAACTAGGCAGAACCATGAATTACAAAAATGCTACCACTTGACAAGAATAATTTTGTTTTAAAGTAATTTCAAATTTTCACCCAAACAAAGCATGACTAATGCTTTTATTTTGGGTTGTTTTAATGATTGACTTATATGTGCCAGGACCAGAAAGTGGTAACTTCAATTATTTGATATTAATATCCATTGTCACCATCTGGTTAGTAGCCTTGTTTGAAGGAGGTCACTTTTATATTACCAATATCCCTGACTCCTCTCAGGGCCTGATAGAGTAAATAATTCTTCAGAACTGGATTTAATGGGAAATAGTGGAATGATATAAAATATATAAGTAGTTTTAATGGTGGTGCAGTGGTTAAAGCACTTGGCTGCCAACCAAAATGGTTGACAGTGGCGATCAAACCCACAAGCTGCTCTGTGGAAGAAAGATGTGGCAGTCTGCTTCTGTAAAGATTTACAGCCTTGGAAACCCGATGAGGCAGTTCTACCCAGTCCTGTAGGGTCCCTACGAGTTGGAATCGCCTTGACAACAGTGGGTTTTTTTGTGTTTTAGAAATAAGTAGACACATCAGAAGTGGGATAAGCTTGCCCTCCAACTAGAACCTATATATAAAGATAATAAAATCAACAACAAAAAGCAGATAGGTCACTTTAACACCAATTGGCATGTCTAAGATATAATAGAAAGTAAGCATCTGATTTTTGGCATAATTTAGATCAAAGAAACCTGTTACATGGTTTTCAGTATTTCAAAGAAAACCAATGAGCATTAGAATTAATACCAGGAAGGAATGCTCGGGCATCAAACATGTAGCTGAGAGGAGCATCTCTGAAACATTAATGTGCATGTGAATTGTCTGGGGATTCTGATTCGGGTGGTCTAGTGGGGCCTGAGATTTTGTGTTTCCCACCATCTCCCAGAAGACGCAGAAGCTGATGGTCTGGGAACCACGTTCTGAGTAGCCGAGCTCCAGTGCGTGGAGTAGGAACAGGTACAGGTGCTCTTTTGGTGCATAGATGGCATGAGCTGACCTGGGATTGTGGTAGTCTGGGCAACCTCTTCCTTAGATGGTGCTCTTTCCCACTGAGACCACCCAGACGGATTGGAATGCCCAGAGGGCAGACGCAGGCGAGGACAGAATCAATAAGATTCTTTTGGAAATAGAGAATAAGTTGAATAGTGCTCTGCTAAAACACAAAACTGGGGAAAATGACTGATTTGTAATTGCTTTAGACTACTTTAGTTTAATGAATTCTACCTGTCCCTAATAAATAAAATCTGTATTATATTCAATATGCTCCTTCTGTATTATATTCAATATACTCCTTTCTCCTGCAAGGAATGGAGTTATCTTTTAAGCAGTTGGAGAAAGAGCAATTCATTATCGATTTGATTCTTAGCAAAGGCTGGGAAAACAAAATAATTAAAGGCTTTCAGAAAAGCGCCTTTAATTTAATTTAAATTACATCTGATTCTTTCCTATTTTTGCTAATATTGTATGAGAACTAGATCATATTATCTTTGCTCCATCCTACCCCTAGTAATCTCAAAAATAAAGCTGTAAAAATAGAATGAAAGCTATTTAGCTGAAAAGAGTTATATGAGGATGAGACAAAAATAGGTGTAACTCTGCAAGTGATTTTACTATAATTCAATTTCTGAGTGTTTACAGGACCTCTGGCTTATGCTGTAACGTCAAAGAATAATCAGCACTATCCTAACTTCTCATGAAAGGTATCAGTACCATAAATCATATCAGGTTTAGGTTCAAAATTTATCACTTTGTTTAAAAAGGACAACCCATTTTTGCAAAGTAATGCATTGTTCTGGGTTTACTTGGGATAATGAACAATTTTTGTCTAATCTTTGCTTCAAGTGTACCACTCTGGGAAATTACAAATATTTGCATTTTCTGATTTTTTTTTTTTGTTCTTGGCAGTCTCATTTGCCTGCTTCTGTACTGAATCACAAAGATTTTTTTTCAATGATAAAGCTAACTCTGTTCTAGTCCAAATCTCTTCTAAATAGAAAGACAAATGACTATATTCTGCTAAAGCCCTTTTTAAAAATTCTAACCATGTTTTTACTATCGGGAAAAGAACAGAAGCTGACATAAGTCATATGAGATTAAGAAGATGAACCTACTTCCATTATTCTTACTGGACTGCTTTTGTTTGTCATTAATTTTTAGTGGAGTGTCTTCAACAATTAACAAAAAAGCTATGTTTATTTTTTTTTCATTTTTATATTCCCTATTATAAGCTAAGTATACTCATTCTGTTTCCCTTGGATTCTTTTTACAAGTAAAATTCAAGAAATATTTATCACATAGATTTTGAAGTACAATTAGACCTCAGGGTTAAATTACATTCTTTCACATCCTTTAGTCTAATATCAAATGTGTTATCTGTTAGTGCCCTAGAAGCAAGTGTAGATTTTTTGTGAAAGCTGAATTTTACAGAAGTTTGTACTAAAAAAAATACCTGTCTTTAGTTTCATGTTAACTCTATAATTTACATAATATTCTGAAATACTATTTGGGTTATACAAAGATGAAGCGAGTAAATTTCTCTTCTTTAATTTTGCATTTTGGGGAGTAAAGCAAATCCACTGTGGAGAATAACCAAAACAGTCTGCTGAGAACAGTGTGATAAGATCACTGCTCCAGCCAGGCTGCCTGTAGGGAAATGTGCTCCCTAATGTTTTAAAGTCAAAATCAACTGTGTTATATACCATGTTGTTGTTATTAGGTGCCGACAAATTGATTCCAATTCATAGCGACCGTATTTATAGTTACACACCATATATATTATGTACCACATAAACACACACATATATATACATATATGTATATATACATATGTATTATATATACATATATTATATGACTGTATGCCATATTTGTACACAAATAACCTTCTACGTTTGTGTGCCAGCTAAGCCCTCCCCCCTCAAGTCATTTTCATAAGCGCCACTATGCCAATATTTTTTACAAATCACAGGGGAAGGACATGGTTCACAAACAAACGTAGAAGGCTGCAAGTATTTGCCTGAAAATACGGTAGCAGCAAAAGAGTGAGACAATGCTTACAAAAATTAAACTGACCCTAATATGTTCTAAACAATATTGCAGGTTTTACATCCTCAACCACCCCTACTATTACCAGGACTTTAAAACCAAATATATACAGATATGTATGTAACAGCTGGGCTGTCTAGCTGATCCCAACTCATGGACACCCAATGTGTATCAGAGTAGAATTGTGCTCCATTTGGTTTTCAATGGTTGATTTTTCAGAAGTAGATCACCAGGCATTTCTTCTGACATGCCTCTGGGTAGACTTGAACCTACAACCTTTCGGTCAGCAGCCTAGTGAATTAACCATTTGCACACACAGAGACTCCATATGTACAGGTGCATATGTGCATATACTTTAAAAACATATATGTATACATATTGTGTATTTGTGTGTGTGGTTTACTCAATCAAACCAAGTTTTTTTTTTTACACTGCTTTAAATCTTGTTTAATTGTTTCCTAGTATACAGATATAGCATAAATCTTACTATATCTAAATTAATATGATGTGGATTAGAGGAAGCATTCAGAAACACAAGAAGATGGGGGCATAGGTGGCTTCAGCAGAAGCATCCAGAAAATTAAAGAAAATTGTTTGGAAAGAGTTTTGGACTTCTCAACTTCAAAGATTCAGGATAACTTTTGGACCTGCAATAAAAGCAGAAGCAGGAAACAGTTTAGATAGGTGGAGAGAAAAGGCCAGACAAATTTTTGAGGCAGACCTGACAGAATTTGCCAGTGCTGTTTTTTGTAATGGGGGGAGGGATGACTGAAGGAGCTAGGGGGTTGAAGAAAGAACACAGGTAATTCATTACTCCATTTTCTAGATTTTAAATGCCTTTTCCTGACTGTATCCTTCCTGTTCTGTCTTCATTTGCGTCTCTTGAGACACACTGCATGGGTTAAAAAAAAAAAAAAATTTTTTTTGATACCTGTAATTATTGCCCTGTTTTCTTGATCATCAAGTCAGGCATCAGAAATCCTTGGTCAAGGGATCTGAGACTTTTCGTTGGCTTTCATAAACCCAAATTGGGTAGAAAGTAGTCAGATCAAATCTGCCTTTCAAAATAGGGTATTGGGGTGAAAGGACAGCTAAAACTTGCATTTTTTTCTGCAGTTTTACTGGGTCAGTTTTCGGTTTCTTAGTCACTACACCCTTCACCCTGCAGACTGGCAGGAGGCCTTTCCCCTTTCCCGTCTTTGACGCCCCTGAAGTTTGGGTAGCGGAGCGGAAGGACAGAGTTGGCTGGTTCCTGCAAGACTCAACTCTCCTGGAGTCTTCATGGGAACAAATCCCATGGTAATGTTTTCTGCCTTTCTGCCTTTCTTACACATTCTCCTTTCCCCTCTGCCTCCTCTCAGTGCACAAACACATCCTTGTCTCCTACAGCAGAATTGCTTTACGTGAAGGCTGAAGGGTCAGAGAAATGCAGTGAGCCACCCTGAGGGGTATTCAAATAAAAGCTGGAAGACATTACACAGCAGCGATAAGTGAGAGTGTACACTTATTTTTCTTTTTGCACATTTACTACTTCAGGACAAATAAAATAATGTGCAGTTTCTTTACAAAAAGAAATTCTATCTTTTTTTTGGTCTTTGTTTCCTAAGGCTGCCATCACAAAATATCACAAGCAGGTGGCCTCGAAGAACTGGAATTTATTGTCTCACAGTGTTGGGAGACAAGAAGTCCAAATCAGGGCACTGGCTCCAGGTAAAGGCCCTTCTTTCTGTTTCAGCTTCTGGTAGCTGCCAGCGATCCTGGGCAATCCTGGGCTTGTAGAGGCATCTGCCTCCATCTTCAAATGGTGTCTGTCTTCCTAGGGTGCATGTGTCTCTGTGCTCCCCTTTATAACAGACCACTGAGAAAGGACTGAGTTTAGGAGCTACTTTATTCCAATATGAATTCATTAACATAACAAAAGAAATACCAAACAGGGCTACATTCACAGGTAAGGGGGTTAAAGCCTCATACCTTTTTTGGAGACGGACACAATTCAATCTATTACGAATGGCCAATGCTTCAATGTCATTTAAAAATTCTTTTATTACGACCATGCCACTCTTTCTTTTCCTTCTTTCCTTCCTTCCTTTCTTTCTTCCTAACGTTTAAAAAACTGCATACCTGGCGTGAACTGCAATATCTAATTGTAATGCTGAAAAGCTGAACAAATTTTGTCGAGTAAGACACTTTTAAAACTAGACTTTTTGACCTTATAAGCTACTTAAATACAAAATATGGTTTGACTTATAATGGCTTTCAATATTATTGCATTCTATATAGAAAGAGTGGTCCAATAGAAATGAGCATGAGCATTCTCATTTCTATTGAAGAAAACAGGATTTTTTTTTTTTTTGGTAATACAGAAGAAAGTATTACTAATCTATTTGCTTTGAAAACACAATTTATGCTAATCGCTTACTTCCTGGGCCATAACATAGCATTGGTTAGATTTGGAGAGTAAACAACATATGCGTCTCATTCATACCACCTAGCTTTTTGTCTGTTTTTAAAATTTTTTATTTTTTGCCTTCTTTCTAGACTGAACAAGTTCAAAGGATTGAGCTGCATCTCTTTTTGTAAGGACTGGCCAATAAAATGCTGAAGCACTAGCTTGATTCTGTCAGCTGACCAAGATTAATTTTTCCTGTGTCCCCACCTATGAGGTAGTCCTGAAATTAGACTGTAGGCTCTATCTGACAGCTAGGAAGGCCACATGGGCATGGTTGGCCTGCAACGGGCTGCTGCACTGTTAGGTTGTGCACTGGAAGACTCTGGGGGCACCATTTCCATCCCAACCCTAAAGTTGTAGAGACAATTATACATGACCAGTGTAGCCATGCTCCTTGGCCTTGTAGCCGACTCAGTCCCTAATGTAAATAGAAGTTTATTCAAAGGGGGGGGGACCTCCATAATTCTATAGCTCCATTTTATACTCTCTAGAAGAAGCTTACTCTAGTATAATATTTTTTGTTTTCTAGTATAATATTTTGTTTTCTGATTTGGGAAATAGAATCTGTGATTAAACAGCATGGTTTTGTGAAAGATCATGGCCCTTGGAGCCACTCTTGGGTTTGAATCCTGACTCTGCCAGTTGCTAGCTCTGTAATTCCAAGTAGCTACACTTCCAAGCTGAGTTTCTTCTTTTGTAAAGTGGGGACAACAAAATCTTCCACTCAGGACCATTGTAATAATTAAGTAAGATAATACATGTATAGTGCCTAACAAGGAATATAACACATGCTTAGTAAGTATTGGTTTCCTTCTCCTTCATATATCCCAGTTTAGATGTGATTACTAAAGCTGTAGAAAAAGGAGGAGTCATAACACTTTACAAACTTAGATAAGATCACTCAATATAACTACAGCCATGCCAAACCAAAAAAACCAAACCCAGTGCCGTCGAGTCAATTCCGACTCCTAGCGACCTTATAAAACCATGACAAGAAAATATAAAAATCTACACACATATATATTTTCTCTGTGTGTCTGTGTTCATAGGTCACTAAACAGAAAAACTAAAGGTCCACAGGGTAGCTCATAAGTCAACTCTATTACCATCTTGAGGTCTCTTTTTGATCCATTCCCTATGTTTTTTATAATGATACTACTATTTTTATCTTCTTAATTTAGAACAAAAATTTTCATTTTTTTGTAGCTTACAAGCATCTTTCATTAAAAATACTCACCTGCACAAGTGCTTCCAACTAATATATCTTACGTTTAAAAACAAGGCAAATCTTGGATAAATCTTCTTCTCTTCTCTAGTCCCCAAAGGGTCAACATCTCTTCCCCTATTTCCTCTTTTCCCCAAAATATCTCAGTAATTTTTCATTTCAAAAAGACCACTGAACATGCACATGTTATATGTGTAAGCATGAATATTATTTTTTCCCTTTTCCAAAGAGTAAGGGAAGTGGATGAATGGTATTATGTGTGTGTATATGAGAAAAGAGTAGAGTAAGAAAATACATGAAAGACCAGATGCCTGTCCATACCAGTAGTCTAACACATAATGAAATATAAAATAATAGAGTAATAAAGAAGTCTGACCTTCCTTAATTCTTTTCAAGATAACAAGCATAGAAAACGACCATCAATTTCCAGACATGGTCTTCCTTTTTGATCTGTCCTTCTTCCTTTTCCCTGCCACCTCTACCCTAACCCTTCCTTAAACAGATTTATGCTGAACACCCTTATGAGCCAAGCAGAAGGGTTACTTTTAAAAATTATAACATGACATTGAAATGAGTTAATTACTACTTAGACTTCAAGATTTTTAGGATTAACATTTTTAAGTTGTTGCTAATTTGCTATATAAGCTTTGATGTCTTTGTTTTGGTAGGAGAATGCAACAGAGAAGATTCAAAGCTGAACAACAAAAATAATTAAAGTGATAAAAACGGGTTTTATGGTGGCAATCCTGAAGTACTTGAAATGACTAAAATATGCTTTCTTGTTTTCCAACATTCAGCAAGCATTAGTGTCCCTACTAGGCATTCCTGCATTGAACATTTACAATACTCTAGCTAAGCATTTTGTATGCAGAATTAATTTTCTGTTTCTTCAAAAGATCCACAAAAGAGATGCGGTTAAACTGTTGTGAGCAAATACGATTTTACTTAGGAAAAAAAACAGAAGTTCAGTGCAAGTATAATTAAATATTTGAAGAGCTTTCCCATCAAAGTTGTGACATTCTGGAAGAATTGTAAAAATAAGATAAATATTCAATAAAGACAGATGGTTGCCTAAGTGCTATGCTGGTTAGAGAGTGGTAGCCGATGCAGGTGAGTTTTTTGGGGTCTTTTCCATCTCTGATTTTCACATTTCTTATGAGCTATTTCATTTAAAATGGCCTCACTTAAGGCAAACATCAAATATCAAGAAAATGGATCACTTGGCTGAATCTAACACAAAGGATAAGGAATGTTACATTTGTATTGCATTTGTAAAGAGACCATTCACTGATTTCATTCTTTTCTTTAGACGACGTTTAGTGAGCATCTGTTCAATTCCAGGTGCTAAAAACTGGAAAATCATACAAAGCGTATATCCTCATGAAATAGGTTCTAGTGTGGATAACAGACAAATGTATAATATATCAAGTACAATAAGTGCAATAAAACACATACACACAGATAAGAGGGTGACATGAGTGCCATTTTAGTTAGCACTGGAAGGTAAGGAAGTAGAACCTGTCTGAGGCAGTGATAATTTGAGCATAGACCTGAATAAAATGAGGAAATGTTTTTCAAATATCTGAAGGAACACAGTTGCAAGCAGATAGAAGAGCAAAGTCAATGTCACAGAGACCAGAATGGGCTTTCATGTTCAAGGAAGGAATGAGCAATGCAGAGATTGGTAGGAAATGAGCTCAGAGAAGTAAATGGGATAGATCAAGTAAAGTCTTGTGGGCTATAATAAAGATTTTGGATATTATTTTAAGTATCATGGGATCTCACTAGAGAGTTGAGAGAAGAATTATATGATCTGATTTCACATTTTAAAGAATTGCCTTGGCCATTGTATGAAAAACAGACTGGGGTACAAAAATGGAGGCACAGAGACCACATACGAAGCTATTGATAATCCTGGTGAGAAATAGCTTGTGCCAGAGTGGTAGTGGCGAAAGAGAGAGAAGTTTTTGGGTTCTGGATATAGTTTAAGATAACAGCCAATAGGATATACTAAAAGATGAAATGAGAGCTATCAGAAAAAGAGAGAAGCCAAACATGATTCCAAAGTGTTTTGGCCTGAGTAACGAGAAGGATGGAGTTGCTATCAACTGAGATGGGGATGGCTCTTGGTGGTTCTCATTTGGGAGGATCCTGAAATCAGGAACAAAGTTTAGATATGCTGAGTCTGAGAATTCTGCTAGATGTCCAATTGGAGATGCAAATGAGGTAGGTGATAGGAGGGTGGCATCAGTGTAGAAGTTTGGTCTGAAGATACCCATTTAGGGGTTTTCAGTGTACAGATGTTATTTTAGGACACACAATTGAAAGGAATCACCTAGCAAGTTAGTGTAGATATGGAAGAAATCAAAGGTTTAGCCTTGAGATATGCCAATATTAAGAACTAGTCTGAGGAGGTGAGACTCATAATAAAAACCAAGAGTGAACAGCCAGTGAGACAGGAGGAAAACCAGGAGATGTGTGTCCTGGGAGCGAGGTTGTTCAATAAAAACAAGTGATGAATAGATCAATCCTTGTGACAGAACAAATAAGATGAAAATTGAAGAAAGATATCAGTCTTAATGAGGTGGAGGACACTAGAGACCTTGACTACAGCAGTTTCAGTGAAGAGGTAGGAAAGAAAATCCAGCTGGGGTTGGATCAAGAGATAGTGTTAGGTGAAAGGAAGAGTCAACAATCCTTTAGAAAAGTTGTACCAAAGAAGGGGACACAGAAGAGAAAAGCAGATTAAGGGTTGAGAGCACAGAGCTGCAAAATCTATCTTTAAGGAATCCTAAAGTAAACATGAAAGATCATGTTTACTTCTTTGTGCTGCTGCTAGAAAGCTGAAAACAAAAATGTGTAGCCCATGTCTTGAAGGCATATAGCATTTTATAACATGTCTTTCCTGTTCTAACCCCATATGTTGCTTAATCCTATCTTTCATATGCTTGGCCAATTTCTTCCAGTGGGGGGGGGAGTACAAGCAATGTAAACATCACATCACAAATATACGGCTAAATAAATGATGATAAATTCATAAGATGAAATAAGATGCAGATATTAAAGAAATATATTCGAAGAAAATGGTTGCTGTCAAGTCAACTCCAACTCATGGTGACCTCATATGTAGCAGAGTGGAACTGTGTTTTAAAGCATTTCGATGGCTGAATTTTTGGAATTATATTTCTAGGTATTTCTTCTGAGGTGCTTCTGGGCATACTCAAACTTCTAACTTTTCAATTAGCAGCCGAATGAGCCAGAAATAGTAGGTACAAGGTATATATATGAGGTGTATATACAAGTTGTATATATAGTTCGATGCAAAATATGTAATAAAATAAAATACATCCAAATGCATATTCATAGAAAACATTCTGGAATGAAATACAACAAACGGTTAAGAATGGCTATCTGTGTCATTGTTGTTAGGTGTCATTGAGTTGGTTCCAACTCATAATGACCGCATGTACAACAGAATGGAACACTGTCTGGTCCTGTGCCATCCTCACAATCATTGCTGTGTTTGAACCCCCTGTTGTAGGCCCTGTGTCAATCCATCTCATTGTGAGGATTCCTCTTTTTTCGCTGACCCTCTACTTTACCAACCATGATGTTCTTCTCCAAGGACTGGTCTCTCCTGATAATGCATCCAAAGTAAGTGAGACAAAGTCTCGCCATCCTCACTTGCATTTTATTTCTTCCAAAACAGACTTGTTCTTTCTTCTGACAGTCCATGGTATATTCAATATTCTTTGTCAACACCATAATTCAAAGGCTTCAATTCTTCTTTGGTCTTCCTTATTCATTACTCAGCTTTCGCATGCATATAAGGCTACTGAAAATACCATGGCTTAGGTGAGGCACGCCTCAGTCTTCAAAGTGCCATCTTTGCTTTTTAACACTTTAAAGAGGTCTTTTGCTGCAGATTTGCCCAGTGCAATATGTCACTTGATTTCTTAACTGCTACTTCTGTGGGCATCAACTGTGGATCCAAGTAAAATGAAGGATACAACTTCTGCAGCAGTGGAAATATTGGTAATCTATATTACCTTTTTTTGCTTTATTTCCTAAAATATTAGCAATGACCATAAATTGATTTTATAGTCAATAGGGGGGGAAAAAGCCAAGTTTTGAGACATAAAGTGGCCACAATTCAATTCCTTCACTGAAAGTGTCCTAAAGATAAAAACGCAAATTATATCTGTTTTGTGTGCACAACCATGTTCATGTGTTCTTGGGCACTTATCTCACACACACACACACACGCACAGAATGTGTGACACAATAACACACGTGACAAAATGAAGAATATGCTTAATTTTTTTTTGTTGTTGTTTAGTGAGTTTTTCTAATATCTAATATCAGAGTTGGCAATCCAGGGCCCGTGGGGCTAAATCTCACCCACAAATTGTTTACCTGTGGCTGCTTTCATCCTACAATAGCAGAGTTGACCAATTTTGTGTGTGTGTGCATGCGTGTGTGTGAGATAGTGAATTTATAGTCCGTAAAGCCTAAACTAATTTACTCTCTGTCCCTTTACAGAAAGTTTGCCAGCTCCTGGTTTAACAGTCCAACAGGTACATACATCTGTGTAAGTAAAAATTAATAATACTAAATAATACAAAATACATATTTTCATATTGTCTTTTATTAAATGTCCATTAAAGTTATAAGAACAGAAGAAATATTGATATAATAATATTAATACTATAAAATTGTGTATATAACAAGATCCAAAGAGAACTAACGATTAACTCTATAACTAGAAAATGCATCAACATAGTAATAGTAGTGATATTTTTTAAGTTTAGGGTATTTTTCTCAAATACGATGAGAATTTTTTTGTTTTTACAATAGAAAAATTGTTAAATGAACTCATTATAAATATAAAATTCAAGGGAAAAAGCATCAAAAACATCCATTTTGGAACATACCCATGAATATGTAAAGTAAAGCTAATTTTCAAGGATTAAAAGTAAACTAAAAAATGAAACAGCTGAACATTAAATAACTAGAGAATTAAATGTCTCCAAGCTAGCTACTTTTCTGATAGACTTTATTTTTGCAGGGAAATAGAGCAATTTAAATTAAGTGTGTATCCTGGGACTCTTTAAGGACTGTGTACTGTGTAAGTTCATGTTTAAAAAAAGTCAAGGAAAAGAAAGAAAATAGATAATTCATCATGAGCAATTAGCCTTCTAATTATTTACCCATATTCCAAAGTTCAGTGTTTATGCCATAATTGGACCCTTGACAGAAGTACAGTTTTGGTGCCTAAGGTAAAACAAAACAAAGTATACACTTTATGTAGAAGAGTACAGATTTCCTTATTTGTATAAAATAAATTTACAAATCTAATATAGTTATGGAAGTGAAAGACATGAAGATATACCCTTAATACGATGATCCTAGTCAAACAAGGAATTTCCCAGTTGTTCACCACAGCTTTAGTCTTGTTGTAATAAAAATTCAGTGCCCAAACAGGTGTGGACCTTGTGCTGTAAAGGGTAGAAATAGCAGTATGTGTCTGAAGTGCAACTGATTTGCAGAAGACACTGTGGCCAGTTCTGAGAATTAAGTAATTATGTGTAAAAGAAAACTTGATAATAGGATAATAAAACTTGTTAAATGTTTTGCCTCTATTAATGAACCATTTGATTAGCTATAATGTTGGCTAAATGTTATCTAAAAAAGTTTTGCAGTGACCCATATTCCTACTAGAACAAATTCTTCTACAAACAGAGTAAAAAAAAAAAACTCAAAATACAAATTGGGCAAACACTGATTCTCACTTACATAAGTGGGATTTATGGGCACATCTAAAATTTAGGCATATGAAAGAATATGAAACCATTCTTGTAGACAGTTTGGTTTTGACAAAAAATTATTGTATTTAATTGTTGCTCAACCATTCAGGGTAATGTGTTAAACTATACTTCAAGTGGACAAAAAAACAAGTTGATTTTAAAAAAATAATCTTTTATCTAAAAGATATAAGAGATTGATACATATAATTTCATAAAATAAAAAAATAAGATCATATACAGTCAAATAATAAACTGGGAAAAACATAAACTACTCTCACCGTGGATCAAAGTTTCCTTAATATAAAAAGGACTTACAAACAAATAAGAATTGGTGAATAACCCAATTTTCAAATGGGCAAAGAACAGAAAAAGCAAAATCAAAGGTTTCTTAAACATATGAAAAGATAATCTCATGGATAATATGAAAACATAAATTAGAACTACAACAGAAGCTCTAGTTGGCACATTTGTTTTTCAGAGTGATACAGGGTAACTATTCTGAAACTACTTTCCACGTATTCTAGGACTGAACAAATAAATAAATGGATGGAGGATGGTGGGGCCAGGATTCACACTGTCAGAGAGAAGTTACAGATTACTAGATTAGAGTTGGAGACTTAAGTATGAATTCATTTTACTTTAGAATTTCTCACCATGGTCTTGTAACTCCCACCCAAATGACTGGGTGGGACCATGTTAATAAGGTATTGGAACCCCAACAAGGCAATTGGTCAGTTTTGCCATCCTGCTAGGTTTAAAAGAGAGCCAATTCCAGAGCAAGGGGGTGATACCACCACCTAGGAAGAAGGGCCAAGAGCAGAGCACATCTTTTGGACTTGAGATCCCTGTGCTGAGAAGCTCCTGGAACTGGCAGACAGAGAGAGAGAGAGAGACAGCTGTAACACTGAAGACAGTGAGAAGCAGTGGTGGAGAAAAGGCGGCAGGAGAAACTGGCAGGAAAAACCATCAGGAGATGGCACAGTGGGCTTCCCGGCCTCTGGAGCGAGAAAGCTGGGCACCTTTAGGCAGGAGGCTTGCTGGCGGAGTAAGGTACCTCTGGGCACTTGGTAGAGCTCGGTCTGCTGACACACAGAGCTAGAGCTGAGCTCTTTTGGCCAAGGCTTACTGGCGGAGTGGGGTGCCCCTGGGCATTTATGGCAGAACTGAAAGACCTTTGTAACACTTTCCAGAGCAGGTCAGAGAGACATGCCAGCAGGCACAGCTGGGAAGAGGCTGTCCTGATAGAAGAACTATATCCTGAACATTCCTGAACCTGAATTGCAACCTGTTACTTCCCTAATAAACCCCATAATCATGACTATTGTCTGTGAGGTCTGTTTGGCCACTGCAATTAATTATCAAACCCAGCAGAGAAGTAAAGAGTACCGTGGGAGAGATGGTTGGTGTCAGAATTGGTAAAGATGGTGGAGAGAGGAGGCGTATCTGACCTCCAACTCATAGTAATCAGCCTTGGACCGTTGATTTTGATTCTCCTTCCTTCTTGTGAAGTTAGTAGAGGTCAGATATCGCCTCTACACTACCTTTAAACATAAACACATATATATATATGTGTGTGTATATATATGTATATATATTTTTACAAGTATATATACATTGGGAAAAATACAGAAACAATTGTAGATACATGAGCATACATGGGTACATGTACATACATGTATTACCTAACTCTGTCCACTGAGAGGGTCTAGAAGCAATGGTTCTCCAGTAGCAACAAATATACTCAAAGCCCAGATTTTAGTTTCTAAAAACCATTCTCTAATAAAAGGCGCCCTGGTGGCACAGTGATTAAGTGCTTGCTGCTAACTGAAAGTTCAGTGGTTCGAACCCAAGAGCTGCTCCACGGAAGAAAGATGTTGCGGTCTGCTTCCATAAAGAATACAGCCTTGGAAACCCCATGGCAGTAGTTCTACCCTGTCTGATAGGGATGCTATAAGTCGGAACTGACTCGATGGCCACAGGCTTGGACTCTCCAATAAAGGAACCGTGGCTCCTTGGAGAAGTGGCTGGCATAATGGCTAGGGCAAGGAAAGCACAAGATGGTCCTGCAGAGTCATGTACCAGAAAGTAAGGAACTTCTCAAACAACAAAAAGTTCGCGGCATGCCAAAGAGACACAGAAACCAAACTGAAAGAGCTCCCAGTGGCTAAATTGGCAATAATTTGAATAAAATTAATAACGTAGTATTACGTTATAATCCATAGTATAAAATCAGTATACACGAGTCCATACTGACATAAACAAATGACTGAATAAATTTTAAAAAATGGGAGAGGAGAACTTAATCTTTTCTTACAGAAAAATTCCAGATAATACATGTAGATACGATCCCCTTCAGGAGCTAGAGATTAATCCATGTCCTTCCCACTTCCCCATACAAATTGAGAATGGGCTAGACTTAGAGACTAGGTTTAAAAGAACAGAGTACAGAAAGGGAAAAGTAGAAACTTTCTAAGGAAGAAACCTGACAAACACTACCATAACCACATAATGAAGGCTAACATCACAAGTGTGTCATATTAGTATTTTTTTACCCAGTGCTATGGTATGACAAGAAGTGTACTTCATCTCTGTGGTATCATTTCAAAAACTATAACCCCAGTCTAGTCATGAGAAAAACAACAGACAGAAAAAACTGAAAAATTGTCACAAACCAGAAGAAACTGAGGAGCTATGACAATTAAATAGAATATGGTATACTTTGTTGGACCTTAGAATAGAAAAAGAACATTAATGGAGAAACTAATGAAATTTAAATAAATTCTGGGGTTTAGTTAGTAGTAATATAACAGTAAGGAGCCCTGGTGGCTCAATGATTAAGTACTAGGCTGCTAACCAAAAAGTCAGTGGTTTAAACCTACTGGCTGCTCAGCAGAAGAAAACACTTGGTTATCTAGTCTTATAAAGGTTACAGACTAGGAAACACTATGGGGCAGTTCTACTCTATCATTCAGGGTCGCTATGAGTCAGAATATGGCACACAACAGCAATAACAATACATGAGTATCAGTTTCTTAAGTCTCAACAAATGTACCATGGTAATGAAGGAGCCCTTGTGGTGCAGTGGTTAAGTACTCGACTGCTAACCAAAAGGTGGGCAGTTCAAACCCACCAACCACTCCACAGGAGAAACATGTGACAGTCTGTTTCAGTAAAGATTTACAGCCTTGAAAACCCCATGGGCAATTCTACTCTGTCCTAGGGTCACTATGAATAGGAATCAACTCAAGGGCAGTGGGTTTGATTTCCAGTTTATTATGGTAATGTTTTGCCAGAGCCCTGGTGGCACAGTGGTTAAGAGTTCAGCTGTTAACCAAAGGGTCGGCAGTTTGAATCCACCAGCTGCTACTTGGAAACCCTATGGGGTAGTTCTACTCTGTCCTATAGGGTTGCTATGAGACAGAATCGACTTGATGGCAACAGGTTTGTTTTTGGTTTTATGGTAATGTTAGATGTTAATAATGGAATAAACTAGTGAGCAATATATGGGAATTCACTGTACTATCTTTGCGATGTTTCTGAAAATTTTAATTTATTAAAGATAACAAATTTATAAATATAATGTTTATAAAGAATATTTAATTACATGATAAATGTTCTCAATGTTTTCTAAATGAATAAAACCAGACTGCAAAACTGAACACACGATATGGTCCCACTTAGAAAATAAAAACAGAACTAAAAACAAAAAGCAACCAACCAGCCAAAAAGAAAAGAAAAAAAAAACCACAAAAAACACAGCATTCTACCTTTATTTGACAAGTATGAAAATATTAATAAGAGACTGTTCAGGAGAAACGGGCATTCTCATATAGAGACATGTTGGAATAGAAGTATAACTGGCATGGGTAACATATATCAACTGAAAACGTGCCTACCTTTACCTAGGGATTTTCCTAATAATTTATTCCACTGATATCTTTGTGCATGTGGAAAATGGCACATGTACATGAAAATTTGCTGCAGCATTTTTTGTAACAAACAATGTTTGGAAATAACCTAAATGTCCGTCATTATAGACTATATATAGTATATCCAACTAATAGAATACCACATAGATGTTAATAAGAAAGATATGACTTTATATACACTCATAAGAAAAATTCCCCAAAATATTCTGTCCAGAGGAATAAAATCAAGGTACTGATAGAATTTTTCAGATTAAAGAATGAGTTCCATTTACCAAGAATAGCATTCATTTGCTTGTTAACATTACACACACATTTGTACAAGAAACTGGTTACAAGTGTTTGTCTCTGGGGAGAAGAACTGGCTGATGGGAACATGAGGAGGACTAGTTAATTTCACTGTACACTATTTTGTACTTAAATTTTGTACCATGTACATGGATTATCTATTTAAAAAAATTTAAAACCTCAGCTTGCGTCCAACACAATCCCTCCAAAAATGCAAGGAATTTACTTAAGTAAATAAAATTTTAATTAGGTTCTGTTAACAAATTAAACTGTAGAATAAACATTTGTGTATATCAATAAGAGGTTTTAACAACCTTAAGTAATAGTTATGAACTGGATTAGTTTAGCAGTTTATAACTATGGGCAAAATAATTATTTACCCTGGAGAAGAAAATGTTGGGACACTGTTCTCATGCATATAAAAGTCACTGAACAGCCGTTAGCCCTGCTATGCATGAAAGACCTGAATTCTTTCTATATTGGTTAATGGTTGACCTAGATTCTAAAATAGGTTGTGGAATTGAATTTTCTTCTTAGGGGTTCATAGACAAGATCAGTTTGAAAATAGATATGATCTGATGGAAAAAAATATATCACAAAAGTATGTTTAACCTCTGATAAAAAAATTCATCATTAAAATATATGATATAATTTTTCCTTCTCAGTTGCAAAGATAAAAACATTCAACACGTTGTGTTGGTGAGGGTAAAGATATACTTTGAACGCCCTCCCACATCGGTGGTACAATCTCTGTGGATGGCAATTTGGGGAGATACGACAATTATATTTCAAAAATTACAACTATATTTCAAAAAATTATTAAAATGCTCATATCCTGTGACCCAGAAAATTCCACATATATACAAAAGCAGTCATTGAGTATTGTTTATAGGAGGAAATTTTTAAAACATCTTAAATGCTCACTAATAGTGACTGATTAAATAAAAAGATGTTGGATGCATCCAGTGGACTAAGAAACCATCAAAAAGAATGAGGAAGTTCAAAAATATGTAAAATATCTTCATAATAGTGTCACATGTTTAATAGCAATATATTTGCTGCTCTCATTTGTATAAAAAATAAAAGAAGTTCACATAAATGTTTACCAATGAATGTGAATATCTTTTGAAGGACATACAAAAAACTGCTAATAGTGGTTGCTCTTGAGGAGGGGGACTGGGGTTACTGGGGAACAAGGGTGAGAGAGAGAAAAAATCACTTTTCAATTATATACCCATTGTAGTTTTGGATTTTTTCCTTATTAAAGTTTTGAATAATAAAGCAGGTGGGATTTGAAGTATTGGTCCAAAACATACCTTCAACTATGAGATTGTGATTTCATAGAAGTCATTCTTTTGGATATTTTCTCCAAAAATCTGAGATAGGAAACTGATAGGGAATCTCAGATTTTAATAGCATGGAATGGTGAGTATAAGTCAGGAGTAGAATTTAGGCAAATGGAAAAGATGTGGGGTTTGTGGTCACCAGGCCCTTTTCCGGGGAGCGGTGGGAATCCAGTGGCATCTAAAGAAGGAAGAGCCAAAAACACCAAGATGAACACCCCTTAGTTTATCACTACACCTTGTGTTCATCCTAGACTGAAAATTTCTTTAGAATAGTGTAAGGCTCTTCCGGCTTGAAAATACTTAAAGGTTCTTGTAGAAATGTTATAGGGACAGCTGAAGGACTCCAGTGAATGCTATTTTTGGTAAATGAAACTCATTCTTTCATCTGAGAAATTCTAGAAACCATTCAAAATTTCAGTGATAACAATTTAAGGAAAAGCATTCAGATTTGAATTTAGGAAGGTTAGGTAAGGACTCAATCTGCTCTTTTTTACTGTACTTTAGGTGAAAGTTGACAGCTCAAGTTAATCTCTCATACAAAATTTTACACACATATTGTCATGTGACACTAGTTGCAATCCCTACAATGTGATAGCACACTCCCTTTTTCCACCCTGGGTATCCCACATCCATCCAACCAGCTCCTGTCCCTTCCTGCCTTCTCATCCTTCCTCTGGACAGGAACTGCTCATTTGGTCTCATGTATCTGCTTGAACTAAGAAGCACACTCTTCACGCGTACTATTTTATATTTTGTTGTCCAGTTTAATCTTTGTCTGAAGAGTGGTCTTGAGGAATGGTTCTAGTTCTGGGTTAACACAGAGCCAGGGGTCATGGCTTTGGGGGTTCCTCTAGTCTCAGTCAGACGTTAAGTCTGGTCTTTATATGTGAGTTTGAGTTCTGTTCCACACTTTCCTCCCACTCCATAAGGGACTCTCTGTTGTGTTCCCTGTCAGGGTGGTCATTGGTGGTAGCTGAGCACCATCTAGTTCTGGTCTCAGGCTGATGGAGTCTCTGGTTTATGTGCCCCTTTTGTCTCTTAGGCTAATATTTTCCTTGTATCTTTGGAGTTTTTCATTGTCCTTTGCTCCAAGTTGGTTGGGACCAATTGATATATCTTAAACCGCTGCTCACAAGCTTTTAAGACCCCAAATACCACTCACCAAAGTAGGATGCAGAACATTTTCTTAATAAACTTTGTTACGCCAATTGACCTAGATGTTCCCCAAAACCATGGTTCCCAGACCCCAGCCCCAGCTACTCTCTCCCTTGAAGTGTTCGGTTGTGTTCAGGAAACTTCTTAGCTTTTGGTTTAGTCCAGTTGTGCTGACTTCCCCTGTATTGTGTGTTGTCCTTCCCTTCGCTCAAGATGATTATTGTCTACTAACTAGTAGTGAATTTCCCTCTCCCTCCCTTCCTACCCTTGTAGCCATCAAAAATAGATATATGCACACACATGTTCATTACAGCACTGTTTACAATAGCAAAAAGATGGAAACAATCTAGGTGCCCATCAAGAGATGAGTGGATAAACAAATTTATGGTACATACACACAATGGAATACTACACAATGTTAAAGAACAATGAAGAATCTGTGAAACACCTCACACCATGGATGAATCTGGACGGCATTATACTGATTGAAATTAGTCAGTCGCAAAAGGACAAACATTGCGTGAGACCACTATTATAAGAACTCAAGAAAAGGTGTAAACAGAGAAGAAAACAGCAATCTGCTCTTTTTAATGTGCAGTGATGTTTTGTAGTTTGGCTTCTAAAACACTGTTTAGATTTCATTTGAAAGAAAAATTTTAAGGTTGCTAATTAGAAGTGTATTTAAATTTGTATATTTAATACAGAACAATCACTAGAATACACATTACTGAGGAATCTTTCTTCCTTCTGATCAAATACATATTTCACTAGAAAAAAAAAATTAGCCTGATATTGAAATTGAAACTTTCATGAACATCTTGGGATGTGGTTATGGAAAATTCTAGAAAAACCTGGAAAATTTGCCAATCTGTTGCTTATTAAGCATTTTAATGGAGTATGATTTTAATCACAAGTGAAATATTTGACTAAAGAATGGGGTTAATAATTGTTGGGAAAAGAAGTCAAAGAATAAGCCGTGAGATGAAAAGACAAACACAAGCAGGATGCGAATGACTAACTATGGAAAAGAATTTATACATTTAGTTTGCCTCCTCAAAAAATTCTAATAGATATTGCAGATCTTTTTTCCAATAGACTCTGTATTTAGTGACTCCACACTTAATAAAGACACCAAAAGCTAGTTAGATTGCCGTTTCCTTTCTTGAAATCTTCCTTAGCAGAAGACACATTACAATCTGTTATTTTTGTGGTACAACGGCCATATTAATAATCATTAATATATTCTGGCCAACAGTTAAACAATTTTACCTTTTAAAACTCACAGATATAAATACATTGATAATTTAGATTTTTATTAATTTACGAATAAATCAAATATTGTTCTGTGGCTAGATCTTTCTAAATAATATCTATGATTTTGGTGCAACAAAATATAAATACATGGATTAAATGTCCTTTAAAACATACACTGACTCAGAAATAAAGAGGGATTACAGAAAGCAAATTCTAGAAATTATATAAAACTTTAGTGCTTATGATTTTAAAATGATAAAACTAGAGGTGGTAAGACTGTAACAGTTGATAAGTACTCGTATTTTGACGGTGGCAGAATAAATTGGGACAGTACACATGTAAAACCAAACATGTTGTCATCGAGTCAATTCCAATTCCTAGTGACCCTATAGGACAGAGTAGAACTGCCCCACTGGGTTTCCATGGAGTGTCTGGTGGATTCAAACTGCCAACCTTTTGGTTAGCAGCCCAATGCTTAACCACTGCACTACCAGGGCTCCTGGGACAGTATAGGAAGAAAGAAAAATACTTAGTAATTTGTGATAAAAACTTTGAAAATGTTCAAACCTTTTAACCCGACAACATCAGTCCTAAGACAATCTGAAGAACCAGTGAGAAATCTGTACCGGTTTCTAGACAAAGATGTTCATTAAAGTATTACTTCTAATATTAAATAAACATAAACGACCACAAATTCTAAGATTTGGATAATACTTAAGCAAATAATAGTATATGCCTAAAATGGAATATTATACTGTCATCTGAGTAGTTGTTTTGAAGAACAGCTAATAGATAGGAAAATAATAATGGAGTAGAAGAGGAAGCAGGCTAGAATTTTGCATAAAAATTTGAATCCATTTTTCTTATTACCATATTTGTTATATCATGAAAAAAGCATAAAAGGAAATATATTATCATAACATGATTATGTTTGCTTGAGATTTTGTGTGGAATTTATTATCCTTTTTTTTTTTTTTTTTGCCCTTTCATATATTTTCCAAATTTGCTTACAATGACTATGTGTTTATGTTAAATAAAACTATAAGCTTTTTAAATAAAAAAATTAAATACTTGAAAAGTAATTTAATATATTCAACACGCCTAAAATGAGTTTGGTGTTCCAACTCTACTTTTAATACCCCAACATCTGGCTAATACACAAAAAATATATAAGCTATACTTAAAATATTCATGTTGATAAGTTAAGGTTTGACATATCAGAAACAAACAGGGTAAACTTACATTTAATTGCTTATCTTAGCATATATATACCTACATATATAAAACCCATTACCATTGAGTCGATTCGGACTCATAGTATATAATAAAAATATAAATATGTTTCAAGCTGGTATTATTACTCAGTTTGACAGAACACTGCAAATGAATAATTCTTAATAGTTGTACTAGCAGAAGGCCATTTCTCAAATATTCCTTGCATTCTGCAGCTCTGATCTATGTTCAGTATTCTCACTGATTTCTACATCACTTCCAATGGTATGGAGCTAAGAGAAATGAGATAAGTCCATACTCTATTTAAGTGTATGTTTAAATAGTGATATGTAGCCTTATAAAATAATGATGTGACTGGCCAGCTGTGAAGCTACATGCTCTAAGTTTGTTTTAATTTTTTTTATTTGTATTTTTCCCCTGGGAGTAAAGCGTGGTTTTCCCTGAGCCTTATACACCTCACATCCTGGCCCTTCTTTCATAAGAATTCCTTTGGGGATCCAAATTATGGCTTTTGAACAGTTTTCTTCCATATAAGACTAATTGCCTTATATAGGAATCAAACATGCAATTTTAATCTCATTAGCACCATATTCTAACCAATTTAGCTGACACCTATTTACTTATTCAAAACCCAGCAAATGGAAAATTAGTTTCTTAAGCTTAATGTAAATTCATACCACTCATTTTATTCTTTCCAGTCAAAAGCTTACAATAATGAAAGATAATGAAAGTTTCTAGACCCTTTCATAAGCAGTTTGGGGACTTACAAGAAATAAATGTAAAAACTGGTTTAAAGAGTAACTGAATTAAAAAGAAAAATCTTTGGAATATTAAGGCAAAATGTGAGAGAAGTAAAACAATTAAGTACTGAACACTGAATATTTGCTCTATTGAGGTAACAGAAAACATGTGATTTGATAAGAATTCAGCATTCAGTTGCTGATACCAACATCAACTTGGGAACTGCTCTCGCCATGTTTAATCTCCCTTTGAAAAGATGGTGACTGCTACATTCAGAGAAAAACCTAGAACAAAATCCCATGATACACAGTCAGTCAGCTTCCCATTCTGCATTGTTTTAGGATTTCCCAGGTGTGCTAACTAGCTCCAATGCACTTAAAGGAAAATAGTTAATACCGTATCCTTTCTCTTCTAGCCTTACCCTTGCTCCTGGCCCCACTCATCTTTTTGCTGAAAGCCACTTATGACCAAAGTGCTACCCCATGGCAGGGAGAGTTCACATTCTGAGAAAATGAGATTAAATAGTATTATATATATATATATGTGTGTGTGTGTGTATGTATGTGTGTGTATATATCCCAGTGCCCTCGAGTCGATTCCGACTCATAGTGACCCTATCGGATGGAGTAGAACTGCCCCACTGAGTTTCCAAGGAGAGCCTGGCGGATTCGAACTGCTGGCCCTTTGGATATATATATACAACCCAGACCCATATATATATACTTTTTTTTTTTTTTGGTATATTTGAGTGCCACATCATCAGAGGTGTGGTTCATAAAATTAGAGATGAAGATTTTATTCTAGGATTCTTTGGGACTAGGCAATAGATGAACATTTGGAAACACCTGCTTTGCTTATGTATATCCAGCAATGTGGTGTCTATGGAATTATTCCTAAACCCCTTTCAAGGAATGTAAGCGTGGATAGTGATGGTAAATGGCAGAAGTTTATGTCCACTACAAAGTTAGTTTACAGATTCATTTTTAGTTGTCTGCTGACTGTTGAGTCTGTAAAGAAACTTCCAATTCACCTTAATTACATTAGATAATGCAATTCATGGGTTGTTTCTGGACCACTGCTCTTCTCACTCTAATGGAAATCGAGAAAAAAGTAAGAGGCTTACTTATAAAAGAGAAAATAAAAAGTGCATATAAAATTAAAGAAAAAGCAATTCTTGATCACATGGGCAGTAAACTAACTGGCTAGAATTGGTTAACAGTAGGAAATAATTCTATATGATCTACTTTGCTATATTTTTAACTCTTTCCAGGCTGAAAACTACTTTGTTATGAGAAGATTTTCTCACAAATTCCTATAAACAATAGTATCTCCATTAGAAAATACAAAAGGTTGCCCTACAGATGATCTAGAGTTGAAGCCACTAATCTGTTAACACTTTTGAGTATTGAGCTATTTATTTTCTCTTTAGATGCATATAATAAAACCATTAAAAATAACATGTCAAAGTAGAAAGTGATAATTTCCTTCACGTTTTACATAAGAGAAAGAAAACCAATTGAGGAGGGTCTGCCTCTTTGCCTACATCTTAAACAAACAATTACTCAAATAATTATCAAGCACCTACTACATGCGAGCCTATGTTCTACTTGTTACAGATGCAAGGATTTAAGAAAAAACAAGCAAACAAAAAAAACAGAAAAAACAATCCTCTTTATAATATTTATAATTGCGTAGTGCAGAGAGAAAAGTAAATTAAAAGTTGTATGCATAAAGAAATACTTATATGGCATCTAGGGCATGTAGTTAACCATATGGAGAGTGGTCACGGGATTGAAAAATGAAGTTAATCTTGAAGGGCAGGCAGGAGTTATGGAGACAGGAAAAGGGCATTTCAGGTACCGTGATACGAGGCAAGGCATAGAGGCCAAGGGCAGATTACATGCTTGAAGAACCGCAAGCAAATCATTATGGCTACAGAATAAATATACACTGGTTTGGGGGGCTCTGATAGGATTAGTAATAATAATAACAACAACCAAAATAGTAGCTGAGCTTATAGTTTCTAGTTTGTGTCAGACATTGTTCGAAGCACTTTGCATTATGAATTCACTAATCTTCTCAACAATACTATCTTTTCAATAATAGAACAATTATTTCCACCTTTTTACAAATGAGAAAATAAAGGCAGAGAGAGGTTAAGTGACTTGGCAAAGGCCATACAGCTACCTAATGATTGAGCTGGAACTTCAATTCAGAAAGTTTGGCTCAGGTGCTGAGGATTAGCACGCAAGCACTGTACAAATCATGCATGGCCTTATATGTCACAGCAAAGTTTCAAACTAATTTTGAGGGCAACGGGGAGCCACCAATAATTTGTAAGCAAAAAGGAAAAATTAGATTTACATTTTAGAAAGACTTTTCAGGTAGAGGTGTTGAGGATGGCTTGGAAGGAAGCAGGACAGGCAGCAGGACAATCATTAGGGAAGTTCCTGCAACTGTCCAAACAAGAAATAATAAGAGCCTGATAGGAGGCAGATGAGAAATTTTCATGGGCAGGAAAAAAAAAAAAAACTCTGTTGACTTTTTCAGTATATCTAATAGAATCTCCTAGCCAAGTACAGTATATCACAGGTAGTTATATGAACAGTCTAAAAAGTAAATAAGTAGAACAAAAAGAAAAACTATAAATGGGTAAACATACTTTTTAAAAATGGTAAAGAGAAGATAAAGTCCATTCTGCCTAATATTTGCTTCAGAATAGATATTCCTAGAAAACATTGAATATATTAGCTGGCCCCGGAAATTTATGTAGGTTTCTCTTGTGTCCTAATAAAGTTGATTTTCGGAAGTAATTTGTTTGGCCAGAATGTTCTTTAAGCATATGATTTAAAGGTTACTTTACAAAAAATGTATCCTGATAGTCGGTAAGTTCGAGGAGATTGACTAGGTTAAGTTTGTGCTGAACAGGGCCCATAAATTGAACACATGACATCATGTACTTTGGAATAAACTTTTTAGATAAACTGGGATGTATTGCATTGCTCTAAGGTGGGTTTAATTTCCTTAGGCAAATAAAGTAATTGAAGGTAGTTTTATAAGATCAAAAACAAAGCCAACATATTCAATACTAATAAACAATAATGGAGGCAGTTTTATACTTCTGTAAAGACAAAACAATAAATGGATGCACATTACCCTTGAGGTAGTAAACAGTTTGCAAACATACTTTTCAGCATTTCAATTTATGCTTCAGTATAATTTTATGGTTTAACAACTGATGCCTGATCAGTAGGACTAGGTTAAATAATACTGTTCAGGGGCACATCCTTCAGAATTATTTTGTAAACTCCAACATAAATATGAGGACAATTTGAAGTGAACACCTTCTCCATCTCAAGTGCTTGCTTCTTGAAGGATCCTTGATTGGCTTTAAGCATATTGAATGCACCAATGTTTGAAGTAGATATGTGTATCAATTCTAAAATTTCCTATGTCCCACCTTACCCCCAAAGAAAAATTCTCAAATGCCTCTCTGGAATTTTCAAGGTCTATTGTGTTTGAGTCGATTCCGACTCACAGCGACCTTACAGGACACAGTAGAACAGCCCCATAGGTTTCCAAGGCTGTAGTCATTATGCGAGCAGCCTGCCACATCTTTGTTCCATGGAGCAGCAGGTGGGTTCAAACCGCCAACCTTTTGGTTGGCAGCCGAGAACTTAACCACTTCACCACCAGGTCTTCTTTAAGACATATTAGGTTAGTGCAAACTGAAAACACTAATTATTTTTGTTCTTTAATATTTTGATGATTAAATTTAATTTCATTAATGTTGATCATTTGTAAAATGAGTGTGTGAATAACAATATTAAAAATATTCATGCTATTTTTTACACTAAATTTTGGCATACTTCTAAGTTAAAAGACATAAATCATAATAACAATACCAAGATGATTATAATAATAATGATTATAGTAGCTTATATTTATTAAGCAGATACTATGTGCTAGCCTACTCATTTTACATTTTACCTTTTCTTCACAAGACTCTTTGGAAATAGGTATGATTATTATTCTTATGTCATACATGAAATGACTATGGCTTAAAGAGACTAAGCAATTTATCCATATTTCCTCAGCTGGGAGCCAGAATTTAGCTGCCTGATTCCAAAATCTACATTATTAGTCACTACCCTGTATTTACTTGATTACATACAAAATGAGAGGAAAGCAGAGAATAACAGAAAGATGTTTACCTATGTTTTATTGATCACATAAAGGTATTTGTTATCCTTAACAAATTATGGATAACATTGTGAAGAATGGGAATTCCAGAACGTCTATTGTGCTCCTGCGGAACCTGTACATAGATCAAGAGGCAGTCATTTGAGCATAACAAAGGGATATTGCACGGTTTAAAATCAGTAAAGGTATGTGTCAGGGTTGTATCCTTTCAAAATACTTATTCAATCTGTATGCTGAGCAAATAATCCCAGAACCTGGACTGCATGAAGAAGAACATGGTATCAGAACTGGAAGAAGACTCATTAACCTCACTTGCTGAAAGTGAAGAGGACTCTAAGCATTTACTGATAAAAGTCAAAGACTATAGCCTTCAGTATGGATTACAACTCAACATAAAGAAAATAAAAATCCTCACAACTGGACCAATAAGCAACGTCATGACAAACAGAAAAAATATTGAAGTTGTCAAGAATTTCATTTTACTTGGATCTAAATCAATGCCCATGAAAGCAAAAGTCAGGAAATCAACGGATGTATTATTGCATTGGGCAAATCTGCTGCAAAAGACATCATTAAAGTTTTAATAAGCAAAGATGCCACTTGAGGTCCACCTGACCCAAGCCATGGTACTTTCAATCAATTCATATGCATGCAAAAGCTGGACAATGAAAAAAGAAGACCAAAGAAGAACTGACACATTTGAATTATGGTGTTGGCACAGAATATTGTATGTATCATGGACTGCCAAAAGAATGAACAAATCTGTCTTGGAAGAAGTACAGCCAGAATGCTCCTTAGAAGCAAGGATGGGGAGGCTTCGTCTTACGTACTCTGGGCACGTTATCAGGAGGCATCTATCCCTGCAGAAGGATATCATACTTGGTAAAGTAGAGGGTCAGTGAAAAAGAGGAAGACCCTCAACAAAATGGTTGACAGAGTGGCTGCAACAATGGGCTCAAACACAGCAACAATTGTAGGGATGGTGCAGGACCAGGCAAGGTTTTGTTCTGTTGTACATAAGGTTGCTATGAGTTGGAACCAACTGGATGGCACCTAACAACAACAAAATTCTTTAGTGCATAACTCACAGATACCCTATGTGCATGCCAGTTATTAAGTTACTATGTATCAACACCAAATGTACTCATTTGTACTCAGTACTGTGATGATCAGGCTGGGAATCTGTAAATTTTATTCTTCCTTTGCCACAGGCTCATTATTAGATTCTTCCAATAGGAAACAATAAAGGGAGACTGGAAGGCAGAAGAAGAGAGAAAAAAAAATCTTTGTTCCAGTTTTCATTGTCAAATATTGTAACTGGCTGATAACCATCTATTGCTCACAACTGAGTATCATTTTAGAAAATTGCAATAATTTGTTCACTCTATACCAACTGACTAGAAGAGATCCATATTTATGCCTATTCCAAAGAAAGGTGATCCAACTGAATGCGGAAATTTTCAAACAATATCATTAATATCACATACAGGTAAAAGTTTGCTGAAGATCATTCAAAAGCAGTTGCAGCAGCAAATGGACAGAGAACTGCCAGAAGAGGGCATGGAACAAGGGATATCATTGGTGATGTCAGATGGATCCCGGCTGAAAGCAGAAAATACCAGAAAGATACGTACCTGTGTTTTATTGACTACGCAAAGGCACTCATCTGTGTGGATCATAACAAATTATGGGTAGCATTGCAAAGAACGGGAATCCCAGAAGACTTAATTGCGCTCATGAGGAATCTGTACATAAATCAAGAGGCAGTTGTTCAAACAGAACAAAGGGATACTGTGTGGTTTAAAGTCAGGAAAAGTGTGCATCAGGATTGTATGGTTTCACCATAATTACTCAATCTGTACTCTGAGCAAATAATCTCAGAAAATGGACTATATGAAGAAGAACGGGCATCAAGATCGGAGGAAGACTCATTAGTAACCTGTGTTATGAAGATGACACTACCTTGCTTGCTGAAAGTGAAGAGGACTTGAAGCACTTACTGATAAAGACCAAAGACTACAGTCTTCAATGTGGATTACACCTCAGCATAAAGAAAATAAAAATCCTCACAACTGGACCAATAAGCAACATCATGATAAACAGAGAAAATACTTAAGTTGTCAAGGATTTCTTTTTACTAGGATCCATAATCAACACCCAATGGAAGCAGCAGTTAAGAAATCAAACGACACACTGCATTGGGCAAATTTGCTGCAAAAGATCTCTTTAAAGTGTTTAAAAGCAAAGATGTCACTTTAAAGAGTAAAGTGTGCCTGACCCAAGCCATGGTGTTTTCAATAGTGTCATATGCATGGGAGAGGTAGGCAATGAATGAGGAAGACCAAAGTGGAATTGACACCTTTGAATTATGGTGTTGGCGAAGAATACTGAACATACCACGGATTGCCAAAAGAATGAACAAATCTGTCTTGGAAGTACAGCCAGGATACTCCATAGAAGCAATGATGGTGAGATTTCATTTCATGTACTTTGGACATATTATCAGGAGGGATTAGTCTCTAGAGAAGGACATTGTGTGTGGTAAAGTAGAGGGTTAGTGAAGAAGAGGAAAACACTCAACTAGATAGACTGACACAGTGGCTGCAACAATGGGCTCAAGCATAACAATTTCTACTTTTTACTTTATTTTATGTAGCGTTTTTTTTTTTTCCAATTCAGATACCCTATCATTCACCTGAAACCCTTCAATATGTACCTCTAACAGGCAGAACATTTAAAAAAAATGTACCTTTAATATTAATAAAAAATTCTAATGTCTTCTAATATGCAGTTGATGTTCAAATTTCTAGACTGTCTCAAAAATATCTTTTTGCTGTTGATTTGTTCAAATTAGGACTCAAACATGGTCTACATGTGCATTTGTTTGTTGTGTCTCTTTAAACCTCTTTGAAGTTGTAACTATTCCTCTCCTTTCTTTTTCCCTATTTTGATGCCATTAGTTTGATGAAGAAATCAGATCATGTTCAATGTCTTATTATAAATAACACTACAGCGAACATCCTTCCTCATTACCATGATTATTCAGTGGGGTACATGACCTAAAGTGAACTTCTGGATGAAATGGTATGCATATTTTAAGACTCTTAATTAATATTTTGAGTCTTCCTTTTTTATTGGTGCTGATATTGCACATATATATTGTTGTTAGGTGACTTGGAGTCATTTTTGACTCATAGCAACCCCATGTGACAGAGCAGAACTGCCTAATAGAGTTTTCTCAGCTGTACTCTTTATGGGAGCAGATTGCCAGGTCTTTCTCCAGTGGAACCACCAACTTTTCAGTTGGTAGTCAAGCACTTAATCATTGTGCCACCAGGGCTCCCTGAATATACAGGCAGAGCCATCCATATTCCTTTTTATTTGTATTCATACAAATGGCAGCATATCTTACATAGTGATCTGTACATTGCTTTTTTCACTTTATTTATTCTGAAGATCTCTCTATATCAATACACAGAGACATATATACTCATTCTGTTTTATGGCTGTATGTATTATATTGCATAGATGTACCACAATTTAATTAATCAGTCAGCTACAGGAAAAAATTGAAGGTAGCTACTCCTTTCTGATAAGCCACTTTCTGTTTTTTCTATGCCTCTAGTTTAAGAGAAAACAGGTATCCATAGGTAGCAAATAGTCCTATAATTTACCTTCCCATAAAAACCAATCACAATGAAAACAAAACAAGCAACACCTTAAATTTGAGATGATTTATTTTGAGATTCTGAAAAGTGGCTAGTGCTTATTTTCATGGTTGATGTATAATTTCATACAATATTTAATCTTTAGGTGCTTATAACTAATACTAGGATATAGATTCTAGGTTATAATGTATCCATTCCAATTCAGTGTTCTGTACATTCTCAGGAAATGATTACCTTTAATAAACAAGGCCACCTAAATAAAATAGACACTCGCTCAACAAGTTTGGCACAGAATTAAGAAACTTCATTGTGATTCAAGCACAGCTTCTAAATTCTGAGAGTATTTTAACTTCTTCATTATTGGTAGCAATTAATCTGCTATGGCATTGTACCCACTGCATATTAACACAGGGAGCCAACAAGTTCCTGGTGATGATATGGCAGCCCTGTTGCTAAGCAGTTATTATTAAATCTCTGCTCTCTTTCATCAACCCAGCAGCATACATTTACTGAGCACAGAAAATGGGCAAAGCACCCTGACTTAAGAATTTAAAGACAATCTAGAAAAACTAATTTGAAACATAAAAAATATAACTGGATTATAAGACGATATATGGATCTGTGATGTAAATTGAATCTATGGACATAACAAAGATAATAACGTGCCCTTGAAAATGTGACACAATGAAGGCAATCACAGTTTCATATTGTTATCAGCTGGGATAGACATCCAGGAACACGGAATGGCATTGGAGAGCTTATATGGTTTTTAAAATCGGAATTCAGAAAAATGAGCACTCTGGAATGAAGTGATTAGTGATGAGAAATTGGGTGGGCATTTTAGATAGGGAGTTTCTTGGAACTACAATAACTTAAGGCACATTAGGGGAAGAATAAATGAACTAGTCTGGCCAAAGCAAAGGATCTGTGTCGGGAAGTAGTCCGTGATAATGCTGGAAATGTAAGTTGGAGATCACATTCACCGTAAAAAGTTTTTAGTGCCAAGATACTATATTTTGACATTATCTCATAAAATGTGTCAGCTTTTGGAGGTTTCAAAGCGTCTAACATGATGAAAATTTAACAGTAAGTGAGGGTCCTGAACAGAGTGGGAGAAGAATGTAGAACAAAATTCTAACCTACAAAAGAAGACCAGACTTATTGGTCTGACAGAGGCTGAAGAAACCCTGAGAGTATGGGCTCTGGACACTTTTTTAACTCAGTACTGAAGTCATTCCTGAAGTTCACCCTTCAGCCAAAGATTAAACAGGCCTAAAAAACAAACAATGACACATGTAGCTCAGCCACATATATGAGACTAAATGGGCACACCAGCCCAAAATCAAAGGTGAGAAGGCAGGAAGGGACAGGAAAGTGGGACAAATGGAAATGGAGAATCCAAGGTTGACAGCCAACATAACAAAAATAATATGTGTATTAATTGTTTAATGAGAAAATAATTTGCACTGTAAATTTTCACCTAAAGCACACACACACACAAAAGAGAATTCACACACACACAAAAAAAAAACAGCATTTTTTTTTTTTTTTTTATTTGTGTAAGTGCTCAGGAGCCAGCAGTAGCCGGGTTGGTACTCAAGTAGAGGGAGGCTTTGCGGCTGCCAGACACTCTGCTGAACTCAATTTGAAGTACAGGCATCCCTGAATCTTTCACAAATAACCACACATAAATACCCATTAGCTCTATTCACTGTTTATCTATAAACTTTTATAATATTTGAGTCAGTCTGTGAGAATTTGAGTCAGTCTGTGAGACTAGGTAAGAAAAAAGATTGTGAAAAGAAAACTTAGAAGGTTTCAGTGTGCAATGTGTCAATAACTTTTATTTATTTTACTGTACTTTAATTAAGGTTTACAGAACAAACTAGTTTCTCATTAAAAAGTTAGCACACATATTGTTTTATGACATTGGTTAACAACCCTACGACATGTTAACACTCTTCCTTCTCAACCTTGGGTTCCCTGTTACCAGCATTCCGGGTTCCCTCCTGCCTCCTAGTCTTTGCCCCTGGGCCGGTGTGCCCCTTTGGTCTCATTTTGTTTTATGGGCCTGTCCAATCTTTGGCTGAAGGATGAACCTCAGGAATGCCTTCATTACTGAGCTGAAAGGCTGTACTCTCAGGGTTTCTCCAGTCTCCACCTGGCCAGTAAGTCTGGTCTTTCATTTTGAATATAACCTTACCCTGGTGGCATAGTGGTTAAGAGCTAAATCTGCTAATAAAAAGGTTGGCAGTTCAAATCCACCAGGCACCCCTTGGAAACTCTCTAGAGCAGTTCTGCTCTGGCCTATAATCACTATGAGTCAGCATCTACTCAATGGCAATGGGTTTAAAAGTATTATGACATAAGCTATATGTTAGAAAGTATTAATTAAAACCCTGTACAGTCCTATAGTACTGTCTAGGAAAAAACCTAATGAATATATTTCTACAGCATTCTGGTTCTTTTTCCTGGGGCATTCCTCTTACCTTTACCAATCTTTCTCCCAGGGACTCCTGACTCCTCTAAGTATGTTAAGCTACTCTATTTTATATTCTCCTATCAGCCTGTTCTTTTTGTACAGCATTTCTCTTGCCTGTAACTATAGACATTCTTTGCTTAATGTGTGTCTGCCCTACTAAATGTAAGCCTTCACCACCTTGTGCAGTGCTGGGCACAGAGTAGATGTTCAGTAAATATTTGTTGAATGAATAACCCACAATCCTTTACCTGTTTGACTTTATTGTAGAGATTGATTCACTACAAACAAAAAATATAGAAGTGATGTAAGATAAGTTTATTTCACTGGGACACTTAAAACTTTAAAGGAGTTAACATATAAGAGAAAAAAAAAAAATCATTGCCGACGCGTCGATTCCAACTCAGAGGCCCTATAGGACAGGGTAGAACTGCTCCACAGTTTCCAAGGAGCGCCTGGTGAACTCAAACTGCCGTCCTTTACGATTAGCAGCCAAACTCTTAACCACTACGCCACCACGGTTCCCAACGTATAAGAGCAGAAAGGAGAAATGAGACTATAGGGGTTTGCCACAAATATATGTAATTCATTCCCATACTACTCATCTCAAACTCAACACTACTTTGAAGGCTGATGCCAAGAAAATAAGCTGATACTTCAAGGTAAAGTCCAAAGTATGTAATTATTGCAAGAGGAACCCAGTGGTGCCTAGCCCTCACTGACATTCTTTTTGCTCCTACTGATATGTGAATTAATGTTTCGAAGAGCTGTCTTTAGGGACAAAAAGGTTTCAAAATTTGGAGAAGACCAAATTGATTTATATTCACATTTCAACTTCATAATGCTTCACAATGCTTAAAACATTTTGTTTTGTAAATAAAAGGTATTTGAATTTTAATCTTGGTTTTGTTGCTATATTTTTAAGTTTCAACTTCAAGCTAATCCAGGCTTTTTAAAAACATATTTAAAGCCTTATGTGGAAGAAAATGGAAACTTTGGATGTGAAAACTAGAAATAACATTTGGATATCTTCTGTGTTAATATTGCTAAAACATAAGATTATTAAATAATACAAATGTTTTAAATTTTGAGTTAAAGATTTTTCTATTTGCTTTCATTTGTAATTTAATAAGTATGTTATCATAACTAAAAAAAAGCTGGCTCCAATCATAATAATAAAAACTAATCAAGAGTTTAAAATACCCTCTTTCAGAAGTTTTCTATTTTCTGTAAATAATTCCCGTTTAGTGCCATCCCACAACACCTTATCAAACTTAGTTAAATGGACAGTCAATTTTGTATCACTGCACGCTAATTAAATATACCATGGAGTTGTTTCCCTCGTTGACTCCTTAAATGGCAACTCTGAAAGAGCACCTAATTCTACTCTAGGAATTTAGCAGCAAACCAATGAAATAATCTAAATTATTCAATCAGTAGCTAAAGTCCTTGCTCTCCTAGATAGTGTGACAGTCTTGCTATTAGTAAAGATTGTGGTTCTAACAAAGAGGCTAGAATTACCTCATTGGGATCCATCTTTTTCTATGAATTCTTCAGAAATATTCTTCTACTCTTAGCCCAGGAGTTAGGTTAGAATCAGCAAGTTAATTGAAAGTTTTAGTAACATTAGGCAAGGAATTGCCTATCACATTCATTTTTATATCTATGTAGTAGCAGTGTACTCAAGAATTATTGATTCTCATAAAAATGTAGTTATGGGCAAACACTTTTGCCTTAATAACAATATGGGCACTTATTTTTTTGTCCAAAGTTAAGTCCTGTCTGGGGTCAGGGTAGGGTGGCACAGGTTCTCTAGACAATTGCAGCTACTCTGGTGAAGGATGTAATTAGAACCTCAAGATGTGGCCAAACCCAGAGAAAAGTACAGGCCCCAATCCCACAACTCATATAACAAATACAACAACAACCAACAACCAGTTGCCATTAAGTCGATACTGACTCATAGTGACCCCATGTTGTCAGACTAGTACTGTACTCATAGCGTTTTCAATGGCTGATTTTTCTGAAATAGATTGCCATCCCTTTCTTCCAAGATGCCTTTGGATGAATTCAAATTTCCAGCTTTTTCAGCTGAGCTTGATGAATCCTTTGCAAAACCCAGGGACTACATAACAAACACAGGTGGAGAGAACTGGCTCCAAAGGTCATTTTAATGAATCCCCAAAGGCATTTTTCCTGATTTAAAAAAAAAAAAACACAAACCCACCGCCATCAAGTCGATTCCAACTTATAGCGGCCCTATAGGACAGAGCAAAACTGCCACGTAGGGTTTCCAAGGTTTCAGTCTTTACAGAAGCAGACTGCCACATCTTTCTCCTGTGGAAAGGCTAGCAGATTCAAATCGCCAGCCTTCTGGTTAGCGGTCAAGCGCTTTAGCTACTGTGCCACCAGGGCTCTTTTTAGTTATCGTTGAGAGTGGTGAAATAAGGCTGGGCATAATGAAGTTATATTTTAAAAGGCCACTAAATAAAGTCAATGTGTAATTATCCAGTCATTATATAACAAGCTTGTAAACAATTTATAAAGAAGTATTCTTGCCTTCTGTTCTCTGTAACTGATAACTTGATAAATAAGCTCATCACGTGCTTAATCAGTTAAATTATGATTGGTAGAGGTTGACAGCACCTCTGCAAAATGGTGTTTTCTATCCTGAGAGTTTTTGCAGGCTTTTAGCAGGAACTATTAAATTGTTCCTTGGGGGCTATTGTGACATTAAGTGCATGTTTTTCTCAAAAAAATTCAGATGCAAGAAGGTGAAATGATGTTTCCAAAGCAACAAAAGCTATCGCGAGTGTCATGAGCTTGAAAGATAATCAGATACTTCCCTCTGCTTGGGACTAGAACTCCTTCCTTTGAGCTAGGTCTCTGTGACACCTGGATGTTTGGGTCTCTTTGTCACTCCTATATATGCAGGCTCTCTTTCCCACCTCTCCACACAGGAGTTTGCTTCAGTTATTTCAGTGGTTGAGAGTTTGGACAATCAAGTTAATTTAACTGTGGTAGGAGCATCCTCAGTAAGATGGACTGACCCAGTGACTGCAACAAAAGGCTCAAACATAGCAACGACTGTGAGGATGGTGCAGTGTTCCCTCTGTTGTACATAAGGTCGCTATGAGTCGGAACCAACTCGACAGCACCTAGCAACAACAATGATCTCTGAATTCCAGCCCAGCCACGTTTTCTCACTTGGTTCACCTATTTCCTCCACCCAAATTGTTCTTTTGTGGATTTTTGGTGGGGAAGAAAAGGCACAATTTATGTCATCCTTGATTGCAGAGCTTTGGGAATATTGGATAAAATGTTATTTTTTCTCTTACTGTTTCCATACAGCATATTACTTATTTATTTTGGAATATAGAAGGAAAAAGTCCATGCATATTTCTCTGTTTATCAAAATTAAGAATTCTGTTATTGATGCAATTACAATGATCTTTTCAAATAAAACACTTTTTTAAAAAGCCTTTATTTCTAAGTAACCGTTTCTGATGTTTCCAGATATGCAGTCGAATACATTAATTCAACTCTCTTCTTCTAAATAAAACACGCCAATTTTTCTCCAGTAAAGATTTCTTTTTACTGCTTTTTTTTAATCCTTAAGTCTCACAACACCAAATATAATTGGTCACTATCTTAATATTCAGAGCCCTGGTGGCTCACTGGTTAAGAGCTCAGCTGCTAACCAAAAGGTAGGCAGTTTGAATCCACCAGTTGCTCCTCGAAAACCCTATGGGGCAGTTCTCCTCTGTCCTCTAGGGTCACTATGAGTCAGAATCAACTTGAGAGCAACGGGTTTGGTTTTATCTTACTATTCTGACTGATGTTTTACCCTTCCCGGAAATAAAACTAAGAGTTACCCCAAGAGTAGTACCTTTAAAAAAATCATTTCTGGACCAATGCTTTCAAGGAAAAAATGGTAATTTTTTATCACAGGATATAAAATATAAGATCATATTTTAATTTTTTTTCATTTGAAACAATGATGGGAGTATCATATAGGAAATAGTAAAAGCAATCTGAACCTAACAAAATATTTCATTTGCTAACAAATTTAGCCAAATTAATTGCAGATTTGAAAAAGAGAAAAAAAAAAAAAACAGGTTAATTAAAAGCACCAAGAACCTCATCTTGTTGCCATTACGGTAACTGCAATTTTCCTTTAATATAAATGGAAGCAAAAATAAAAGTACAACCACTAAATCAAAAAAAGGACTCATAAATTCCCCAGGCCTTACATACACAGACTAGGTAGGCTGTTTTTCAGTTATTTTAAATGGAAACATCACTCTCTTTCACTGTTTTAAAATGTTAATGCTCTTGGGAGAAGTAACACATTGATTTAAATTCATATGAAGTTATAAAAGACTAATAGTTGATCTTTTCCTGAGAGCAGGTTTTAATACAGACAGGATAATGGGAATCTGGAAAGAAGAGAAGATATTAAGGGGTATAAAGGAATGACCTTAAATATGAATTTGATCTCCTTCAGAAAGCTCCTTACAGCCAATCTTGAAATTCCAATTAAATTTCAACCATCTATCACGTCATCTTGAACATGCCTTCCCAATTTGTTTCGCACAATAACAATCCCATTCTGTTCCTTATATCGAGGTGTTTTTCATTTTTGAAATGTCTAATCATTCAATCCTCAAAAAGCACGCTTTCTGATAGGCTCTCTACAAAACCTAGAAAGAAATTTTTAAAAAATAAGAGCAAATAGTGCAGGAACCAAAACAGACGATCCTGATTTTATAAATCCCCGACTTCTGTTTATTAACTTTCTGACAGAGAAATATTGAGTCCGTATTATTGCTATGTTTTAATTCTTACAAACCTTTAAAAATATTCAATAAGGGAGCTACTAAAGGCATTATGAAATATTGACACACACCACTCTTAACCCTATCATAACTGTGTGCTTCTGCTTTCTCTTTGAAAGCAGAAAATCAACATGTACTATAAAAAGCCTTAACGCTTAATAAAATACTAGTTTCGGTGATGACCTGAAAAGACCATATTTCAGGCCAGAGAATTTTTGCAAATTGAGCAATACTTTTTTTTTTTTACAGCATCACTCCACTAAAGCGTGTGGAGACTTTGGTTTTTCAACATGTCAGTTCTACTCTACGCCTGTTAAGAGATCAGAGCAGACGGGAAGAGCAAAGGGGCAGTACAAGTTGCACACATCTTCAATTCAAAGAATAACACACTTAATTTTATTCTTTGCAACTTGTCAACACTTTTTTTTTTATCAAATACAGATTTCAAAACATTATAATATCTTTAGCGGATAGTTGAAAACTAGTATAATCTGTGTTTAGGATTTAAAAAAAACAAAAATATTTGCCATTGATTCTGACTCAAAGTGACCTGTAGGATAGAGCAGAACTGCCCTATAAGGTTTTCAAGACTATAATATTTAGGGAAATAGACAGCCACATCGTTGTCCCACGGAGCAGCTGGTGAGTTCAAACTGCTGACCTTTCAGTTAGCAGCCAAGCACTTAACCTCTGCACCATCAGGGCTCTAATTCTTAACAGCACAGATTTTTCACTGTGCCTACTACTGTGTGGATCATAACAATTTTGGATAACATTGCCGAGAATGGAAATTCCAGAACATTTAGTTGTGCTTATGCAGAACCTGTACATAGACCAGGTGCACATGACCCATGCCATGGTATTTTCAATCACCTCATATGCACGTGAAAGCTGGACAATTAATAAGGAAGACCAAAGAAGAATTGATGCCTTTGAATTATGATGTTGGTGAAGAATATTGAGTATACCACGGACTGCCAAAAGAATGAACAAGTCTGCCTTGGAAAAAATAAAGCCAGAGTGCTCCTGGAAGGTGAGGATGGTAACGCTTCGTCTCACATACCTTGGTCACGTTATCAGGAGGGACCAGTCCCTGGAGAAGGAATCATGCTTGGTTAAGTGGAGGGTCAGCATAAAAAAAGGAAGACCCTCAATGAGATTGATTGACACAGTAGCTGCAACAATGGGCTCAAATATAACAATGACTGTGAGTATGGCACAAGACCGGGCAGTGTTTGTTCTTTTGTACATGGGGTCACTGAGTCAGAAACGACTCCACAGCACCTACTGCTGAAAACCTGACCTGTTTTATACATTCTAATCCTGCACTCTTAGTAAACTGAGCTGCCCTGTCTAGGGTCCTTAATGGCCTTCTTCCTAACAGCTATCATCCCTTCTCCCTACTCCACGTACCGGTTTGGTATTTTGTTTCCCCAGTCTTTATTCTCCTTAATCTTTTTGCTGCATTTAGTATGGCATAGCCTCATCTTCCTACGGAAGTCCTCTTTATGCAGCTTCAGGGACACACGTGATACTGATTTTCCTCTGGCTTCTCCAACCTCCATCACTGGTTAGGACTTCTCTAATTGGCTTTACCTGTGGCTTGGCCGAACTACAGCTTTAACACCTTAACTCTCTCTTCTTTCTACCTTTTTTGTCCTTTAGAAAACCAATCCATTCTGGCCTGAAGTGAAACAAAGGAGGCTCTTTTCTTTCCAGAAGCAAAATTCTCCCTTTTAGTAGTTGTTGATTGGTATAATTGAGCTTCTTGTCCTCAGATAGACTTAAAATTCAAAATGTGGCTTTTCCTGGAACACTCCAGGCACACTGCTACTTTAGAGTGTTTGTTCTTCCTTTTCCTTCTGCCTGAAACACTCTTCCTTCAGGGCACTGGCTCATGTTTCCATTCTTTGCTCAGAGCTCCCCTTTTCTGATGACCATATTTAAAACTGCAACTGCTGTCACCTCCCTCCCACCATCCCCCCCCAAGTATACTTGATACACCCTTACTCTACATTAATTTTAATTTTTCTACAACAATTCAAACTTCTAACACATTATAACCCCTCCCCTCCCCCCCAAAAAAATCAAACCCATTGCCATCGAGTTGATTTGGACCCTACAGGATAGAACAGAACTGTCCCATAGGGTTTCCAAGGAACAACTGGTAGAAACTGCCGACCTCTTGGTTAGCAGCCAAGCTCTTAACCATTGTGGTACCAGGGGTCCATCTAATGCATTATATACATTATTAATTATGTTCATTTTTTATTACCATTTTTCTTTGTCTTCCCCTGATAGAACATGCACTGTATTTTGTTCACTGATGTCCCAATGGCCTAGCACTGAGACTGCTTCTTAGTATCTGCTCAATCAATATTGCTTTAATTGAGCTGAAAAACATCCCAATATTATCTACCATCTTCTTGCCCTTTTCACTGCTGGCAACCTAGTCCAGGTTTTCTCTCATGGTAATTAGCTAATTAGCATGCTAATTGTACTTCCTTCCTCTGGAACTATAGAGGTGACAAGTTGCACAACATGACAAGAATAATCTATCTCCTTTACTGTTGACTGATTTTTTTTTTTCTTCTAAACTCAAATTTATCTTCTCATTATCCTTCTCAGAAACCTACACTATAAGGCCAAGTCAAAGTTCATTATTCAGGCACTTGAGGCCCTGCTCTATCTGACTCTCAATCACATCTAGCCTCATCTATCCCCACTCCTCGGTTGACTCCAGTGAAGCTGGTATTTCCTTCTTTCATTTAGAAATATTTGTCGACCTTCTAGGATAGAAAAATTTATTTGCCGTCAGTTTCGGCAACATGAACTATAAAACCCACAACCAAACCCACTGCCATTGAGTCAATTCTGACTCATAGCGACCCTATAGGACAGAGTAGAACTGCCCCAGAGAGTTTCCTAGGAGCGCCTGGCGGATTCAAACTGCCAACCTCTTGGTTAGCAGCCCCAGCACTTAACCACTATGCCACCAGGGTTTCCACATGAACTATAGGAATGAAAATTTAAGCAATAGCATTGTATTAAGGAAAAAAATTGAGTCCACGGAAGAAAGGGACTTGGCAGACTTATTGACGTATATGTGGTTTCCATCACTGAAATACCTCTCACGTCTAACTTTCATATTCTGAGAAAGCAAATCGTATCTATTGGTAAAGTTCCAAGTTCGACTATGATTGATTCTGTCTTTTCAAACCATAACTTCTTTCAATAAACATAAATAATACATGTTTTATCCTCTCACAAATATTCTAATACACCTTTCCTCATCTTCCTTCCCCTCACCTTAAGAAACACTGATCCTTAGGCTATATATGCCTTCCCATTCCAAAGTCCTGAAGACCCTCTCATCCCAGGAAGCACTACTTGCCTCAATGCCAAGATTCAACTTGGAATTAAGGCCTAAGAAGGAACCTAGGCCTCTAGGAAAGGGTGTAGGCCGTATATCTTGGATTGGTGAGATAGCTGGCATCCCAAAATGGTGCCTCTCTTACTGTCATCTCTATGTGTTTCAAGTTCTTGCTTTCCCATCACTTCCAATCTTAACAACATGAAGGCTGTTAACATGATGAAGCTGCATCTCCTCCTCTGTCACCACTGCTGGTGAGGTTCTTACTCCAGAAAGCCTTCCCAAATAATCCTCCTCATGGGGTGGGTGGGTGTCTCCAACTCATTTGAATTTACACTTTATTTACTATTTATCTACATTAAACCTTCTACCATTTGATATTGTCTTAATTTTTTGTCATATACAGATCACGGCAGAGCAGCTTTGATGGTTGAAGATGTTCAGCCATTCAAATGACGCTTATTACCAGGCAGCTGTGGGTGTTGTCACTGCTTTAGAGTGTTTACCACGGGGCTCAACAAGTGGTACAATCTCAAAACACCTTTCATTTGAAAGTTATTATTGTTTTAACTATTGAAAAGTCATAACTGCCCACTAGAATGTCTATGATAAAAAATAAAACAAACAAAAATGGAAAATAGCAGGTGTTGGCAAGGATCTGGAGAAACTGGAACCCTCATCCATTGCTGGTGGAATGGTGATACAGCCATTGTGGTAAACGGTTTAGCAGTTCCTCAAAAAAACACAGGAGGCAGGGCCAAGATGGCAGAGTAGTCAGAAGCTTCTCTCTTACAACAAAGACCTGAAATAATTAGTGAATTGATTATATATGAAAATCTAGGAGCCCTGAACATTAGGGAAATAGGTGAAGAGTTGAACTAAGTGGCAGAATGGAAAGGCAGTTCAGAAGCAGCAAGAATTTGCCAGACCTGGCCTGGCCGGCATCCTGTGGGCTGGATCGGCTGGTGTGCACTGGCTGAGGCAAGCAGTAGTGCTCAGGATACATTTTCCACATCAGGAGAAACTGTTCAAGGGGAGTCTGCCCAAACTTCTAGAACAAGGGAAAAGTGGTGCTCAACTGGCAAAAGATAAGTATAAGCGTCTAACCTACTGTGTGGATCAAAAGAACCCTTCCGCCATTTGGGAAGTACCTCGCTCCCATTTACCTGCCCCCTCCCTGCTCTGCTACAGATCCTGGTCTGGCTTCAGAGATTGCTGCACCCCCTGGGCCAGAAGTAGGACCCATCACATGCCCTGAGCCATCCTTCTGGCTTTGGAGAGGGAAGAAATTAACAAACAAGAAAAAATAATCTGCCAGCTCCCTAAGCTGGGAACTCAGGGCAGGCACAGCTCCTCTGCCTAGGCACAGGCATAAGGGGTCTACAGACTTTGAATGCCTTTCACCCCTGCCTAGACCTGTGTGGGCCCATTTCAACAGCACAGGCCCTCATTAGCACAGTACAACAGGGTATATACTTGAAGTCTATTTTCAACTGCATCAGTATAAGGTGGAGTGGCAGATTCATGACATTTGATACCACCCTGCCCATTTAGCAGGGTCCTCACCTACCCACACCGGGGACCTGGGACTGGTGGCTCCACCCACTCCACCTAGCCACCTGTGACAGGGGTCCAAGACTAAGTGATGTCTCCCAGTACTTACAGCCAATAGCATTTGGTGTCCATAGTCCAGCAGCAAAACCCACCCACTTACGCGTTCTAGGGAATAGGGACATGCCTTCCACTCAGGAACTCAGGGGCAGCCGTCAGCCCCCTGCCTTGCTGAGCACATGATCCCCTACAGCAACCAGCTACCTGTGCCTACTCCAATCACCCCTGCCCATCTAGGACTGTAGGTGAGAGCCTATACCACACACTCAGTGACTGATAACCTGGACACCTGAGCTGAATCCACACAAGAAAAGTAAACAGACTGCTGGTACCTAGTAACGCCACCTGGTAACAGAATGTGAGAGCTTCAAAGATGCCAATAATCAAACTAGCTCATACACTAAGTGTATTTGAGCATATCAAAACAAAACAAAATGAGAAGTTATGGAACAGTAAGCAAATACAAAACAAGTAAATATAATAACTTATTGATGGCTCAGAGACAATAGTCAATATCAAATCACATAGAGGCAGACCATGATGGCTTCAGCAAGTGACAAAAACAAATAACCAAGGAACCTTCTGGAGGAAGGTAACTTCTTGGAATTACCAGAGGTAGAATTCAAAAGATTAACATTCAAAGCTCTTCAAGAGATCAGGAAGGAGATCAGGCAAAATGCAGACCAAACCAAGGAACACACAGACAAAACAACAGAGGACTTTAAGAAGGCTCTACAAGAGGATAATGAAAAATTTAACAGGTTGCAAGAATCCATAGGGAGACAGCAAATGAAAACCCAAAAGATTAACAATAAAATTTCAGAATTAGACAACTCAATAGAAAGTCATAGGAGCAGAATGGAGGCAATGGAAGTCAGAATTAGTGAGACTGAAGATAAAGAACTTACCACCAACTTATCTAAGGAAAAATCAGTTAAAAAAATTTAAAAAACCCTAAGAATTATGTGGAACTTTATTAAGAAGAATAATCTATGAGTGATTGGAGTGCCAGAACAGCAGGGGGTGAGGGGGGGATAACAGAAAATACAGAGAGAATTGTCAAAGATTTGTTGGCAGAAAACTTCCCTGATATTGTGAAAGATGAGAAGATATCTATCCAAAAAGCTCATCAAACCCCACACAAGGTAGATCCTGAAAGAAAGTCACCAAGACATATTGTAACCAAACTTGCCAAAACCAAAGGTAAAATTTTAAGAGCAGCTAGGGATAAATGAAAAATCATCTATGAAGGAGCATCAATAAGACTAAGCTCTGACTACTCAGAAGAAACCATGCAGGCAATGGGATGACATATATAAGGAACTGAAAGAAAAGAATTGTCTGCCATGAATTATATATCCAGCAAAATTGTCTCTCAAATATGATGACAAAATTAGGTTACTTCCAGGTAAACAGAACTTTAGGGAATTTGTAAAAACCAAACCAAAATTACAAGAAATACTAAAGGGAGTCCTCCAGTTAGAAAACCAGCAATATTAGATAACATCTCAAGACTAGAACACAGGACAGAACAACCAGATATCAACCCAGATAGGGAAGTCACAAAAATTAAATCAAAGCTAAAACACTGAAAATAGGGAAACAGAGACATTAATATGTAAAAGATGTCAACGTTAAAATAAAAAAAGAGGGACTAAATAATGTAGTCATAGATTTTTCATATGGAGAGGAAGTCAAGGCAATATAAAGTAATATAAGAGGGGTTTAAACTTAGAAGAGTAGGCGTAAATATTAAGGTAACCAAACCAAATAGCACAAGTGGATGGTTTAACAAAAGACAAGTTTATTCTCCCACAATCCAGTAGACTAGAAGTCCAAATTCAGGGCAACGACTCTGGGGGAAGGCTTTCACTCTGTCAGCTTTGGAGGAAGATCCTTGTTGTCAGTCTTCCCTTGATCTGGGAATATCTCAGCACAGGAACTTCAACTCCAAAGGACACGTTCTGCTCCTGGTGCTGCTTTCTTGGTGGTATGAGGTCCCTGTGTCTCTCTGCTTGCTTCTCTCTTTTATATCTCAAAAGAAAATGGCTTAAAACACTATCTAATCTTACAGATCTCATCAATATAACTGCCACTAATACATCTCATTATATCATAGCGATAGGATTCACAACACATAGGGAAATCAAATCAGATGACAAAATGGTAGATAATCATACAATACTGGGAATCATGACCTAGACAAGTTGACAGACATTTTTGGAAGACACAATTCACAACCAACTTGATCTCAGACATACACAGAACACTCCACCTAACAGCAGCCGAGTATACTTTCTTTTCCAATGTACGTGGAACATTCTCCAGAATAGACCACATATTAGGCCACAAAGCAAGTCTTAACAGAATCCAAAACACTGAAATATTACAAAGCACCTTTTCTGACCATAAAGCCATAAAAGTAGAAATGAATAACAGAAAAAACATGGAAAAAAAATACACAGAAACTGAACAACACTCGCTCAAAAACCACCGGGTTACAGAAGAAATTAAGGATGGAATAAAAAAATTCAAAGAATCAAATGAGAATAAAAACACACCCTACCAAAACCTTTGGGACACAGCAAAAGCAGTGCTCAGAGGTCAATTTATAGTAATAAATACACACATCCAAAAAGAAGAAAAGGCCAAAATCAAAACATTAGTCCTACAACTCAAACAGATAGAGAACAGCAAAAGAAGCCCTCAGGCATCAGAAAAAAGGAAATAAAAAAAAAAATAGAGTAGAATTAAATGAAACAGAGAATAGAAAAACAATTGAAAGAGTTAACAAGACCAAAAGCTGGTTTTTTGAAAAGATCAACAAAATCGAGAAACCATTGGTCAAACTGACAAAAGAGAAACAGGAGAGGAAACAAATAACCCAAATAAGAAAGTGGTACAACCACTCTGGAAATCAATTTGGTGCTTCCTTAAAAAGCTAGAAATAGAAGTACTGTACGGTCCAGAAATCCCACTCCTTGGAACATATCCTGGAGAAATAAGAGCTTTCACATGAATAGACATATGCATACCCATGTTCACTGCAGCACTGTTCACAATAGCAAAAAGATGGAAACAACCTAGATGCCCATCAACAGATGAATGGATAAACAAATTATGATCTATTCACACAATGGAATACTATGTAATGATAATGAACAATGATGAGAAATATCACATAACATGGATGAACTTGGAAGGCAGTATGCTGAGTGAAATTAGTCAGTCACAAAAGGACAAATATTGTATGAGACCACTATTATAAGAACTCAAAGAAAGGTTTAAGCACAGAAGAAAACATTTTTTGATGGTTATGAGGGTGGGGAGGGAAGGAGATGGGAATTCACCCACTAGATAGCAGACAAGAATTATCTTAGGTAAAGGGAAGGACAACACACAATACAGGGGAAGTCAGCAAAACTGGTCTACACTAAAAGCTAAGAAGTTTCCTGAACCCAACCAAACACTTCAAGGGACAGACTAGCAGGAATGGGGGTCTGAGGACCACGGTTCTGAGGGAAATCTAGGTCAATTGGCATAACAAAGTTTATTAAGAAAATGTTCTGCATCCCACTTTGGTGAGTGGCATCTAGGGTCTTAAAAGCTAGTGAGCAGCCATCTAAGGTGCAGCAATTGGTCCCAACCCACTTGGAGCAATGGAGAATGAAGAACATCAAAGACACCAGGAAAATTTCAACCCAAGAGACAAAAAGGGCCACATAAACCAGAGACTCCATCAGCCTGAGACCAGAAGAACTAGATGGTGCCTGGTCACCACCAACGACTTCCCCGACAAGAACACAACAGAGAGTCCCTGATGGAGCAGGATTCAAATTCACATAAAAAGACCAGACTTAATGGTCTGACTTAGACTAGAGGAACCCCAGAAGACATGGCCTCTGGACTCTCTGTTAACCCAGAACTAAAACCCTTTCCGAAGCCAGTTCTTCAAAGACTAGACTGGACTACGTGACATAAAATGATACTGGTGATGAATGTGCTTCTTAGTTCAAGTAGATACATGAGACTAAATGGGCAGCTCATGTCTGGAGGCGAGATGAGAAGGCAGAAAGGGATAGGAGCTGGCTGAACGGACGTGGGAAATCTGGGGTAGGAAGTGGGGGTGTGCTGCCACATTGTAGAGATAGCAACTAGGGTCACAACAATGCATGTATAAATTTTTTATGAGAAATTAACTTGGGTTGTAATCTTTCATTTAAATCACACACACACACAAAAAGTTAAACACAGAATTACCGTTTGACCCAGATATCCCAATCCTAGGTAACAACAAAAAAAAATTTAAAACAGGAACACAAACAGAAACTTGTACACTCATGTTCGTGGCAGCGCTGTTCACAATAGCCCAAAGGTAGAAGCAACCTAAATGTCCATCAACAGATGAATGGATAAACAAATGTAGTACATACATACAATGGAATACTATTCAGTCATAAAGAGAAATGAAGTCTTGCTACATGCTACAACATGGATGAATCTTAAAAACTGTATGTTGAGTGAAATAAGTCCATTACAAAAGGACAATGATTATATGATATCACTTATATGAAATAGGCAAATGTATAGAGACCAAAGTATATTAGTGGTTACCTGTGGCAAGGGGGGAGTGAGGGAGTCTTTGCTTTTAGAGGGCACTGAGTTTCTGTTAATGATGGTGGCAAAATATGGATATGCATAGAGGTGGTAGTTTCACAACATGATGAACGTAATCATTGCCACTAAACTGTACATGTAAAATGTGTTGAATTCACAAATGTTTTGCTATGCATATTTTTACTACAAATAAAATAATTTTAAGAAGCCAATCTTAAAAGGCTAAAAAAAAAAAAAAGCAGAAGCAGAAGAAATGACTTGAACTAGTGATACTGGGTACTATTGATTCACCTCATCTGAGTCTAGATTTTAGGACCCAAAAAGCTTTGATCTTTATGTGTGAGAGGACCACAAAACATCTAAAGAAATTAAAAAAAATTAAAACCACCTGAAATTTCCCCACATACATAAATACAAATTTTATGTAGTAATAACCTTATCAAACTTCCTGATTTTTTTTGACATAACATTATATCAGATACTTCCTACATGTCATCAGTCTTTAAAGCAATGAAAATAATATTTCATTGGGTTGAGAGAGCTTTAATTAATCATTTCCCCACTTTTGTACATTTTGGATATTTATAATTTTCCCTATAATGATAAATCTCATAGCAGATGTCTTTTAAATAAATAATTCATTGAATAAAAATGTAATTGTATCATATTTTATTCTATTCAGAAAGTATGCATTTCATTCTTTTTTTAAACTTTCTAATCTTGGACAAAAATTTTGTACTGTTCTCTCCAATTCGTTTGATTTCCCACTTTCAGACTCACAGACAATTCTCCTGTAACTACACCACCATAAGGGGCCATGAGTGTTAACTCAGTCTTGTTGGCATATTCTCTAGCTTCCTATATTTAAGGCTGACCTCCCTATTATCCCAGTCTCAGGTATACTTCCTAACAGCCATACTGCAGGAAAGAAAATTGTAAAATGGTACAGATCAGTGCTTCTTAAAGCTTGGCCTACAGATTACCTGTAACAGAATCACCTGGGATGCTTGTTAAAAGTGAAGAATCATGGGTCCTGCAAATAAATCAGAAATTTACATGTGGTGGGGCCTAGGAAAGAGAACTTCAAAAAGCACCAAATATAATTCTTATGCATACTAAAGTTTGTACAACCAGTCTTCCATACACTACCATACCAATGTTTGAATTTCCAACCTAGATTTAACCCACTTCCAATTACAGCACACCTCTTATCATTCTATTTTTCTGTAAAATTTGTATTCATCTTTAATCTGGGATCATGAATACAACTTCTTTTTCCCCGCACTCCAATTCCATTTCCACTAGGGTGTATCATTTTTCAGAAAGTAGAGAACATATTGATTTTATCTTTGCATTTCTGACACTGCTGAGACTCCATTTTGCAACTAGAAACTGCGTAAGCACGTTGTTTAATTTTTTAACGAGATCCATACTCTGTTAAAAAAGGTGAGTCTTCAACATGGCACAAAATTTTCACCTGGTTTAAAGTGATTTTCCTCTTTTTTCTTAAATTGTCATGCTTGTGTGGTATCTTCATGACTTTGTTGATAGATTTCTATATCATCTGACACAGAGCTATCTACACATTAACACAGTGTTTACCACGATTCTATTACACGTCAGGCAGTGTGCTCTTCTCTAAAGAGACAAATAGGAAAGGGTGGTCCTTAGCGGGACAAAGTTACCCTCTACTAATAAATATGGTCTCATCACGAATATTTACAAAGTAATAAATCAAACTTTAAGCAGAAGCATGCACAAAACATATAGATACATTACTACAACTTGAAAGGATCATTTAAGTCTACCCAAAGCTATATCTGCATGGCTGAATTTAACTCACTACAAAAATCAGAATGCCTAATTTGATGCGGCTTATATATAACAGTGGTTCATGCCAGAAAACTAGCTTTAAATAGCATCAAACATGCCCTATTTCAACATCAGTATCTACAGAATATGCACATTTCATTTTTAGAAACAAACAAAAATATTTTTTATTTACTCTGCATATTTTCATTTCAATGGCTTATTATTAGAAGAGTCTTTGGCTATCATGACTTCTTTCTATAACAGAGAACAGTAGTTGTGCATTTGCACGTGTGCACACATATATACACATACACACACTTACCTAACAAAGCTGAGTTGCCACAGTGGGTGTTGCCAGGGAAAATTTCAGATTCTTAATCAACGTCATTACCAAGTATACACTGAAGATGTTTCTAGTGGTTAAGAATCTAGAGTCTTCTGGGCAATCACAATATTTTTTTGCTAATTAGGTTAAAAATCTAAGACATACAGGTTGTAAACTTAAAGAAAACAGTAATAACAAGCCTGGTAAAATAAGACAACTAGAACTGTGACCAAAGAATACTTTATGCCTGGCTTTCACGGTGATACCACTGGGCAGCCCAGTTGTTACCTCTTATCTCTGAAGAGGTACCTTTGCTGCAACCTATGATGATACTGGAATAAGGCACAGAGGAAATACCAGAGAATGCCGGGCCCCATTAGCCTGAAACCTGCCATTCTGCAATATCAATCTGGATTTGCATAAAGCCCTAAGTCTGTTGAACCTTTGATCATTTTTTGAATGTCTACCGGGATGACTGAATCAAGACTTACTAGATTAGACCAGATGTTGAGTTGGAACCTAAAACTATACAATTACTTCAAACCATGAGGAACCGGGGGCAGATGTTGTCTTAGGTGCATTTCCTAGGCCTCTAGAGCAACAAAACGTTCTGACAGAATTATGATGTCTCCATAGAGTCTGTAGGAGAGGGCCATCTTTATCTCTGTGATGAGGTAGAGGAAGGAGAGAAATATTACAAGCTCCAGTTTCTCGACACAAGATCAGAGGCGCCTGACCAATCTTTGGGGAAAATTAACTTCATGTGAATTTAAGACCCAAAGTATCATTTTCTTCTCTAAGAAAAACTCCTTTAAAACTCAGACTCCAATCACAGAAGTGTATAAAAAGCAGAGACTTCAGGGCTCTCCAGAAGAAAGTCTCTAGTGCTCCCCAAAAGGGAATGGTTTACAGATATACTAAGATTTGACCTTTTCAGCTCTGGAGCTGCTCAGCAGGGCCATGGCAACCTCTTCAGTGTTTCACAAGAATATTATTATTTTTTACATGCTCCACGACAAGAAAAAGGCCAGAAAGCACCTCATAAGAGACTCTCTGCTAATGATGTTTCTATTCCAAAATGGCCAGACTGGCATTTTGCAATTTCCATTGTTTCTACATATTAGCTTACTTCAAGCACTAGGATTATCTTTGCCAAGGAATTATTTCAGAACATATTTCACATGAATACGTAGAGCACGAAATGCTACAAAACTATGAACAAATCCAGAGCATGCATCATATTTCTAATAATATTGTCTCTTTTATATCAGAGTTTCAATTATTTTCAAAGACTACATGTGAAACCAAAAAAATGAAAATTGGCTGTTACCCTATTATGGAAACCTCTGTTCTCCTCTCAGGGTAAAGCATCCATGTCTTCAAACAATTCTTTCACTCCTGGACTAAGCAGTTCCTGAAGTATCTCTAACAGAACTGAAGGGAAAGAAAAATATATAAGTAACCTTCTTGGAGTAATTTGCTGCTAACATTCAGACTCTCTTTCAAGTTGATCAGATTGTCCCTTGGTCATTTCATAAAGTTTCCATATATCTTGCATCAAATTCTCTCATACAAAATAGCCAGGATTTAGAGAACACAATCTGAAAGGAAATTTTCTTCCTTTACATTATTTACAATCCTCCCTTTTCCATCTTTAAAAGAATGATGTCTTTATCCATTATAGAACCATACTATATTCCACAATTACTTACATAATTTCCTTAGACCACAATTTTATTCTCTGGTCTTAATAGTGATGGCAAGTGTTTCCGTAAGAGAAATACAAAATTGTTAGGCTTATACAGTCCTGTCTATGGCCTCTTTAAGACTGTTTTATTGCTTCACTCTGCTATGAGATAACGTAACACATTTTGGTCCCTAATCTCCTGTGCCTAATTTTTTTTCTGACCTAAAAATCCCTACCAGAGCCCTAAGTACCCCATCAAGTCTACAATAATGCTGACCTGAGCAGTGAAAACGTGTGCTTTGCAAGCATGTTCTAGAAGATAGCCTTCCATCAACACAAAGTTTCAGGCATTCTTTTTTGGAACTAGCAAAGAAATAAGCTGGCTTTGGCAGTCGATCATGGATTGCTTTAATTCGATGAATCCATTTTCCACAGGCTTTACTTGGCAAGCCCCTTTCCACTGCCTACAAGCTGACTGAGTTTGTTTCTTCGCAAAACTCTTTTGCAATTATACCCAACACCACTCTCTACATCCCAAAGAGTTATATGTTACTGAAAACATATTTTAATGAAAGATTTCAATGGAAATATCTAAAACTGGAGATCTTCCTTAACCTATAACTTGTTGTACACACTCATTAGCCGCAGAACTGTTTTTAGGGTATGCTAAACCAACGATGTAGTGGTGGATAAAGACCAGAAACGTCAGGAAGCCCAAGCTGTGTTTCCAGCTTTAAAATCTGCCACTCTTGATCTGCTTGGTTTGTCAAATGATCTGCCTATTGAGGCTGATAGCACAATGATGCAAGCCTGATGGTACTTCTGAACTCTACTTCTAAGAATCTTATTCTGTACATCTTTGGATTTCTTACAAGTAGATGGTTGAAGACTGGGGAAAGTGGGGCTAATAAAACCTTCAAGGAAAGTCAAACAATAGTTTTCTAATAACACGGTCTTTCATTATTAATCTTATTTTCTTAAACATGGGTAATGTTAACTCCCATTAATCCAATTAAATATCTATGGGGAAAAACCTGGTTAGTAATACGATTTCTGCAAGAGAAATACAAAACTTTTAGACTTATATAGTCCTGTCTCTGGCTTCTGGATAAATAAAAAAACCATAACGGTGAGTGGAAGAAGCCAGACACAAAGTACATACTGTATGATTGTATTCATATGAAGTTCTAGAGCAAGGAAAAATAAGCTACAGTGATAATCAGAACAGTGGTTATGAGAGATTAACTGAAAAGTAGCAAAAGAGAACTTTCTAGAATAATAGAAAAATGTCATATCTTGATTGGGATGGTGGTTACACGGGCACATACATTTGACAAAACTAATGGAACTGTGTCCTTAAAATCTGCACATTATTGTAATTAAATTATACCTCAATAAATCCCAAAAAATCAGACTCAAACAGATCTCTCAATTTTGGAATGATTTTGAATCAGAGAGTCTCTAAGAAGGAGTCTATCTCCTTCCTGGCCTTCTCGAATTAAAATTATGAAAACCAATTCTTTGTTTATTATTTCATTTATTCGTCAATTTAACAAAGATTTATTAAGCACAGATATATCCAAAATTACAAGAGTGGTACTGATCTAGTTGCTAGAGAAAACAGTGATTAGTGAAATACACATATTCCCTACTCTTACAGAGTGTATAATCTGAAATAGTTTAAGTGGGAAAGAAAAAAAAAAAAAAAGGGTTATGGCTGTAGCAACAAGAGAAGGCCCAGGTTTAAAAACCAAGGGTTTGCATCAAAACTGAATGGACTACTTTATGCTAAACCCCAGGCTAATCTGATCTGAAAATACTGGTGCTCACTGAGTCATTAGAAGATGAAAGAGTAGTTAGGTCAAAGCAAAGCAAATGATGTTTTTCTACTAAAACAAGTCTTTCTTATTTTCTAAATCTACTGAATCAAAACATTTTGAGGCACATTTCATTTGACTTTTGGAGTCCTTTTTAGCAGGATGAACGAAGGTCTTCTACACCTGACGCATCGTGAATATGCAGCTGTGCATAAGGAAAATGTGGTGTTAAATGACCGTCTGTCCTATGACCAAAGCCCAGCTGGGAAGACAGGTGCACCTACTTCTGGTGGCTGTGCTGCCAATGAGGGATTTGAAGCCTCCCTCATCAATAAGCATTGTGCATACTCACTACAAATCCAAGCTTGTGACAGGTACAGTACTTGATATACAAAGGATAACAACGAGTAGATGAATATCCCAATATTCAAAATGTTTTCAGGTAAATCTGCCCTCTGCCCTCCCCCCACACTTTTAAATAAAGTCTCTCTGTGGGTAATCCAATTCATAAAGCACATGAAAATTTTCCATACTTTAACTGGGTATTAAAAATTTCCTTTTTTAACTATTTTAGGTGAAGGGAAAGACAACGCACAATACAGGAGAGGTCAGTACAACTGGACTAAACCAAAAGCAAAGAAGTTTCCTGAATACAACTGAACACTTCGAAGGCCAGAGTAGCAGGGGTGGGGGGCGGGGTCCGAGGACCATGGTTTCAGGGGACATCTAGATCAACTGGCATAACAAAATGTATTAAGAAAACATTCTGCATCCCACTTGGGGAGTGGCGCCTGGGGTCTTAAATGCTAGCAAGCGGCCATCTAAGATGCATAAATTGGTCTCAATCCACCTGGAGCAAAGGAGAATGAAGAACATCAAAGATACAAGGTAATTATGAGCCCAAGAGACTGAAAGGGCCACATAAGCCAGACCGCATTAGTCTGAGACCAAAAGAACTAGATGGTGCCTGGCTACAACCAATGACTGACCTGACAGGGGACACAACAGAGAATCCCTGATGAAGCAGGAGAACAGTGAGATGCAGACCTCAAATTTCTCATAAAAAGTCCAGACTTAATGGTCTGACTGGGACTAGAAGGACCCCAGAGGTCATGGTCTCCAGGCCCTCTGTTAACCCTAAGACTGAAACTATTCCCAAAACCAACTCTTCAGATAGGGATTGGGCTGTACTATAAGACAGAAAATGATACTGGTAAGGAGTGAGCTTCTTGGCTCAAGTAGACACATGAGAATATGTGGGCAGCTCCTGTCTGGAGGTGAGATGAGAAGGCAGAGGAGGACAGGAGCTGGCTGAATGGACAGGGATAATACAGGGTGGAGTGGGGGAGTGTGCTGTCTCATTAGCGGGAGAGCAACTAGGAGTATATACCAAGGTGTGTATAACTTTTTGTATGAGAGACTGACTTGATTTGTAAACTTTCACTTAAAGCACAATAAAAAAAAAAAATCTTCTTTTTCATTTTAGTTTTCTAATCTATTTGCCCAAAATTGTTTGAAAAAAAGGGAGGAACCATTTATAAGATAAAAAGATGAAAGGATATAATTAAAAAGGGAAAACATAAATAAAGTATAGAAACCATACAATTAATTCCTGAATTTCCAAATTGTCTAAGGAGGGTTATCATATTGCTTATTTCATGAAACTCTCTAGAAGAAAACCAATGTGAATTTTTAACGGAAACACACTAGAAACAGTGCGTAGCTCAAAAATTAGCTACAGAATAAGAAGCTTAATTTAAACCAAGACCATAATATATAAGAATGTATTTGCTTTTAATCAACCAAACATCCGGAATATTACCCTGTTATTGGTCTCTACTGGCTTCCCTAGTCTAACCAGATACTTAGGGTTTGTACTGCATTCTACTGGCAGGACACAAAGTGGATACTTAAATTCTAAAATATAATTCAAGACAACTGTTGCAAATATGAGAGCTGCTCTATTTATTCTCAGAAAATTATTGTCAGATTGCAATCTAAACTGTAGAACGGCCTTTTAATTACTTTCCCCCTCTGGTCAGTGATAAAATCAAAAGAAATCCTATGTTGTTAATTAGGCATTTTGGTTCCTATTTTGTATAGATTTAACATATTTAATATTTAAGAAATGTACTTATTTGACCAAATAATACCTTTAAAAAACTCAGTGTTTATTTTTATTCTACAACCGGATAGTTGATGGTTAGAATAGTTGACACAATGGACCGTTTTCCTAGCATTTTAGTGTAATCCTTCCTCCCACTTCTCTGATTTCTTCTCTGGCAATCCCACTTTAGTCACTGTTGTTTTTTCTTTTTTCCGCCCTGCTCATGTGAGTATAAGCTCCCTGTGTTTCCAATTTCTTGGTGATTCTTTGATAGTTACCTTTTCATAAATTTGGCATTTTAAAGAAATATTAAAAGGAAAACTTCAGTTTTGAATTTTGGAGATCTGAAGCAACCTTATAAATACAGGCACTTTAGACTTTCTCAGTGTCAAGGCATTGGAGAGAAAAGCTCTGTAGCAAAATTCTAGATGATCGCTAATGGTTTTTGCATTGTCACAGCTTTCCTTCCTGCTAATTCCCAAAGATGATACATCATGACATTCAATCTTTAGGATCCTGTCCAAAGATAAGACAAGCCTGTATCCTTAGTGCAAATTTTAAGCATCTCCAGGCTTGAGGAATCTATTAAACACTAGAATCTACTCAACATCACTGAGCTATTTTGGAAGAGTAAATAAAAACTTTAGAACTAATGACTAAGGACTTCAAATTTTTCCAGATGTTCAATTTCAGGAATTAATTTTATTGCATCTGCTTAGTTTAGTTACATTTGAAAGTATACATTTAGTTTCTACTTTATGTCTGTCATTGTGTAAGGCACTAGGGACACATGAATAAAACAAGACCCTTACTTTAAAATAACTCATACCTTAGTTAATGAAGGTTAAGAAGACAAATACATAAAAAAATAATTGACAGTGAATGGAAGGACAACACCTAATACAGGAGAAGTCAGCACAACTGGACCAACACAAAGTTTGGTTGGTTTACTAGACACATCCAAACACTTTGAGGGACTGAGTAGCTGGGGCTGGGGCCTGGGGACCCTAGTCTCAGGGAATATCTAGGTCAATTGGCATAACCAATATAAAGAAATGTTCTACATCTCACTTTGGGTAGCATCTGAGGTCTTAAAAGCTTGTGAGCAGCCATCTAAGGTGCATCTACTGGTCCCATCCCACCCAGAGCAAAGGAGAATGTAGAAAATCAAAGACACAAGGAAAATTCTAGTCCAAAGGACTAAAACCCAAGCCCAAACCTAGTGCCATTGACAAAGGACTAAAGGACTACTTAAACCAGAGATTCTACCAGCCTGAGACCAGAAGAACTAGATGGTCCTCGGATACCACCAGTGACGGCCCTGACAGGGAACACAACAGAGAGTCCTAGACAGAGCAGGAGGAAAAGGTAGGACAGAATTCAAATTCATGTAAAAAGACCAGACTTAATGGTCTGACAGAGACTGGAGGAACCCTGGAAACTATGGCTCCCAGATGTTCTAACCCAGTACTGAAACCGTTCCCAAAGTCCACCTTTCAGACAAAAATTAGACAGGTCTATAAAACAAACCAAAAAAATACACGTGAGGAACATGCCTCTTAGTTCAATCAAAATATATGAGATTAAATGGGTAGCTCCTGACCTAAAGCAGGACGAGAACGCAGGAAGGAACAGGAACTCAATGAACGGACACAGGGAACCCAGGTGGAAAGGGGAGGGTGCTGTCACATTGTGGCGATTGCAACCATACTGTAAAACAATATGTTCATAATTCTTTTTTTTATTCTGCTTTAGGTAAAAGTTTGCAGCTCAGGTTAGTTTCTCATACAAAAATTTATACACACATTGTTATGTGACTCTGGTTGGTATCCCTATAACATGACAGCACATTCCCTCTTTCCACTCTGGATTTCCCATGTCCATTCAATCAGCTCTTTCTACCTTTTCATCTTGCCTCTGGACAGGAGCTGCCCATTTAGTCTCCTGTACCCAGTTGAACAAAGAAGCACAGTCTTCACTAGTATCAATTTATGTCTTGTAATTCAGTCTAATCCTTGTCTGAAGAGTTTGCTTCAGGAACGGTTTTAGTTCTCCGTTAACAGAGAGTCCAGAGGCCATGTCTTCTGGGGTTCTTCTAGTCTCAGTCAGACCATTATAAGTCTGGACTTTTTATGTGCATTTGAGTTCTGCACCCCACTTTTCTCCTGCTCTGTCAGCGACTCTCTGTTGTGTTCCCTGTCAGGGTGGTCATTGGTGGTAGCCGGGAACCATCTAGTTCTGGTCTCAGGCTGATGGAGTCGCTGGTTTATGTGGCCCTTTTTGTCTCTTGGGCTAGTATTTTCCTTGTGTCTTTGGTGTTATTCATTCTCCTTTTGTATATACATTTTTGAATAAGAAATTAACTTGAGCTGTAAACTTTCACCTAAAGCACAATAAAAAAAAAAAAATCAAATGCTACATGGCAAGTGCTATGACAAATGTACACATAAAGACTATGAGAAAATATAGACTGGATACTCCATTTCCCAGATGAGGTGGGCAAAACGAGGCTATGTTCCATCAATATTGACTGTGCCTCTGAACTTTGGGAAAACATTTGTCATCTAAATCAGTCATTAAGATACTGTCCTGATTATTAACCGATTAACATATGACTAGTTTAGGCAGACTTTTCTCACCCACAAAATGTGCACAAATACAGGGTCATTGAACAACGACCACATGCTCCACCAGACTGAGCCCAGCACAACTAGATGGTGGCTGGCTACCACCAAGGAGTGCTCTGACAGGGATCACAATAGAGGGTCCCAGGCAGAGATGGAAAAAAATGTAGATCAAAATTCTAACTCACAAAAAAAGATCAGATTTAACTGGTCTGACAGAGACTGGAGAAATCCCGAGAGTACGGCCCCCAGACACTCTTACAGCTCAGTAATGTCATTCCTGAGTTTCACTCTTCAGCCAAAGATAAGACAGCCCCATAAAACAAAACAAGACTAAATGGGTACATCAGCCCAGGGGCAAGGACAGGAAGGCAGGAAGGGGATAGGAAAGTTGGAAGAATGGAAATGGGGAAACCTAAGGTTGAGAAATGGAGAGTGTTGACATGTCACAGGGTTGACAACCAACGTCACAAAACAATGTGTATTAATGGCTTAATGAGAAACTAATTTGCTCTGTAAACCTTTACCTAAAGCATAATTAAAAAAAAAAAAGAAATACGGACAAGTTGCCATGTAACAATAAAAATATATATATATATTTATATATACCATTACTGTGATATTTAATGAGATAATATATGAACTTAGTGCAGTAACTGCTATGTAGCATTTATCTAATAACAATAAACCCACCTCTTGCTCCTGAGGTTTGGCTTATTATAAATATCCACCACTGAGGAAAATTTTCACGTAGAAAAGAGCTGGGAATATTTACAACAATTCTTCCCTTAGAGGTCATCCAGGTCATTCAAATAGTTGTCCTGGTGTTTACATTTGAGGGGGGGAGACACATATTCTTCTAAAACATACAAATTCCTTCTGTTGGAGGGACATTTGATTTCTCACCCCACCCCTTAGGGGACAAAGCCAGTTTTGCATCTGTTTTTAATTTCCCATCATCATTCCTGATTTAATAACAAACTTGTGGTAATTTAAATTCTCTATTTAACCAGCTGTTAATATTTTACTGCTTCACTCATTAATTAATATTAAATAAAGTCTGATATGTTTGTATATTAGAAACCCTGGTGGTGTAGTGGTTAAGAGCTACAGGTGCTAACCAAAAGGTCAGCAGTTTGAATCCACCCGATGGGGCAGTTCTACTCTGTCTTTTTTTTTTTTTTTTTTTTAATAACTTTTATTAAGCTTCAAGTGAACGTTTACAAATCCAATCAGTCTGTCACATATAAGTTTACATACATCTCACTCCCTACTCCCACTTACTCTCCCCGTCTTGAGTCAGCCCTTTCAGTCTCTCCTTTCTTGACAATTTTGCCGGCTTCCCTCTCTCTCTAACCTCCCATCCCCCCTCCAGACAAGAGTTGCCAACACAATCTCAAGTGTCCACCTGATATAATTAGCTCACTCTTCATCAGTGTTTCTCTCCCACCCGCTAACCAGTCCCTTTCATTTCTGATGAGTTGTCTTCGGGGATGGTTCCTGTCCTGTGTCAACAGAAGGTCTGGAGAGCATGGCCGCCGGGATTCCTCCAGTCTCAGTCAGACCATTAAGTTTGGTCTTTTTATGAGAATTTGGGGTCTGCATCCCACTGATCTCCTGCTCCCTCAGGGGTCCTCTGCTGTGCTCCCTGTCAGGGCAGTCATCGATTGTGGCCGGGCACCAACTAGTTCTTCTGGTCTCAGGATGATGTAGGTCTCTGGTTCATGTGGCCCTTTCTGTCTCTTGGGCTCTTAGTTGTCGTGTGGGCTTGGTGTTCTTCATTTTCCTTTGCTCCAGGTGGGTTGAGACCAATTGCTGCATCTTAGATGGCCGCTTGTTAGCATTTAAGACCCCAGACGCCACATTTCAAAGTGGGATGCAGAATGATTTCATAATAGAATTATTTTGCCAATTGACTTAGAAGTCCCCGCAAACCATGTTCCCCAGACCCCCGCGCTTGCTCTGCTGAGCTTTGAAGCATTCATTTTATCCCGGAAACTTCTTTGCTTTTGGTCCAGTCCAATTGAGCTGACCTTCCATGTATTGAGTGTTGTCTTTCACTTCAACTAAAGCAGTTCTTATCTACTGATTAATCAATAAAAAACCCTCTCCCACCCTCCCTCCCTCCCCCCCTCCCTCCCTCCCCCCCTCGTAACCACAAAAGTATGTGTTCTTCTCAGGTTTACTATTTCTCAAGATCTTATAATAGTGGTCTTATACAATATTTGTCCTTTTGCCTCTGACTAATTTCGCTCAGCATAATGCCTTCCAGGTTCCTCCATGTTATGAAAGTCACTATAGAGTCACTAGGAATTGGAATCAACTTGACAGCAACGGGTTTGGTTTTTCTTTCAGTTTATATTTGTATATCAGTCTTGAGTTTACCCTTTTTGGAAGTTATTCTTCAATAAAATAGTTTTTTAATTTTGTGTTTTGATTTCCTGTAATACTTTAAAAATAATATAAGTGATTTCTGGGTCTTCTAGACAATCATTTAACCAAATACAGTCAGATGAACCCAGAGCTCCTGTTTGTGAATATAATCATTCTGGCACCAAGAAATACTAATAAGAAAAGAGCAGAGGTAGAAAAAGGCCAGTAATGACCCTGTACAAAGAGAGGCTCCACATATAAAATCGAAGGGAACTGTCCTCATACAGCACACTGTGTATTGCCGTAGAGAACACAAGGATCAGTGCCCAGCAGCCAGTACTCTAGTCACATAGGGAGCAGATATTTTATTTCAACAAGACAGCTCCTCTTAAATTAAAAAACAATATGGAAAAATTGAATTTCTCATATTTGCAGATATACCTGTATTTTATTTGTAATAATATGTTGTAAGAAGTATAAGCAATTATACGTTATAAGAAGTATAAGCATAAGTCATTTGTGCCTGTGTTTATGTTTGCATATTTTAAGTAACATTGTAATAAAAATGATTTAACACTGAGGTTCAAAGAGAAGATTTTTGTCTTTGTGCTTTCCCTAAAAAGAGTCTACGTTATAATATTATAATATTGTACAGTTTGAGGAAAACCAGCCTAGAGAATTGTAGACAACATACATTTTTAAATTTCACGTTTGTAGAAATTTAGTGTCTAAGAGGTAAAACACTGTTTTCTGAAAGATTTATTTCAATCTCATGATCATCTTTAATTCATACTGCCTTCCCATCAGATCACGTGCTACAAGAAAAACAAACAAAAAAATGAAACCCATTGCTGTCATGCTGATTCCAACTCATAGCAACCCTATAGGACAGAGAACTGCCCTATAGGGTTTCCAAAGAGCAGCTGGTGGATTTGAACTGCTGAACTTTTGGTTAGCAGCCAAGCTCTTAACCACTGCACCACCAGGGCTCCATAAGAATATAGACGGTTCAAAATAAATGTTACTGTTTTAAAAATCCAGACCTAATGGAGCTTTAAAAGCTCCCCTATGCAGCTGTAAAATATTATTCATCTCTTCAGATTTTGATATATTATTAATTAGAGTTTAGTAATGTTAGAGTCTATGAGATTATTTTATTAGCAAAGGGCAGCAAGAAGAGATGAATTTATTGTTTATCCATTTTAAAGCAATAACTCAATAAATAGGAAAGGAAATGTACCAAATTTGGAGTGGTTAAATGGATGGAGTCATTCCCTACTCTTCTAAAAAAAAAAAAAAAAAAAAACTAGCTACATCTTGGGAAATGATACCTATGAAGTAGGAAGTATGTTTTAATTATTAAAAAACACATTTTTTACATGTTGTTGTTGTTAGGTGCCCTTGCGTCAGTTCTGACTCATAGCAATGCTAAGTACCACGGAATGAAACACTGCCCAATCCTGAGCCATGCTCACAATCCTTGTTATGCTTGAGCCCATTGTTGCAGCCGCTGTGTCAATCCATCTAGTTGATGGACCCCCTGTTTTCCACTGACGCTGTACTTTACCAAGCATGATGTCCTTCTCCAGGGACTGATCCCTCCTGAAAACATGTCCAATGTATGTAACACGCAGTCTCGCCGTCCTTGCTTCTAAGGAGCATTCTGGTTAGACTTCTTCCAAGGCAGGTTTGTTGGTTCTTTTTGCATTCCATGGTATATTCAACATTCTTCACCAATGCCACAATTCAGAGGTGTCTTCTTCAGTCTTCCTTGTTCATTGTCCAGCTTTACACGCATATAATTCGATTGAAAATACCATGGCTTGGATCAGTCATACTTTAGTCTTCAAGGTAACATCTTTGCTTTTCAATGCTTTAAAGAGGTCCTTTGCAGCAGATTTACCCAATGAAATACATCTTTTGATCTTTTGACTGCTGCTTCCATGGGTGTTGACTGTGGATTCAAGTAAAATGAAATCCTTGACAACTTCAATTTTTTCTCCATTTATCATGATGCTGCTTATTGGTCCAGTTGTGAGGGGTTTGTTTTCTTTATGTTGAGGTGTAATACATTCTGAAGGCTGTGGCCTTTGATCTTTATCAGTAAGTGCTTCAAGTCCTCTTCACTTTCAGCAAGGAAGGTTGTGTCATCACCATATAAAAAAAAAAAAAATTTTTTTTTTTTTATGTAGCAGGTCGTTAATGAGTCTTCCTCCAATTCTGATGCCTTGTTCTCTGTATAGTCCAGCTTCTCTGATTATTTGCTCAGCATACAGATTGAATAGGTATTGTGAAAGAATACAACCCTGATGCATCACCTTGTTTTGTCTGAACAACTGCCTCTTGATCTATGTACACGAGCACAATTAAGTGTTCTGGAATACCCATTCTTCACCATGTTACCCATAATTTGTTATGATCCACATGGTCAAATGCCTTTCCATAGTCAATAAAACACAGGTCAACATCCTTCTGGTGTTTTCTGCTTTCACCAAGGATCCATCTGACATCAGCAACGATATTCCTGGTTCCACATCCTCTTCTGATTCGGTCTGAATTTCTGTCAGTTCACTGTCCATATACTGCTGCAGCTGCTTTTGAACGATATTAGGAAAATTTTGCTAGCATGTGATATTAAATGATATTGTTTGATAATTACTGCATTCAGTTGGATCACCTTCTTGGGAATAGGCATAAATATGGATCTCTTCCAGTTGGTTGGCCAGGTAGCTGTCTTTCAAATTTCTTGGCACAGAGGAGTGAGCACTTCCAGTGCTGCATCTGATTGTTGAAACATCTCAATTGATATTCTGTCAATTCCTGAGCCTTGTTTTTCGCCAATGCCTTCAGTATAGCTTGGACTTCTTTCCTGATCATATGCTACCTCTGGAAATGGTTGAACGTCAACTAATTCTTTTTGATATAATGACTCTGTGTATTCCTTCCATCTTCTTTTGATGCTTCCTGGGTCATTTAATATTTTCCCCATAGAATCCTTCACTATTGCAACTCGAGGCTTGAATGTTTTCTTCAGTTCTTTCAGCTTGAGAAATGCCAAGAGTGTTCTTCCCTTTTTCTCTTTCCAGTTCCTTGCTCATGTCATTATAATACTTTGTCTTCTTGAGCTGCCCTTTGAAATCTTCCATTCAGCTATTTTATTTCATCATTTCTTCCTTTTGCTTTAGCTGCTGATGTTCAAGAGCAAGTTTCAGAGTCTCTTCTGGCATCCATTTTGGTCTTTTCTTTCTTTCCTCTCTTTTTAATGACCTCTTGCTTTCTTCATGTATGATGTCCTTGATGTCATTCCACAACTCGTCTGGTCTTCAGTCATTAGTGTTCAAAGCATCAAATCTATTCTTGAGATGGTCTCTAAGTTCAAGGTCATACTTTGGCTCTTGTGGACGTGTTCTAATTTTCTTCAGTTTCAACTTGAACTTGCATATGAGCAATTGATGGTCTGTTCCATAGTTGGCCCCTGGCCTTGTTCTGACTGATGATATTGAGCTTTTCCATCGTCTCTTTCCACAGATGTAGTCAATTGATTCCTGTGTATTCCATCTGGTGACTTCCATGTGTATAGCTGCCATTTATGTTGTTGAAAAAAGGCTATTTGCAATGAAGAAGTCACTGATCTTGCAAAATTCAATCATGCAATCTCTGGCATCATTTCTATCACCAATGCTTTATTTTCCAACTATTGATCCTTCTTTGTTTCCAACTTCTGCATTCCAATCACCAGTAATAATGAATGCATCCTGATTGTATGTTCGATCAATTTCAGACTGGAGAAGCTGATAAAAATCTTCAACTTCTTCATCTTTGGCCTTAGTGGTTGATGTATAAATTTGAATAGTAGTTGTATTTAACTGGTCTTCCTTGTAGTCGTATGGATATTATGCTATAACTGACAGTGTTGTACTTCAGGATAGATCTTGAAATGTTCTTTTTGACAATGAATGCAACACCATTTCTCTTCAAGCTGTCATTCCCAGAATAGTAGACCATATGACTGTCTGATTCACAATGGCTAATACCTGTCCATTTCAGCTCACTGTTGCCTAGGGTATCAATGTTTATGAGTTCCAATTCATTTTTGATGATTTTTTTGCACATTACTCATTTAAAAGGGAGCTTTTATAGAAGTTGACTTTAAAATTGTTCATCATAACCCTTCTGGAGATGTAACAGAGTGCTCTGTCTAGTGGTGGAGAAGGAAATACCAAATACACAGTCGGCTCTACCTCTAGCCCTGACATGTGAAGATTCCAGGGCTGGCTCTGAACTTCTTTGAAGGGCAGGGTTCGGGAAGTTCTACCATGTGAGAGGTGTAACCTTTTGATGCTCATGCATGTGGTCACAAAGGAATTATCAGCATTTATTAGATTAGGGACATGTCTGTTGTTTTTTTGTGTTTTTCATTGACTTTTTTACCCCTAGTGCTTGGCACGCAGTAAAAAAATTAGTTGGCATTGAGTCAATTCCAATTCACGGTGACCTTATATGTGTCAGAGTAGAACTGTGATCCACAGGGTTTTCAGTGGTAAATTTTTTGGAAGTAGACCATCAGGGCTTTCTTCAGAGGCGCTTCTGGGTGGACTTAAACCTCAGGCCTTTCAGTGAGCAGCCAAGCACATTCATCTTCTGCACCACCCAGGGACTCCAGAACACAGTAAGCATTTAATAAGGGAATCAATCATTTTCATAGCTAAGAGGGTCGCGCCAAGAATGCCTGCTCATGTTGAAAGATTTTGAAAAATAAACTCAGTGACAGACTGTCTACCTTATTATGACAAAAAACATTTTAGCATTTACTCTGTTTTGTTTGGGGAAATGTATTTAAGTTAAAAAAACAGATGCATATCTAACATGTTTACTGTTCTCGTTTTTGCATATGGAGAGAAGGAAACAAAGATAAACTTACAGGATAGCTATCATTTTATTCCATTGTGGATTTTCTTCTGTAGCACAGCAAGTGTTTTGATATTAAACTAAATACTGGTTTTTTCCATTTCTTTTAGTCTTATTTTTCTACTATATTTAAGTAGCAAAGAGGACTTTTCTATACCTCAGGGTAAGGTTGATTCAGAGAAAACAAAGATCACATTTTTGACCTTTAAGCAATTAATGTGACCTTTATAAGTCAACAGTGCAGACAATGGTCTTTAAAGCCATGGCTTTGAATCGCAAGTACCAGCATCTTGAGAGGAAAAATTCCAAAAGCTTAGATTTAAATATCAAGAGCTAAATCCAGTTGGACTTTGAGGAAAAAGTTGAGGCCACAGAGAGTGGAAAAAAATAAGTGACATCATAGGAACAGTTTTCCTACAACATGGGGAGGTAGAGAGGTGATACAAATCCTTTCTGGACTGGAAATGGAGAGAGAGATTTTGGGAAAGAACAAAAGAACAGATAGCATGGATGGCCTTATTCTCTGACCCCACTTTGGCACTGAAACTCTGGACAGTTGAGTGACAGAAACTTCCAGAAATATTTAGTAAGCCAAGAACACTGGTGACTTAAGTCTGGAACTTAAGAACAAAATAGCCTTACAGTTATTGCTCCTTTAGTTAGTCTGCTGCAGTGGGCAGAAATGTCAGCCAGGCAGATCTAGGCAAAGAGAGGGCCTGAAACAGACCCTCACCCAACCTGAGTTTTCTTCACCTCCCACAAGGTATAGAGAAATCCAGAAGTTCTCAAGACCATAATTGGGGAACAAAATGGAGTTAAGAGTTGAGAATCAACACGCGTAAAGGGGTGCTCACCCATTATGTGTAGTTTCCAAAGCCAAGCAAAGGTTGTAGGATAGGCAGCCCTAGGTAGGGATCAGATGTATGATGATGCAAAGTCTCAGAGGACCACAGAGCCACTAAGAGTCAGCAGAGGTCTAGGTCGACAGTGGGAGCATGTCATGCTCCCTCAAAACCATCTTCATATGTTACCAATGCCTACAATGCAGATGTCAAACAACCAGGACCGCATACGGCAGAGATTCAACTATAGACCAGACATCTCTCTTCCTGACTCTAGAGCAATATGTAAGAACTCAAAGGGGAAGAAAACAGAAGGGGAAGTGTTGTAGAAGATAAAATTGGAACCATTATTACCTGTCCTTGGGCATAAACAATGTGACCCAGTTGGAGCCAGACTCACAAGGACTCACAAGGTCACATCAGCTAGGCCCTGATGTATAAAAACAATAGCTAGGACAATCTTGGAAAACATCTTTTAGGAAAACTTCCAAATAAGTAAATCATAAACAGACCACAAATCACCCACATACTTTCCACTCTTTTTCTATTAGCATTTAGTGAATAGTAAGATTTCTTGGACCAGTGAAGATCCCCCTGACTCTCTTTCCTAAAACCTGTGCCAATGATTATTAAGAAAGACAATTCAAAAGGTAGAATCACAGTGATTTGGCAGTTTTTAGCCTATCTGTGAAAAGGTGAAGGTTTCAATGATTTTACCTATTTGTAATGTTAATATACACTGATGATTCTGTAATGTTCCTCAGACTTGGGCAGACATGGCTCTGGCAGCGTGCTTGTCCATTTCCCATTTTTGCCTCTTGAACACAGGCTGAATAAAACCTTTCTTTTTGCTTTACTGTAATTTGTGGTGACTTTTTTACCCCAGGACAATAGGGATAAGATGGAGGATGCTAGTAATCCCAGAGGACCACAGAGCCACTAAAAGTCAGCAGGAGTCTAGGTCCGCAGCGGGAGCACTTCATGCTCTCAAAACATCACCAAGCTCAGTACAGCAAAAAGAAAGGTTTTATTCAGGGCCTTCTGCGTTCTGTTTATGATTTGTTTATGTGAAAGGTTCCCTAAAAGATGTTTTCCAAGATTGTCCTAGCTATTGTTTTTATACCTCAGGGCCCTGTTGTTGTGTCCTTGTGAGTCCTTGTGAGTCCAGCTCCAGCTGGGTCACATTCTAGGACAGGGAATAATGGTTCCAATATTATCTCCTAAATCAACTTGTTACCAATGCCTACAGGGCAGATGTCAAACAACCACGACTGCAGACAGCAGAGTCAACTACAGACCAGACATCTCTCTCCCTGATTCTAAGGTAATACCTAAGAACTCAAAGGAGAAGAAAACAGAAGGGGGAAAAAGTGGCAGTGGAAAATCCTGAACTGACCCAAAAGAGGGTGACTTTGAGACAGGAGGTAACTAAATTACCTTCATCTGGCAAGATTTAATTTTTTGCTACCAATCAAAAAGAACCAGGGAGTAGAGTTTCCTTGTTGTTAGTTGCCATCGAGTTGATTGCAATTATGCTTCACTACCAGGCGCAAGACTGATGGTTTGAATGCACCCAGAGCTGCCTCAGAAGACAGGCTTGGTGATCTGCTTCTAAAAGGACACAGCCTTGAAAACCCCATGGAGCAATTCTACTCTGCACACACGGGGTCGCTATGAGAGTTTCGCTTAGTAGTAAGAAAACGAGAGTTGTTTACTTGACTGTGACTTGCTACATTTCCTTCTATTAAAACAAAACTAATGCATACAAAATATACACTGTCCCACAAACATATCAATCCACATTTAAATGATCAAATAGTGACCAACAGAGAGAAGAAACTGTCCGGCAACTACTGAATCCTTAGCATTAGCTTAACATAAAATACACATGAATATTTTTGAATGAGTAACAAGAATCTCACAAGAAAAACTCAGCGATCTAATTCCGAAAAACCAGTCATTGAAAACTCGACAGAGCACGGTTGTACTCTGACACACATGAGGTCACCACGAGCCAGAGTCAGCTCAAAGGCATTGGTTGTGGTTTAATAGAGGAATAAATTCATCATTGCCAATCCCCATCTGGCTAATAATAAACACTAACATTATTAATCACTTTAGTTGGCTCTGTATCTTTGCACTACCTTATGTAATCCTTCTAACCTATCTAGTAAGTAACATCATTATCCTTATTTTACAGAGAAGGAAATTGGGGTTTATAAGGGTTAAGTGACCTGCCCAGGGTCCTACAGCCAGTAAGTAGCACAACTGGATTTAAAAGTGCACACACCTAAATCCCGTAATGCTGGATTTTAATCACAGAGTTGCTTTTAGTATTTGAAGTGGTTTTTGGAAAGTTGTTCCTACATTACTGGTTGCTTTTCCTTGTCTTTTAGGGACTCCATTTTCATTCTCTCACTTAGCATCATAACATGGTGAGTCTGGAAGGGTCTTTACAGATTACCTGGCCCAGTTCCCTAATTTAACAACTGATGAAACTGACTCATTCAAGGGCACGGTGCAAATCAATGGTTTTTCATTTAGGAAAAACCCCTCGTGATCTCCTCTTTTCTCTTGTTATTTATTTATTTTTTTCCTCTCTTATATCTTAATCTACTTTAATAATTGTTTAGAAAAGATAGGTAAAAAGTAGTGTTGTTTAGGATTACAAAGGATTGGGAACTCCAGATGAGTGTGTGAAGGTTGAGGTTGGTGACGTGAACCTTTCTGTACAGATACAGTACTACAAACTCTGCCTAAATCTATGATTATAAAGAACTTGCTCAATGTAGTCATTGCAAAGGGATTCTTTACAATGGCATGAATACTGCAATCTCTGACTTCCAAGCTATTTTACTGCAAGGCAGATTTTCCTATTTTTGAATATCTATTTCATATATATTCTATTTTAATGTTATGCTTTAACTTGCACAGGAGCCCTGGTGGCACAGTGATGAAAGCGCTCGACTATTAACCTAAAGGTCAGCAGTTCAAACTCACCAGCTGTTCTGCAGGAGAAGAATGTGGCAGTCTGCTTCCATAAAGATTTATAGCCTTGGAAACCCTAAGGGACAATTACACTCTGTCCTTTAGGGTCAGTATGAATCAGAATCAACTTGACTGCAGGGTTTGTTTTTTTGTAGCTTTTTAACTTGCACAATACCCATAAGGTAACAAAATATCAATCCTGTTTGAAACAACAAACAAACTTTCCAAACGCCATTCATACATTGTTAGTATTTTCTCTATACTTTCAAAGTGCATTTTTGTTGTTTTCTTTTCAATAAATTTACCTGAAAGGCATGAGTAGACAAACAGATGTACTTAAAACTAATGATTCAATGGAATGTGTCTGACAGACATGACCTTTAAAATGCTGAGTAGTGTCCACAATTCCCTCCATTCTTTAAATCTATTAGACACCAAAGTACATTGACAAATGGGTCTAATAGTTTCTCTGCACTGGTCATCATAGCGGAGTAGGTAATACGCCATATTATTTTGTTAGACGTACACTTCTAGTGACATTACCGTGTCCATAAAATGGTCTGATAACTTGCAATGGGGATAAAGCCAAAGTAATGTATTACAGACTTAGTAAATATGTTTCTTTGGAACTCTCTTTCCCATAATTATAGGATCTCACCCGGCTGTCCTTTGTCTTTCTTCTGCGTATCACACATTTTCATCCTTATGATTCTCTAACTGTTCTTGCAGCTTAGTTTTTGTTTAAAACTCAGGTACAATTGCTCTACATAGTCAATCACTGCTTGCTGTGGAGCAGAAGTGCAGCTGGACCAAGAAAGTGGCACGAGGGGAAGTAACCCGAGAGTGTGACACATTACCTCAAGGATGTCATTTCATCCCGCAGCTCCAGCTGTACTTACCAACATGGTTTTTCAGGTGCCTTCAGTCTATGTCCTTCCACCCCTTTGTCAAAAACCTAAACCTGTCAACTTCCTTCCCAGGTACAAAGGTTTACATCAGGCCTACATCCAAAAGCACATATGCTCATAAGTGGGAGGAATCTTAAACATAAAAAGCATTTGCCAATGTCTTAGCTTTTGCTTCTTATTTTGAGTTATGCGTTAAGATTCTCTGATGACTCCTAAAGCTTGAATAATTAATGAAAATATGGATATGATCAAACAGTTTGAAAGTAATTGGCCAATCTGCTCCTTTTATCCTCTGCAGACAGAATTATTTACTGAACTACAATACTTATTTAAAGAGAGGCTTTCTGAAAATTCAGAAGGAAGTATTTTCCCCATTTTCTTTACATTTGACCATCCCATTTTTTCCTCCTTCTTCTTTACGTTTCATTTTTAATGTTTCTATTTCATCAATTAAAATTAAATATGGATTGTAGGTGATTTAAATAAATGGCTTAAGTTCGTTCAAATTTTTAAGAAAGCCATATGTCAGTGAGAGGTGTAGCGGATGAAATTTTCAAATTTTATTTCTAGTGGGGGACCTAAATTTTTAAATGGGGAGGAGTAGATAGATATCTGCATAGAATGCTTTCTTAAGATACAGAGATCCTAAAACATTTCACAGAATTCCAAAACTG